>NC_134372.1:7649000-7981000 GCF_035582795.1 Mycteria americana | reverse complement strand
ATGACAACAAAAATTGCTATATTTTGCACACATTGATATGTTTTGCTCTGCTTGTAACACAACCCACACACACTTTTTTCACTTTCTAAGTTTAAAAAATAAAATAAATGCAAAGTCTACCCATTCTATTTTTCAAATGCACTTTTTGTAAGTTTAAATACAGGGGAGAAATATCTGACAGGCTCCAGAGAATGCATACACATGAGCACCTACTCTTTCAGTAGGAAATCTGTGTATCACCACCATACAAGGTAATGTTACTTACATGATAATGTGCAGAAAGGAGAAGACCAAACATGACTTAGAACTGAAAAAGGCTTTTCAATACATTCAGAAGCTTTCAGTTGTTTGAGGATATTTTCAAGAGCTAACAATGCAGAAAGTGATACTCCATGGCTGGGTCTGGCCTGCAGGAAGTGCTCAGATTCTGCAGATCACTTTCATTTCAGGAAGTTCCCAGTATCTGTGGTTTTGAAGAAGCCTTTGAATTGTAAGCGGAATGTATTACAGATACAGATGTCCAAGACCGAGCACAGTCTGAAGTGACAAAAACCTCAAAGATATGAACTTGTCTGCCTTCTAGTGCATGTTAAATTAGATCCCCACAAAATAGTATCAGATGATAAGAAAAAACACCACAGGTAAAGTAAGGCTAAATTGTGGGTACCACTGCTGATTTCCTCATTTAACTTTGTTTCCTCTCAAGCACTTGTGAAGCTCTATCATTTCAAGGGGCTGGAAAACCCTAAAGCAGTGGGAGTAGAAATGGCAGAAGATGACAAGACCTTCACTTTTAGATCCAGTTGGCTTAACTGACAACGCAAGACTTAATTGCTCCAGAACAGTTAAAAAAAACTTGCCTCTGTGCTCTGAGTTTACAATTACAAAACCAGTCCTACCATATCCCCCACAATCACTGTTTGAGTATGACAAGAGCTCTATATAAAAGAGCATACACATGTTGCCTCTTCAAGCTTTTCCTTTTTTTCTTTTTGGGGATGGGGAGGAAGGTGCAGGGGCTGCATTTCTTTGTAAAGACTAGTTTCCCCTGGAATTCAAGCTTATTCCTATAGATGCCAATAGGCAGGTTTTCTAGGCAATTCTGTTAAGCACTGAATCAGGCTCTTTTGACAATTAGTTTCAATTGCTTCTAGAATATGAATGTACAAAGCTTGACCTACTCATACAACGGTAAACTGTTACCTGTAGCACTCAAATCTCAACAGCTCATGCACCAAAAGCTCTTTCAGATTTCTCTTCTTCACTGAAAGAGTCCTCACCTGTATTAACCCACTAGCACATCATAGAATAGTTTGGGCTGGAAGGGACCTTTAAAGGTCATCTAGTTCAACCCCCCTGCAATGAGAAGCATCTTCAATGCTGTTCTGAGCTGCCCCAATGCTGTACTGAAGACATACTGAAAGCAAAATGGCTGGTGCTGATTACATCTGTCATATTTACATGCTAAAAATCAAAGGACTTCCCTACTGCTAAGGGTGAAAAATCTATCAGAACTAACTCTTAACATGGAAAGAGGAATAGCAGAGTGCCCAGTTCTCATCAAGCCAATCTGAAAAGAAATGGGAAAAACCTTTACATGACCTAATCAGAGGACAACAATCTGTTTTTACTCCTGCTGCACCTGCTGCTACACTGCCAGTCACCATCTGTTCTTGTTCTCCAGCCAGCACAACCTGAATGATAGAAGCTAAGCATCTCCAGAGAGAATATTTGCTCCCTACCACTCATGAGCAATTCATTACTTCACTATTCCTTGACCTAAGAATAACTGCAAATATTTTATACTGCATTTCTACTGCACAGAGCATAATAGTACCAAATTCTTGAACTGTCGCTACGTTACTCCTGATAGAAGCTTATCCACACATTTTCATGTCAATTGAGATAATGATGAAAGGGTGAAAATTGACAGGAAAAGCTGAAAATCAGATTATTTAAGATTCATTCATAAACATGCATTCATATTACTCCATATATGTAGAACAAATTGAGTAATTCAAATTACAAAAAATGTACTAGAACAATTCTGCAACATAACTGAGCCCTTTCCTTAAGCCAAGAGACTTACGGGAAGACAAATACCTCCTTTACAGTGGTTATCACCTGGCTGGTGGAAAATTCCGCCATCTGTTACAATGCTCCCACTTGGCAGAAAATCAATGGTAGGCACTGAATTTCTACAGTACAGTTATGTAAATTAGAGCCATTTATGTAAATTCTGTATTAGTAAATTTATATTTAGGGCCACAAAACCTATTAGCATATTAGTATTCAGAAAAATAATAGACTCAAACACCTAACACCTAGCATTGGTTAGTATTTTCTCACCAAATTGCTACACAGTGAAAGTGAACTAATCATTGCTGTCTCAACTCAGTTTTTTTTTTTTTTAATCAGACAAGGAGTTTAGTCTGGATCTTGTTTCTACTAGACCTCCTACACATAACAAAAATCTCTCTAACGTACATCACACAATGTTCAGGCACTCAGGACAACCAGTGAGTGTGAACCCACTTAGCCTGATGTAATAAGATAGAGGACCAGACTCCATTTAAATAAAACCTGCAAGTCAGAAAATCCCAAACTGCACTTCCTGAAGTGTGTGGCAATTACAAACACCTTCTGTCAAGAAAAATGTCAGTGCTAACAGAAAGACAAGTTAAAATTTACATTGAAGCACATTCTAAACAGGCCACAGTTTGTTTTTCACATTATCCTTATGCCTTTGTTCTACGCTATCTTCATTTCCATATATTTGACTTGCATTTCAATACAAGAAACAGTCTCCAAAAAATCCAAAGTTACTATAATGCATCATAGTTCTGTTTGATTGGAATATTACACAGTAGATACAGGGAACAACCTCATAGCAGTTCACGCTTTCTCTTTTGGCTATTCATGTGCTATAAGGCGACTCATTTGATACTACATTCCTGCCCATCTCTACAAATTGGTAGAGTTTAGAGTACCAAAACCATCATGTTGCTCCCCCATCCTTTTAATTACAGGTTTAACCAACTAAGATATTCTCACAGAGTTGTTACACTGTTTCCAACAACCTGATCAGCTTCTGTGAAATGTAATTCAGACCTTTCATTTCTACAACTTTACATCTAACTATACAAAAGCAATTCTGATGGTATGATTGCTGTGTTACCCAGATGAAGATATTTTTTTCCCCTCCAAACCAGAATGTCAAACTTTTCACACAACTCTACTCCCTCATTTTGAGATCAATTAATTCCTTAACATGAAAAGGCTTTTTGAAAACTTAAACACCCAGAGAAGCTCACATGGAAGAGAGGTGTCCATATCTAAGCCCATCACATTACAAAGCTGGCAAACAGCAATTTTGCTGGGCATTAAAGGTCTGGTCAATAGTTAATAGGATTGCATAATTAAGTGTCATTTGGGATTTCTCCAAGTTGCTTAGCAACAGGTGAGCATGTTCAAAGCCACAAACCATTTATCTATATGGAGTAACCAGCACTAGAAGCAGTTAATACTGCTGCTTTGGACAAGAAAAAAAAAAAAATAAATAGGAGTTTTCTTCATTTTTTTTTTGTACTGGCTAATATGCCTCCAACAGGCATGATATAGATTAAAAGTTAAACAACAAAAGCAAAACAATTCCAGTTAATTCCAACTCTCCATAAATTTTACATGACTAGCATCTGCTAGTGCTGCTGACTAAGCAAAAAAAGAGAAGCTGGTACCTGTGTGAACCGATACAAAACATTACAGAGCAAACAATGAAACACAAACAAGCTAAACTCATATCACTAGGCAAATACCAGTGCCCATCTCAAACTGGGGATTTATACCATTATACCAGCTTGCTCTCAAGTAAGAAGAGTAATATAAACTTTTTCAAGGAAATGCATATTAAAAACACTACAAGATACCAGATAAAATAAGAAGGGTATCTCACATCTCAGTGTAATACAGCCGTAGCTGGCTGAGGGGAACAAAAAAAACCACAACAACCCACAAACACACACAAAACCCAGTTGTTGACCCCAAGCTTAAATTATGAAGAGTTGAAAAAGCACATCAAACAGGTGTGCAACCAAAGTCTCAATACACTGATCTCCTTTAAAAAATGGGTCTCATTACTTGCCTCCCACTGGACACAGAAATAGACAATGTCACAGGGAACAGTGTCACAGCAATACAGCCTGTATTTTATACAGAAGCCACTACAGACAGTTGCCTGCCTGCAACCAGTTCAACTTCTCTGTATTTTGACAGATTCGGAGGGAAAGTATTCTGTTTGAAAGAAGTTGTCTTAAAGGTAGCACTATTTCACAGGAGGCAAAACACTTGGAAGCCAGAGCCTGAAAGCTGAGTGATGAGAACTTATCCAATGAATAATGAAATATTCGGAGATCAAATTGGAACAAGTTGTGAGGTTACCAGCGTTCAACTCTCACTAGTATCTTCTGGAAACATTATGATAGTCCATAAGATACACATATTCACTAGGAAATTCCAAAAGCAGGCACTCCTCAACCAAGATCAGAGCAGCGTGAAGTGCTAGATATATCACGCAGACAGTGGAGCCTTTATTAATAAACTTTAAAACCAACACCTAATAAAACATGGATCTGGATCCTCAAACTTAACATAGCCATTTCTCCATTCACTACAGTGATTAGTGTCTACTGTATGAAAGCCATGCAACCTACGAAGACAGGCAGTGCTTGAGGTGTTACAGGGAGCTGGATCTCTGTAACACCTTAAAAAAAAATAATCACACAGCAAGCAGAATGCTGCATCCTTGGGCAAACAGCTTTCTCTGTGCTTAATTATCCTGATGCTGTGGGAAGGTAGAGCAATACCTGAACCTCTTTCTGAAGCTCTTTGAGACATACTGATGAGGGACACTATAGAAGAGCCAGACATATCAACA
Source organism: Mycteria americana (assembly GCF_035582795.1). NCBI lineage: Eukaryota > Metazoa > Chordata > Aves > Ciconiiformes > Ciconiidae > Mycteria > Mycteria americana. The sequence continues at coordinate 7,976,067 of NC_134372.1, read as the reverse complement.
TATGGATAAGAAAAATCAAATTAGAAGCTTAACTATTTTCTAATCAAAGTATCCAAGCAAACAAGCCAAATTTAAGTGCAAGAAAAACATTTTCATTACCAGATTAAAGAAAATTCAGAATTACATTCAACACTGCCCATGCTAGTACTAAAAAACCCCTCTGCTTGCCAGTGGCAGATGGGAAGCCTTACTCAGCAGCAATGCACAACCCTTTAAACACTATAAGAATACAAATAAACAAACCATGAATTGCTACAGAAGAGCTGTCATTCTAGAAGTCAGCCTGTGTTTTTGCTAACAAACCTAAGTGTGATCCACAAGTTGATGGATATGATGGAGTCTGCCAGTTTGTAGACAAAATTCAGAGCTGCTTGTTTTGTTCAGCTCTGCCAAGCAAGAGAGACGAACTGAAGATTTCTACTGCTATTATTCAGAATCCAAAATTAACAGCAACCATTTCAGAGAAATATAATTTCTAGAGCATTAGCTTAAAAGCAGAGAAACAAAATACAAAGAAGACTACCTAAAGCATAAGTTATGCTAGTCGAGACCAGCATCTATACCTGTATGGTAAGAAATGTTCACCTGGGGAAGGAAAAAGGTACTAGATCCTATTGCTCCAGTTAGGAGCATAAAGGTCCACCTACTGTCCAAAGACAAACAGCAAATCAGGTCCTGTTTAAAAGGGAAGAAAAAAAGAATCTTAAAAATTTGGTATTAAAGGTAAGTAATATCACAAGAGTTTCTCACCAAGTTGTTTTTTCTTGGATTCTCCCCTCAAAACACTTTGCCTTCCCTGAGTGCCAGGCCTATTTTGGTGTGGGTTTCAGCTGGTTTTTTTTTTTTTTGGGGGGGGGGGGGGGGGGGTGGTGTTGGGTTTTTTTTCTTTCTTCCTTTTTAAAGCTGTCTCAACTGGCTTCCAATTTTCTACTTGGTATCACAGAATCATCACTTCTATTCAGCAACACAAAAACTAGCAAGACAAAGAGAGGGAGCATAGCATTTCTGCAGAAGCAGCATAAGCATTTGAGTCCTTGCTTAGAATTAGCAGCAAGAAACAGGTTTTATTGTAAGTTAATATTTGTAACAGCTGCCCTATGCCCATGACCCAGCAAGGGTCACCTTTCAGTAGCCAAATATGCGGAGTTCCCCTTTAGACTGCAGCTAAGGCATTTAGCATTACTTTTTGAAAAGTTCCGCTCTACTGTGTCACAGGAGAAAAATACTCAAACTTAGAAGATAAATATCCAAGTTATTTCTTATGTTACAGACAGATCAGCAAACCAAGTTTCACATGCAGTTTATTACTTTTGTTTCAATAACATACACTATAGATTTGTGACAGGAGAAGTAATGTTTGTCTTCTGTTCTCAGATATCTCAATATGGCTTTGCATATCTCAACAAGTCACCAGAAGTGTCCTACTCATTACACAAAGGACCTACAGAGTAGGCAAGGTGGAAGCTCTAGAACTAAACACACAAATTTTAAGTTCCTATTGCCCAAGCTTTATTGCCTAAAACAAAAAAATATATACCAAAGCACCAAATTAGACATCTTAATCTCTGGTACTTCTACATGCCAAAAGGCAAGAAGAGAGCCCTGGCTCGATAGCTACATTGCTAAATTCCTCCTGTGCCAGGACTCCGCCATTAAAACCAGACTTGCACAGAGTCTCAGAAGTACGACCTGAAGCTCAATCACAATTTGGGGATTTTTCATGAGACAACTTCACCTGCAATAGGTCTCGCCATAGAGGTCAGTCAATATTTTTATTTTTAAAGCACATATAGACAATTTGATCATCCTCCAACAACAGCTGCCCCCAAGACAGTCACAATAGTCTGTACATGCACTAATTCATTTGAATTCCTCTGTGCATTTCCAGAAGTACAGTTCTCAATTGCTGCGAAGCTGTAACCAGGTATGTTAGGTAAACAGCTAAAAAAAAAAAATGAATGGAACATGCCTCATCCCCTCTCCTTTTTATGCTAGAACAGTTCTGGGAGCTGCTCCTATCTGCTTCAGTTTGATAGAGAAAAGCTGGAAATAATCTTGCCACTGAAAAAAGTTAAGCAAGGTTGCGTAGAGGGACCTGCTGTAACATTAGGCCAAGATGATCTGCCCTGAGCCTAACTAGCAACACTTCATACCATCACAAAAAGATAGCTATGTTGCACCTAGCATTAGAGGAAAAAACGGCCCTTGTGATTTGACAGAAGTCCAAAATGAACTCCTCTTGAAAATCTGAGTTCTCTCAAAACTCAAAGCCTTGAGAATTCACAGAAATATTCCTACACTTTTTTTTTTAATAATCCTAAATCAGATTCTCCTAAACAGGCTCTCTCCTACACCGGGGTGAAGGACTTTCTCATTTCTAACTGGACCTATTCCAACCTTTTTTCTGTAAAATTACATTTTAACCACGCAAATTTCATCTTAAAGGGTGGTAGGATAGTGCTAGTCTGAATGGTTTGTTTACTCATTTTTTTAATGAAAAACAACAGTCAGATGTATGCCTATACTGCTCTCCAGACTGCTTCATGATAAAGTAGCTACTTAGACCCTATGATTTTGCCATTAGAACAGGTTTTATTTTGACATCCAAGAGCTGCTCCAACAACTCGATGAAGTTGGCAGCAGGTCCAGCCTTCTTCTTAAGTCTGCAATTTTTCCATTTGGCTCCACTGCAGCTTCTTAAAGTAAAAAGCGAAAGTTATTCATAAGCAGTCAGAAGAGGCAGATTAGAACACCTAGCTACACAGACATTACAGTGAAATTCAAGCTCACTCCCACTTGGATTAAAATCACCAGGATAAAGATGTAGCAAAATGTCTTCTGCATGCCAAGCAGCAGATACCTGTAAAGAGAGACAACTCTACCCATTTTAGCCACAGAACACTCTTAACCTTCACATATAAACTGGATCCTAGCACTTAAGATTGATCCATCATGGCATTGTTAGACACTTAAAAACAAAACAGAAAGTCAGCCTAATAGCAGTCATCAGTGAAACGAGAAAACAGTACTGGGCAACACAGAAGAAAATGGAAGATGGCCACCAGCATTTTAGAATGCAGTATTTCACATTCGCTTCAGCAAGGAATTGGGTTCATTACAGATTATTGCTACATAACTGATAGCTCACAATCTTCTAGCTCTGAAAGCAGTACTCCACCAGCTATGTCTTTCTGGAAGAGGTCCAGACTTTATATAGCAAAACTAGGACCTCAGACCAGTGTAATATTCACTGCCTGCAAAGTTTTAGGGATTCTTTTAGAGTAGCTGAAGATCAGACTCTTAAATTTTTTCTTTTTTTTTTTTTTTAGTTACTCAATGAGGTAGCTGAAGATTATCAAGCTTATTAGCAGTTTCAGCAAGAAGTCAATAATTACTTTAACTCTGGAGATTTTATATAGGCACCTGTAAAAAAGTATCTAGTCTTCTAGACAAAACTATCACTTTTGTTTTGTTTCAAGCACAGCAGACTACAGCCAGCTAACAACCAGCAGCACCCTGCTAGAGGTCTGCTCTACTGTGATTTCCTCTTTGATTCTTCATTTGCCACATTACTTAGTCAGACAAACAGGCCCAGGTTCTAATATTAAAAACCAGAATAATCAATTCAAATGTTTTCCAACTCATCAAACAGGCCATTTATGCTAACCTTATGAGTGCTCTCTCCACAGGTACTACTGTTGTGAACAGAAATATCAATATGTACTCACAGTAACAACATCTTTGCTTCATTTTACTTTCATTAAAAGGTATTCCTCTGTATATGTTCACCTTACAATTTGCAAGGCAAAAAAGAAAACACTAGCTTTCTGAACGAACAAAGAGCTTGCTGTTTCATCAGGTGCATAAAGATTTCATGTTTAAAATTAAGATGTTCAAACTTAAAGTATCATCAGTTGTGTTGAACTCTATTGATGCTGTTGTGCCAGCAGCAAAATGAACAGTAGAGCAGTCATCTTATAATCACAGTACAAGTCTTCTTGTATGGTTTGTCATTGTATGGATTGAGCATCAAACAAACTGAAAATGCAAAGAATCCCTACAGAATATCCTGATGTTTACACCTGACCCACATACACAAAGGAAGTCTTGTCCACCAGGTCTTCTACCCTAACTTTATGTTTTCTAGCCTTCAACTTAAGGAGTTCACACTTAAAAGAATGCAACATAGCAAAAAAAAAAAAAAAGTAGGTGCCTAATGCACAGAAATCAAGTGGAGACCACTATTTAGCATCTGATGTATACAAAATTCTTTTTAAAAGACGATTTTAAAAGGAGATTTAGACTTTAAATTATGATACACATTTGCAAAGGTTCTAATGTTGATTTGGTTCTTTTTCGAACAGATTTTGTACAATTACACTTTCTAGCATGTTTTAACACTGCCTTTCAGGCAAATTAGTCCCTGGAACATGTGTTGCTATCAAAAAAGTTGGAAGATCTTAATCATAAAGACGCTCTGTGACTATTAGGATATAAGATCTTAAGCACATAAATACTTACAGCTAGCCTTCAATTTAGCTATATGTTCCATTCACTAAGCTTTTTTTTTTTTTTTAAGCCAGACTCACAACTTCACAACATTAAGTATGGTGACTGAAACACCCCAGGAAAAGGTGAGTTCAGTTCACAGGATGTGAACATCCTACCACCAGTATCACGGAAGTATCACAGAACTACCTTTTTAGCAAAAATCATTAGGCTTATTCTTTACAGAGAGGGAATAAGAAAAGTGAAAATTTGGTCAAAAGGAAGATTTCAGAAAAGGTTTGAAATGCAGTTTTTGTCTGTCAACTTCTGCACTCCCTTCTCTTTATGACACAAATCTAAAAAGTCTTGTTAGCTAAAAACAACCCAACACACACACACCACATTTGATTTATGGCACCTGGAAGCATTAGCTTTCAGAGCTTCATAGCAGTGTCCACATTTCCTAAAGCTGTCACTCCTGGCTGTGAGAGCACAGGCTAGACAAAAATAGCATACACTGGAAACATGGCGGCTTGCTGCAAATGCTGCTTTCAACCAATTGTAGAAACAAAAAATACCATTTTCTTTGTAAAGAATACTTACTATATGCTTGCAACCTTTAACATAAAAGGTCACCAGGTAAGCCCGTTAAGAATTAATGACACATTAGATCATCCAGATCAAGACTAAAATGTACCTGAAAAATGTACGGAAGCCTTTTCTCTGGCTTTCCTACAGCCAGTATATCTAGGGCCTTACAAGAGGCCAGAAAGCCTTCATACAAGCACTACTTCACATTTAAATCTTGGCTTAATCTCGGATCCAGCCAAGGTCATGCGGTAAGTCAGGGTAAAGACATGCTCTCCTTCTGCTCGAATTATGACTCCCTTCATCTATAAAGTTAGAGCGAGGGAGACACCTACGATGCGAAATACCGGTACGGACGACCTCACAAGGTAAGCACCCGGTATTACTCGCCCAATCTACAGCTACAACTCACTACTGAAAGAAGCTATCTGAGCTACGTTGCCAGCCTTTGGATCGTCTGATACCTAACCCCCATCCCCCTGGGAAAAAAAAAAAAAAAAAGAAAGAAAAAAACACCAGAGTCTGTAAAGCCGAGACAAAGCTCGCCGCTCCACAACTCGACTCACACAATGAAAGCCCGTGAACAGCCGATCCCCCTCACCTCCCCCCGCAAATAACGCTCCCTTCTAAGTAACTGCTCGCCGAGCAGCGCACCATTGTACCCCGCTCCCGCCTCGGAAGTCTCTGAGGGCGCCGCGGGACCAAAAGGTTCCTCCCGCCTGAGGGCCCCGCTCCAGAGCCCCACAGGGGGCTGCGAAGGCCCGTCCACGGGCTCGGACGGGAGGGCGCTCGCCACAAAGCGCCGCCAAGACCGGGCGGGCCTCGCACACGAGACCGAAACAGCGGGAGCCGCCTCGGCGCCGGGAGCGCGGGGGCGCACCGGCAGCCCCCCCTCCCCCAAAAGGCCGCGGCCTACCGGGGCGGGGGGGGGGGGGGGGTAGGGTAGCGCCTCATGCCAGGCCAGGTGCGTGCGGCCCGCAGCCGTCCCCGGGAGGACATGACCCCGCCGGTGGCTCCTGCCTGCTCCCCCTGCGGCCGCGGGCCCTCCCCCTCACCTGCGGGCGGAGCGGGACGGGAGCGGGAGGCGTCGCTTCACCACAGGCCTGCCCGGCGGACGAGAAGCACCTCACGCAACGGCGTGCTCTGCCGCCGGCTAGATATATCCGGCGCGCAGCCTACCCCAACGGGAGGCGGCTCAGCCAATCAGAGAACGGCGGTCGCCTTCACTCGGATGCTAGTTGGCCTACAGCGGGAAAAGAGGCGGGCCGATAGCTGAAAGGCAGCTCAGTCTACCAACCATGCGGCCTGGCTCCGCGGGGCCGTAAGAGTGACCGACACCTAGCAGAACCAATGGGCGGTGGCGCTCCCCCTGTCTGGGTGGGACGAGACCTGATAGATTTCCCCTTTAGCCAATAGGACGACGCTACCCGCGCTACCAGGCGCGACGGGCGGGGCAGGGCTGACGCCGTAGTATGGTTGAGCCGCACAGCAGCGCCCTTGAGAAGGTGCTGGTAAACCCCGTTATAGATCGGGGCGGCCCCCTCTGTGCGACACAGAGCGCGGCGGCCAATGGGAGAGCGCGGCGGGCCCTGACGGACAGGCCACCTCCGGCGTTCTTAAAGCGACAGGCAGCCCGCACGAGGGGCGGCGTTCCGCGCCCAGTACCTCCCCCTGCTGGAGCGAAGGGGACGGCGCCCAACATGGCGGCAGCGGCGAGGGCTGGCGGGCTGTGGTGCTGTGCGCCGAGGCCCTGCTGCTGCCTCCCCCAGCACGGGGGCACCCAATCCCCGGCCCCCCACGAGGAAGGGCCGCAGACCCGTAACGGCGAACAGGCCGTGGCCTCCCCCCTTGGTGGCTGCGCGTCCTCCGGCTGCCACAGCCTTGTCTGCACCGCAAGTGCTCACCCGGCCTGAGGCCAGGGTGCTCGCAGGCCTGGTACAACTGACCCACTCACCTGAGAGAAACCACCAGTGGGAGTGGATTAGAGGAGCTTTTCACGCTACAGTGCAGGGCTGTAGCTGAGGCCACCTCCACCAGAAACAGGCCCAGCCACTCACGCAAGGCAGAAGGTGGTGGTCACCATCTCCAGGGCAGAGAAACATGGCTGGCTTCCCCTGCCCGTCTGCGGGAGACCCCAGGCAGAGCTGGGAGACTCATGCAGCTGCTTTTCCTTCACAACTTCTGAGCAAAGCAGACAGATGGATCACCTGCCCCAGAGGAAAGACAAGCCAAGCAGGGAAATTTTCTAACCCACCTTGCAAGGCCCAAGTAGTCCTGCAAAGGAGGAGAAAGCTTGGAGTTCACAGATCCTTCCTCACCAGCAGATGCTGGTCGCGGGAGCCTGAGGAGAGCAGGAGGGAGAGGAAGCAGACAGTCGGCCTGAGCCAGCCAGCTCTCCAGCTTTCCATTTGTTTGTGTCACATCCCATCCCAAATGTATGACATGAAGCAGTCAGAGATATATTTCACCCTATAAAAGTGACTTCCTCCCTGTTGCCATATCCCAGAACACTGCCTAAAACCCTCCCTGCTATGCTTTGCAGCTAGAGATACAGTCAGTGGACTGGCATGGGGCCATGCTCAGCATTAATATCCTTCCCCCCACACACCCCAGCTATTTATAAACTAAGCCACATTGCAATCTGCCAGTTCATAAATCAGTAGCGCAGACTTTTGCAAAATTTAACATGTGACCCAGCACAACAGCCATCCAAAATGAACTCTGCCAGGGGGACCCCAGGCAACTCTCCCCAGAGCAATGGCTAGACAGGTAATTCCTCTTTTATAAAAAGGTCAGTGCAACAACAGGGTTCTATGCGCGCTAAAACGAGTGGCCGCACTCCTCCTGTGCAACAGAAGCTCGCTAGGAAAGGCATTCACATCATCTTCAGCTCAGTCTTCCAGGCAGGGGCTCAGCCTGTTCAGTGCAGCTCAGCGCGAGGGGAAGGGTTAGCCAAGGCCAGCCGACATCCCAGGGTGCAGCTCCAGTGGTGCGGTAGCAAATAACTAGAAACACCTCGGTTATTCTTCCTGCTACAGGTTAGGCTACTTAGAAAGATACTGAAGCCCAGCACGTGGTCAGGAAATATCACCCCCCACGCAGCTCTGCCAGCTCTTCTCAGCCCTGACGTACTGCACTGTCTCCTTTCTTGGTTACCCACAGCCTGCCAAAGCACCCGAGCTGCTCCCAGTCCCCACCACAGCCTCCTCCACCTTGACTAGAGTTTTTAAGAAAGGTGCCCATTCTCCTTCAAAGGGCCAAACAGCCAGGGAAAAAAAACAACAAACCACCCCAAAGCAGACACACGAACATCTTCAGGGACCAGCATCCTTTCTCTCAACCTACTTTGAAGTAGAGATCCCCCCCAAACCTCCCTCATTCAATAATCCAGTCTACCAGAGCTCTCCTAAGACAGTAAATCTCAAAACCTCGAAAGACAGAGAGGAACAAGCTTTCTGAAGCAGCGCAGCCAACCCTCATGCCTCCTGCCCCATCTTCATGGCTCTTCCCACCTCCCTCCTGCAGCCACTTTGTCTCTGTGAGGATCGTTCGCCTGTAAAGCAGGCAGGCAGAGCACCAGGCAGGCAGAGCGAGCACCAGGCAGGGTGCAGGCAGCTGTTAGGGATCCACACCAAGTACAAACTTTCTCCACCACTTTCTCCTTAACCCTTTCTGGCATCTCATGCCTTCTGATGGCCTCAGCCTTACTCTCACCTCGGGCTTCATCCTAACCCGGACAGCATTGGTCCAGCCACAGCCCCGGTGCATCTCCTCACAAGGAGTGGCAGTCTTTTAGTATCAGAAAAATGGGAAGGGAAACATAACCAGGAGAAGGGGGGCTGTGTTTCAGCAACAAATACGCCTAAGAATTAAATCGCCGTCCCCAGAAGGCTACTAAAAGCAATTTGGTCAGTGTTAAGAACAGGCCAAAGAGTGTCTGAACGCCTGCATCCCACAGCCGAAGCCAGTTCACGTCAGTGCAAACAAAAGCCACCAGCCCCAAACTCCTGGTGTGCTGAAACCTTCTGTGTGCAGCTGTCCCCGACCTTGCTGCCCGCCCTGGGCTTCTCTGCAGCCGACACGGGTTCCTGGCCCACGGGTGACTTTGCAAAACCTTCTGAAATGCCGTCTTCGGTGGAGCTATGGGGTTAGAGACGAAGGCGGCCGCAATGATCCTGCCGTGCAAGGTTACCGAGAGGGGCCGGGGTCCTCCCTGCCCAGGGAGGCCGGGCGGCGTCTGCCCCGCCGCTGCCCTTGTGTACGGGAAGGGGCAGGCCCGGCTCCCCGGGGGGCTGGGGCCAGTGGGGGGCCGGCGCCGGTGTGGGGCCGCCGGACTCCCCGCGGCCCTGGGGGCGCTGTGCGGGGCCGGCGCTCAGGGCCCGGCCTCGGCCCGGAGGAGCCGGGCGCGGCCCGCCCCTTCCTCCACGCCGAGACCTGGGAGCCGCCGCGCCGCGCTCCGCCATGCCGGTGGGTGCCGGGCCCGGGGGGGGGGGGGGGCGGGCGCGGGCGGCCCATCGCGGCCCTCGGCCGGCCCCGCACAGCGCTGGAGCCCGGGCCCGGCTGGGTCGGGCATCGGGGCAGGCCGGGGGCCGTGTGGGGCCGGGAGCGGCCTGTGTGGGGCCGAGGGGGCCGGTGTGGGGCCGGGGGACGTGGCGGGGCAGGGCCCCGCGCCAGCGGAGACGGCGGGGCGGGGAGGGCGCTGCCTGGCCGCGGCACCGGGGGGAGCCGGCGGGGCTCCCCCGGCCACCGGGGCTTGGGCGCACAGGGCGGCCCCGGGGGGGCCCTGCGCTGGGACCCCTGCTGCCCCATCCCGCTCCCTCCTGCCCGCACACCGGCCCCCAGAGCACGCAGGGCATTTGTAAAGTAAACATCAAGAAAATGCTAATTACTCTGGAAAATCCTAATGGGAAGGGCCGTTCCGAGCTCCTTTCCCGGGTGAATTGCGCCCGTGAGGGTTTTAGTCTCTCCGTGACGGGGGGGGGGGGGGGGGGGGCAAAGGGCGGTTTTGAATGGAAAGAAATATGGGCTGGGGGTAACAAATAAAAAACAGTTTTACTTTTCTTTTTTAAGGAAAGTAAAAAGCATGTGCAAGAAAAGGAAATTAGGATCCGTCTGGTGCCAAAGGTTGAACGCCATGATTAGTGTTACAGGCAAGCACATTTATGTTGACCCAGTAGCTCTCAGAAGTAGTGAAGATAACACTGGGGCCCTGGTGGAGTGAAGGGATGAAAAACCAGCACTAATGTTCCTTAACTTTCAGTTTTGTTAATATTTTTATGAGTTTTTTATGTTGGGGACCAGAGGCCTTGTAGACACAAGAAGAATAGGATGGGCAAGCACCGAAAACCTTGCAGACTAAGTCAGGACAGTGGGTAGCCGGAGGCAGGAGACTTGCTTCTCCTGGGCTCCCCAGGGCAAGTGGAGTGAGTCCAGCAGAGGCCCACAGAGATGGCAACCTGCACTGACCCTGAAAGTGGCCCTGCTCTGAGTAGGAGCCAGACAGTCTCCAGAGGCTCCTACGGTTATGCTGTGAGGGGACAGCACAAGGACACCATAGGGAGTTGTACCAAGAGCTCTCAGTTTTGCTGAGGATCCCTTAGTGGCATGTGTGGACCTCTTGGTTGGGGAGGATTTGAACCCATCTCCCCAAGGAAAAAGGCAAGTGTGGAGGACAAGCGTTCGTGGTGTGCTGCCAGCTGCATCCTCCCTGACCCCCCCATTCGCCTCTTTTCAGAAACACGAGTTCTTTGTGGACATGACCTGTGAAGGCTGCTCCAATGCGGTCACCCGTGTCCTGCACAGGCTGGGAGGTGAGTCAGTGCTGGGCGTGTGACAGCCAGCTCGCCGGAGCAACGCCAGCTCTGGGCCAGGATGTCAGTGCCCTGGGATCCTCCTTCTTGCAAGGGTAGCGCTGTGGGTGAAAGCTGAAAGCAGCTGATGGGAAACCTCTGCTCCCCTCTCTGCTCTGAGCCTGCTGCTTAGTCAGTAATGAGTTGCTGATTGTTCGCAGGACTTGTGACCCTTGGAGAAACATCAAGGGAGGGAAGAGCTGCCGTGGCTGCAGGTGGCTCTGAATCACTAAGGCCTCATCCCGAACCCTCTGGGAACCACACTGGTAGACCCCTGCTCAGGCTGCCAGAAGGAAGGGAGGTGGATGTCCTGCCAGGTGTTGTTCCCAAGGAGGCCTGGGGTATCTGTGGTGCTTCCCTAGATGTGTCATCAGCAGTCACAGAGAAGAGCTGCTGAGCAGAGCATTTGGTGGTTGCCTGCACAGCCTGTTTTTAATGCTGCCTGGAAAATTACAACCCATGCCTCCTTTGTGCTGGGATTACCAAGAAAGAAGGATCTGACCCAGACTCACCAGTTGTGAGGACCTGTCATCCTGCTCCCCTGTCCTCACCTAGGGGGAACAGCTTTCAGTCACCAAGGCAAAGGCCTTGCAACTTCTTCCAGACCCTGTTACCAGGCTGCGGTGATCCCGCTTCCTCTGTGTGTGGTTGTCAGCACCTCCATCACTCTTTAACATGCTGACCAATATGAGCCTCATGATGACGTGGCAGAGCTTTCAAAGCTGATACATACCTACAAGTTCTGTGAAAATATGTGGCTGGATAGAGACTTCATTGTCCAGTTCCTTTCACTGGGCTGAGAGTTTCCTCTTACTAGCCACTGGGAAATCCACATGGGAAAGTGTCTTTTCCCTCCCTCCTGCTTACAACTGTTAGCTAGTACAGCCACTGAGGAAACCTGTCCTAACCCCGTCCTAACCCCTACGCTAACTCCCTCGTTAGTGCCTATCCATGCTAAACCACAGCACAAGCTGAGCTGGTTGGAGATTATAGTGGTTGGTTTAAACTCAGCTCATTCTGGTTATTGCATGAGTGATTGTGTTGATCCAAGGTGGGGTGGGCAGATTAAAGCAGTTGAGAAACTGTGGTTCCCAATGCAGATCTATAGGAGATCTGGCTTCCTTTGTACCATTGTTGGCAGGACACCAGTTTGGTTTTGCTGGCTGCTGGTGGTATCAGGGTTTGCTGGCAGGAGGCACACATACATTTGACTGATGGCCTTGGGAGCACAAATGTGTGAAGGGGAGTTTTCCCCGTGCTCACGCCATTTGGCTGCTTCTAGCTGTGCAAAATTTTTTTCCTTTCCTCATAGGTGTCCAGTTTGATATTGACCTGCCCAACAAGAAGGTGTGCATCGACTCGGAGCACAACGTTGACACCCTATTGGAAACCCTAAAGAAGACTGGAAAGAACGCTTCCTACCTTGGGGAGAAGTCCGCACAGTAGCTTTGCCTGGTGAGGTATATATAGCCTTGCCTAGGTATATATCACTTGTATGAAATGCTGAAGAGAAAGATAGGAGCTTTTTCCACCTCTCCCAGTAAAACAGGCTGCTTCCTGGGAAGCACAAAATAGGAAAGACCTGCAGGTCCAGCTTCAGCAAACCCCTCATATCGGAGAAGCAGCTGGACCACATACAGCCAGCACCATTTCTGCATGGGACCCCTTAGCTATTCTGGAAAGCCCATGTGATCCCAACCATGGCTGTAGCGGAGAGGTAGAACACAGCCTCTGTGTCATTCCCAGGTGAACCTAGAGTTTGCCAGAGCATATCATGCATGAAGACAAATCCCAAAGACATTCACCAGCTGACCAGAGAGAGTGGTGGCCCTCAACAATACCAGGGAGGGGGGTGGGACACAAAGACCCCTGTGGGTACGTGATGCAGGGGATTGGTTGTTAGCACAAGGACCTCCAATATCTAATTCTGTTGATATCGCTGTTAATCCTCCACTAAACTCGAGGATGAACAAACAGCAGCACCCTGCTACCCTCATGGACTTAAAATGTTGGGTTTCAGAATAGCTCCTGGTGCACACAGCCCCTGGCCAACTGGACGTGTATCCCAAAGACAACCTGATTGTTGCAGCCTGTCGATTTTCCTAGAGTCCCAGCACTATGAGGACATGTACAAAACTCTTTCCTGACTGTGAAATGTTTTTGCAGACAGGGTTCATTTTCAGTGGAAAAGAATGAAGTGGGAGGAGAGGGCTGCCCACTCACTGCATGTACTGTTCTTTAGTGTCCAGGATTATTATATTGCATCTCTTAAGAACTTGTTTCTGCCAGTGGAGTTTTCTAATCCAATGACATTGTTTTAAAATGGTCTAGTTTGATCATCACAAATACCCAGCACAGATGCACTGAAACCAGTTCATGCTGATTTAATTCCCAGTCAGTAAATTAAATCAGGGATTTACACCAGCAGGAATTAAACTGATACAAGAAAGAGTTAAGCTGATGCTGATGTGGGGGGGGAATAGATCTGCATTGTTTTAATTGACTGGCTTAGCAGAGCAGATTTAAAATCTGCAATTGGTATCATTTTGAGCAAGCTCTCAATACTTCTTAGAAATTGTTTAAAATCATAGCTTTAATCAAATAAAGTTGCTATTTAAAACAGAGAGAGAAACATGCTGTGAATTGATTAGTGCCTCAAATAGTTTTCAGCTCATAGTATTGACTGCAAGAGCTGTTTTCAACTTGCAGGGACTTGTGGACTATGTCTCAAATGCCTGCAAAAGTTAACCATTACAGCAAAGCCAGTCTCAAATAACGTGGATGTGTCCCTTTTTTCCCTGGCCCTGTGTTCTCACCACTCTCCTTATATGACATCGAGGCAGCTAGGGAGTCAGTTCAGCTGGCCGACCTGGCAGAACGTTTCTCTTGATGCTTTTGTTTTCCTGTTGGATTTTAACTGAAGCTATTTGACTTACCCAAGGATCATAAGAGCCACAACAAAGGAGACGGGTGGCTGGACTGCCCTTGCTAGTAGTTTGCTGCTAGAACACTAAATTTAAGTTTTACAGTGCATTTCCCTCCATAGGGAATATTTTTAGGGGTTCATCTATAAAAGGAGGGAGGGAGGGAAGTTGCAAATCACTGGCATAGAGCTCAGGTGGATGGCTTTCCTTTGGCTTGTAACCAGCAGAGGGCATCTTTGTATAACGTTATCTCCTCTGTGCCTTGGTGGTTTTTTTCCTTTCCTTTATTTATTTATTTATTTATTTATTTTGCAGGAATTCAAACATGACTTCAGCAAAAAGATGGCTTAACTGTTTGTGTATCTCCCAACTTGCTCTGTCATTTGACCTTTACTACCCTGCCAGATGTTGGAAAGCAGAGGGCTGGCAGGAGGAGACAGCTGCGTCTTGGGCTTTAAAAGTGGAGAAATCTAGAGGAGGAGATTATATGCTGTTTCTAGTCCCACAGTAAATCAAGGCGCTGCTTCTATCTTTCAGTGCATGTCTGTGTGTCTTGTGTGTCTTTGTACTGCTTTAAGTGGTTTTCTGTAAAAGAGATGGCTCTTAGGGGTGGGAAACTACCCATTACATGCAAGACAGGTCTCCCAGGAAATTGCACCTATCTTTAGAAGTTCACTGCAGCCTCTGCCTGAGGGATATGTCTCAGGAGAACTGAGCTGAATGTCACTTAGATTCAGGGAATCTGTGTCTTGGCAGATATCTTTCCATCATAGAACAGACAAACTTTAAATTTGGGATGCAAGTGCTGGGAAGAAGGGACTCTTGCAGCCCCTGTAAGTCAAGGATAACCAAGTGTCCTTTTGAGCTAGATGGGGCCACGAGGCACTGGACCCCAGCAACATGATAGAGCTCAAAGGCCAACCAAATTGCAAGTAGGAGCAGGGAACACGGACTCAGCCTAGGTTTAGTACAGTGCTTCTTAGGGCACTGCATGACTATATAAATGTGAGGAGTCATTCCAGATCCTGGGCCCAGCTCAAGACACCTGGATCAGTCCCTTCCCCTGGCAAGTATTCCTCTTGCCCCCTTCCCTGTCCACCTACAAAATTTCAACAAAATACGTAATAGCATCATGGGGCCCTGATGCTGGGCAGGATCCCCGGGTGCTGCATGCACCCACAGACACAGTAAGAGAATGACCGTGCTGAAGGGAAATGCAGAAGGGATGGAGGAAGGAGAGGGGTGTGGGAATCTCTCCAAGGTCTCTTATTTCTCAGCCCAGTGACCAGTGTTACAGGCTATACTGTTGATTTGCCCAGCTCCCATCCATTTAATTCAGGTTTTCAGCCCAGTGAAAAGATTGCATGTGTCCATCCCAGTCTGCTGTCTCTTGTTTCACTGGGGGGATGTCTCCCATGCCTACCAGTCACGTGTGCCTTGTTCCACAGAGAGGAAAACCAACTAAAGTTTGAAGGAAAAGGTTACTCTCTATTTAAGAGATTTTTCATACTCGTACATTGAGATTACTTTTGACATAGTTGCAGTTTATTCTTTCCTAGAGGGGTTTAGTACTTCCAAGTCCTTTACCATTGCTCTAAAGCACAATTAATTGCTGTAGATGCACTTGCAGGGGCTGGAAATGCTTCAAGGAATGTGTTGCAGACACTTTTTATTACTTTTTAATTTAAGGGAAGCTAAAGGATAAAAGTCTAACATCACTGTATTATTTTCTGGCATTAAAATCTCCCAGTGGCAGGAAGTTTCCAGAGCCAAGGCCCAGAACTGCAACCTATTTCTGCTTTGTGCCAGTGCACTCAGATGCACGGCGTGACACCTCCGGCGTCCCAGGTTAGCGAGTGAATCCCTTTCCTTAGCCCCCGCCTTGTTGGTCTGAGCTGGTGTTTGCCAATGTTAGTTGTTATTTATTGCTTTCAGCTTCCTCCCAGGCACGGCCAGTGCATCCACCAGCAGCTGGTTGCCCAGTGGCTCTGCTCTGGTGGCAGTGGGCTGGGGGAGGACGTGTGCTGTCGATTTGGTGTGGAGCTGGATGGCACGCAGTGGCACAGCTGGCCTCGGAGCCAGCAGTCCTTGTGGCACTTGCTCTCTGCCAAACTGGCAGGTGGGACTGGCAATGTGCCCACAGAGGATAACTCCCAGTCTGTCTCCCTGTAAACCAGGCTGCTCATCCTTGATGTCTGAGCTGCAGCTTATGCTATCCACACTCTCCTGGCTGCTCTGCTCTGCTCCCCTCTCCCTGCTCTGCTGAACCATGTGTTTTGGTTAAAGCCTGCTTATCTCTGAGCCAGACAAGGAAAGGTTTCTACCCACAACCGGCCAGGAGGTTCAAGTAGGTACCTGAAGTTTCAGCACCCATCTGCAGGACTGCAGTCTCCCAGGCCTTCCCTCCGTCATTCAGCGCAGGTGGAGGGGCTGGACGCTGCTTTAAGCTCCTGACTGCTGCAAAAAGGACGTTGCAGCTTTGGGTGGAAATTGGCTGCAGTGGCGAGCTGTGGTCACCCTGAGCTGGCTGCAGAGTGTGGTGGGAATACACGCTGCCCAGAGGGGAGAGGAGCAACCCTTCACAAAACCACCGGAGCAGTGATGTCTGGGCTGGGGGCTCTTCCCCTCCTGCTTCCTGCCGTGGGCTTTAAGAAATGCCTCTAACTGTCCCTCGCAGCAGGCAATTGTTACGCTAGGCTGCTGTGCTTTACCCTGCCATTAGTGTCATTTACAGCCCCTATAATTTCCGTGCGTGCACAGCATGGCAGGGGCTGGCCACAGCCGCTTCCCTGAGATGTCCCTGCCACTTGCTTTCCGATGGAGACTGTGTGTGTGCTGGGTTTGTGGGCTTTCATACCTGATGGCTCGTGGCATTTGATGTCGTGCTCCTCACTCAGTGTCCCCGAGCAGAGGGGTGACAAGTCTGCATAAGCCACCTCTCTCTGGTGCCATACCCTGAGGATGCTGATGGGAGTGAGCAGTTGGGAAAGCACCAAGGGCTCCTGTGAGCCCTGCTTCAGCCTTCCTTCAGTGGCCCCAGTGCTCAGACCCTCCCGTCGCATCCCTCTTCCTTTCCCCCAGCCCTGTGGAGAAGGGAAGGGAGCTGCTAGGGTTTCTTCTCCAGCCGAGAGGAGGGAAGTGCTCTGATGGTCGCTAACCCCAGCACTCCAGGCACATTTAGTGAAAATACCAAAGAACTGGGACAACTCCTATTAGAGCAGGGCTAGAGGATGATGCCCAAGCTGCTGCTTGTTTTCTCCACCAAAAGCCCAGCAGGACAGCATCGCGTGTGCTCCCCCATCAACCTTGCAGGCTTATCGGGGGAACAGGGCGTTTCAACCGGACCAGGCAATCTGCAGAACGCTCTCTTTCTGCCTGCTTTCCTTTCCTCCGGATAAGATAAGGTGTTTGGGGAAGATGACCTGCTAGTCCTGCCTCCAGGACAGCGAGCACAGGAGGCTCTGCACCAGCAGTCCCGAAGCAGTGGCTCTGCAGGAGGACAGGGTGCCTCCCAAAAGGCCACCTCTCCCACGAACGCGCAGCCAGAGCTGAGTAATGACACCCTGTGACAGTCCTTGCTTTGGCGTGTGGTCTGCATTTGGGCTGATTACAGCTGGGCTAGGGAAGTTAAGGAAGAATGGTCAAGTCTGAACAGAGCAGCAGACCTGCAGGGTGGCTGTCTGAGACGCTTATGGAAAAGCTTTGGGAGAAAAACCAACTCCTTCATAGAATCTAAAAGGATAAGACAGTCAGTACCTAAGCAGAGTCTCTTTGCTCCACCACTACCCAACTTCAAGATCTTCAAAGTCTTCATTCATCAGGTTGGCCTGAAGTTGGGCCCCAGGTTGCACGTCATGGAGAGAGAGACCCCAACAAGCCTGCACAGATAATGAGGTCACAGTAATTTCCACAGGAAACAATATGCCACACACTGAGGCTGTAAGGCCATTTTCAGACAAGGAAATGCTCAGTTTGCAATGCAAACAGGAAAGGGTGGCACTTGGAAAAGGAGCTTTCCTGTACCACAGACACCCTGGCTCTGCAGAACATCCCAGTGACCTGCTAGAAGAGGGATGTGTCAGGCCTGCCAGCTGCAGGACGAGCGGCTGGTGAGGTGCAATTCAGTGCATTGCCACCCATGAAGATGTCCTCCCAGCAGCAGGAGTTCACAGAATCATAGAATCACAGAATCATAGAATGCTTTGGATTGGAAGGAACCTTTACAGGCCATCTAGTCCAACCCCCCTGCAAGAGCAGGGACATCTTCAACTAGATCAGGTTGCTCAGAGCCCCATCCAACCTGACCTTGAATGTTTCCAGGGATGGGGCCTCCGCTACCTCTCTGGGCAACCTGTGCCAGTGCCTCACCACCCTCATTGTAAAAAATTTCTTTCTTAAATCCAGTCTAAATCTGCCCTCCCTTAGTTTAAAACCATTGCTCCTTGTGCTGTCACAACAGGCCTTCCCAAAAAGTCTGTCCCCATCTTTCCTATAGGCCCCCTTTAAGTACTGGAAGGCTGCAATAAGGTCTCCCCGGAGCCTTCTCTTCTCCAGGCTGAACAACCCCAGCTCTCTCAGCCTGTCCTCGTAGGAGAGGTGCTCCAGCCCTCGCATCATTTTCGTGGCCCTCCTCTGGACTCGCTCCAACAGCTCCATGTCCTTCTTGTGCTGAGGGCTCCAGAGCTGGACGCAGCACTGCAGGTGGGGTCTCACCAGAGTGGAGTAGAGGGGCAGAATCCCCTCCCTCGACCTGCTGGCCACGCTTCTTTTGATGCATCCCAGGGTACGGTTGGCCTTCTGGGCTGCGAGCGCACATTGTTGGCTCATGTCCAGCTTTTCGTCCATCAGTACCCCCAAGTCCTTTTCCGCGGGGCTGCTCTCGATCACATCATCCCCCAGCCTGTATTGAAACCGAGGATTGCCCCGACCCAGGTGTAGGACCCTGCACTTGGCCTTGTTGAACTTCATGAGGTTCACACAGGCCCACTTCTCCAGCTTATCCAGGTCCCTCTGGATGACATCCTGTCCTTCTGGCGTGTCAACTGCACCACTTAGCTTGGTGTCATCTGCAAACTTACTGAGGGTGCACTCAATCTCACTGTCAATGTCATTGATGAAGATATTGAACAGCACTGGTCCCTGTATGGACCCCTGAGGGACACCACTTGTCACTGATCTCCATCTGGACATTGAGCCATTGACTGCTACCCTCTGGATGCGACCATCCAACCAATTCCTTATCCACTGAACAGTCCACCCATCAAATCCGTATCTCTCCAATTTAGAGAGAAGGATGTTGTGTGGGACAGTGTCAAAGGCTTTACAGAAGTCCAGATAGATGACGTGCATTGCTTTTCCCTTGTCCACTGATGTGGTAACTCCATCGTAGAAAGCCACTAGGTTGGTCAGGCAGGACTTGGTAAAGCCATGTGGGCTGTCTCGAATCACCTCCCCGTCCTCCATGTGCTCTAGCATAGCTTCTAGGAGGATTGCTTCCATGATCTTCCCAGGCACAGAGGTGAGGCTGACAGGTCGGTAGTTCCCAGGGTCCTCCTTTCTACCCTTTTTAAAGATGGGCACAATGTTTCCCTTCTTCCAGTCCCCAGGGACTTCACCCGACTGCCATGACTTTTCAAATATCATGGAGAGTGGCTTGGCAGCTACATCAGCCAATTCCCTCAGGACTCTGGCATGCATCTCATCAAGTCCCATAGACTTATATATGTTCAGGTTCCTCAGGTGGTCACGAACCTGATCTTCCCTTACAGTGGGGTGGGCTTTACCCCCCTGGTCCCCAACATGTTGTCCATTGACTCGGGAGGGGTGAGGAGAGCGGTTGCCAGAGAAGACAAGCAAAAAATTCGTTGAGTACCTCAGCCTTCTCCTCGTCTGTTGATACTAGGTCACCATTCTGGTTCACTTCTGGTTTCTTCATGAGGTTCTCAGCCCAGCTCCAGCTGAACTGTGAGTTGTGAACTGCCTTTAACTGCAGCACCAGTAAGAACTGGCCAAACCCGGAGGGACGGGCTTTAAAAGTTCTTTTGTTTCCCCTGCCTCAAAATCATCTTTGCTTTTCCCCCCTGCGGTGCTTCCAACAGAAGGCATTTGCTTTTCTCACCCACCTCATTGTGTTTGCAGCACTGCCCTTCTTGTAGTGCTGCTGTGGTTCTGGGTGTCATTTTTCACCCAGTGTTACCTTCCCCCACCTTTTAAACCAAAATCTGATTTCAGTGGAAAAGTCTACAGCCTCCAAAGCCCCATCCTTTATCCACAAAAGAAAAAGCTGCCTTGGTTATCCCAGAGCCGCCTTAAGCACCACTGGCTTTTCGGCACTTTCTAATTACCAGATGACAGGCAGTGGATGATTTTAGTCAAAGGAGCAGTTGTACTCAGTTGAACCACCCAGTAAATGAGAGAATTTCCAAAATAGCACCGCGGGCTGCAGAAGGCAGACAAGGGATGGGAGATCTCCCTCGGAGCCTGCAAACGGTGATCCCTGATGGCTTGGAGAGGTAAATTGCTGTGAAATTTCAGGGTGGGAAAGAAAGGTTCAGTTTACAACAATCTCAGGAATTCCACAGGCGTGTCATGTCTGGGTGTTAAGACTGTTACACAGGGGATTCATTACCAAAAGATGGGGATTTTCTAGTCTTATTCTGCTTTTAAGTGTTTGCTGTAAGAAACAACCCACCTTAGGCTTCTACCTTCGCTCGCCTGCCTGCTCCCAGCCCAGGCATGGCAGTAGCAGACCTGGGAGGTGGATGAGCACCATGACTGATGTTTGACTTGCAGGTAGAATCATACCCCCATGCTTTTGGGGTCAACATCTGCAACGTTGCCCTGACCAGCTGCTCTTTGAGCTAGAGCTGTGCAGCTGGACCTAGAGGTCCCCATTGCACTGAGCTGGGTGTCTGTAGTCACGAGCATCACGCTAAGTGGTCATACATCTCTGCTGATGGAGGCCAAGCATGATGAAACAGGCAGATAACATGGTCCTTGGAGGGATTCAAGCTGCCAAACTGGCTGGAAAGAGCTTGGCGGTCTCTCTGAACTAAATGTGCTGGTCTTGCATCTTTTCAGTAAGGTCTACAAAGACCCAGTCTTCCTTGTCATGAGGCCACAGCCAGGCTGAGGCCACTCTGTAATGGGTGATGCACTGTGTTGTTCCAAAACTCGGGGTTCATTTACCCAGTATGCAAAATGCCAATATACACACAGAGCAGAGGTATTTTATTGCATATTTGCACAGATATGGGTGTCTGTCCCAAGACAGCACACCAAGCTTTCAAATTAACAGTTATTTATACACAAAGCATTAACATATTCAACTTCCTAATACATCTGCAGTATTCTTCTATTAAATGATTGGTTAAAATCTCTTCGCCCAGCATGTAAATTAGTACGTATGCTTAGTTGTTCTTCTTCAACTTCATCATCTGAGTCAGTGATATAATTGGGGTAGGTGGTCCGTGAGTCGGTGGTCGTGATCTCCCCCTGCCAAAATTACCTTCCCCTAGTTTCCTACCTTTTTGGCAGATCTAAGCGGTTCTTCATGTTTTACCAACTAGGCTAGTGATACCTCAGTTAAACTTCTGCTTTCGACAGCCACATCCTGCTTATTAGACAAGGGCACATTGTCTAAGTTCCTATGGAGGTAGGGTAGGGCTCTACAATGGATTTCTATAGCAGCATCAGCATTATGTGAATTGTATACTTACATTTGATTATTACAACACTGAGCTGACCTGATGCTTGCTGCACTGACGTACAGAGCAACACCAAAGGCCCTTGCTGGTTCCCACTCCCCTGTCGATACACGCAGATTCCCTCTGTGACCATCACAGGCAGCTTTCCACATTGCAGCTTCCAAAACAGCAAAACGCATGGGGACCTGACAGACTCCCCCTCCAAGACTGTGGTAGTGTAAATAGATGAAAAAAAAACAAAAACAAAACAAACAAAAACCAGGCTTAATTAAGGACTTCAAGAGCAGGAAATGTGCACGTGTGCTAGCCAGAGCACAAATATTTTCTTTCGGAGTTGCTTTCTCCAAGGGTTCAGCAAGGTGACCAAGGCTGGGTTACAGAGCGAGGGTAGCAAACAGTTCCCAACCCCTCCGGAAGGCAGTGGCCACAGGGCCCTGCTGTTCTGCATCCTTCCCTGGTGCTCCAGCCTTTGGCTTTAGCCTCCCACAGTATATACTGAAGCTATTCAACCATTTCGCTAAAAGCAGATGGGGAGGGAGAGAAAACAAAGTCAACCGAGAGGGAGAAAGGCAGCTCTTGTGCTGCCTCTGTTTGCAAAAGACAGCCCAAGCCCCTTGCGGACTAAGGTTTAATTTATTGGACTCCAGAGAGCTGAGGTTCACAGCCCCACAGCTGCTGCAGGCGGTGGCATTTTGGGGCAGCGATAGGGAGCAGGTAGGGACCCAGCTCTCATGGGTGAGGAACTCCCTCAGAGGGGCCGTGGGACACACAGGCATGAATGCAAGGTCCCCGGCTCTTCTGCGGAGAACAGATCTGCTCTGTGACTGTTCTGCTACATGGACCTGTCCCAGGTCACCTGGAAGGGACAAGGGAAACTGGTCTGTGTAGGCAGGAGCCTTCAGCCTGGCCCTTCCTGCTATTGTCCTGCTCATCATGCCTGTTCCTGAGCACCTCCCAAAAGACTGCTGGGTGCTACATAGCTGGGTTCGGGTTTCCTCTTCACCAGTCCAGGCCAGTGGGTTGCTGCGCTGTCACTGGGGCAGGACACAGCCAGAAGAAAGATGCTGCAGCGTTTCAGAGTTCTCCACAGTTCCCAGTTCCCAGCTGGTATGAAATTCCCAGGTCAGGACCATCTCTCTCAGCCCATCCGATGAGAAAATGTTAAAACAAACGCAGCTCATTCCCTCGTGAATGAAAGGAGACGCTTGAATGCAGCAGGAATCCACTGTGCCCAGTTACCCTCCTGCCCCTTTTTTGATGAACCAAATTCCCCCCCTTCAAAGCTCCTGCTCGGCCGTGGGCAGAGCTTGGCCCACAGAAGCCCGCGTCAGCATGGTGCACAATGCCCAGCAATCACAACAGGGGCCGCTGGCTTAATCTGTTGTGCACAGCTTTAAAAAAAAGCAACCCACACAGCTATTGTCAGGGTGATCCCACCGACTGCATCAGAAGTCTGCATGGGACACGGGGCTGTCTCGAGGGCAGGCAGGGCTCAGTGGGGGGGTGCCTGGGGTGCTGCCTGCTCGGGACGGCGTTGTAGGGAGCTGCCCTGGCATCCCTGGGGCTGGGTCTCCCAGGCTTGGCAGATAAGCCACAGCGCAGGCTTGTGCTGCGCCGCTGACCTACAAAGAGAGCCAGCCCATGGTCCTTTGGCTTTTGGCTCGCCTTTGGGTCTCAGCTGAGCTGGTGGGGGTTTGTTCTTCATATCATCCCCGCAAAGGCATGGGGCAAAGGGCTTAGGGTCTCCCTTTGGTGGAGAAAACCCCAAAAAGTATTTGCATCTATATTTCCCTTTATTTTTTTCCTTCCCCACTTCCCCTGCCTCTGACCAGTGCTAAATGCTTGTGCCCTCCCAGGAGCAGCCAGCAAAGCAGGCGGCTCAGGGAATGATCCAATTTCCAGGGCAACCAGGACGGGACTCACAGAGTCCTTGACTCACAGTGCCGCTCTTATTTCTCCACCGTTTCCTCTCCATTTGCTTTCTTAATTCAGCCTGTCCTTTGCCAAGGGAGAAGCCAAAAAGGCAGAGATGTGGCACATCCAGAGTCCTCCCCGCTGGCTTTACAACTGCTGGGGGATTTTTAGCTTTCCAGTTTCAGGAGCAGCCCTCCAAGCTTGCCCTACCCCGAGGTCAAAATATGTCAAATTATGGTCAAAGCAAAAGCATAGGAAGCCAAGAGGCCAGCTCTGACTCTTTAAAGGCTCTGCGCTGAGCTGTTGGCTCCTCACCAAGGGTCCATGTGCTGAAGACAGGGATGTGTATCCCCATGTAAAGATCACCATCCTTTGCCACTAGCACTGGCCACCCAGGGCCACCTGCACCATGAACCTGCTGGGGACAGCTGGAACTACAATTCCTGGTGTGTCCAGAGGAAAACCGGAAAGATGGGGCCCCTGTACCCCACCAACCATCTCAGCTGAGTGTCTCCAAGCCCGTCCTGCTGTCCACTTGCTTCCCTCCTCCCTGGCAGAGTCAGCCTGTCCCCAGCTCCTCTAAACAGGGTCTCAGCATGCCAGTGGAGTGGTGGGTGCTCAGCCACATGCCAGGCAGCTCAGTAGAGAGGCTGCATTAGCAACAAGCCAGCAAACCTTCCCCGTGAGCTGCCCAGAGCTCCAACGAACAGCGGGAGCTGCCCTTGGGATAGATACTGGAAGAGCCACTTTGAGGCAAAGGCAGATGGGCATGAACCGCTCTTTGCTATGGAAAACAATAGGCCTAACCCAACGCAGAAGAGTTTTAAAATTCATCGCTAGAGTGGGATAACACAGAAAACCTCCAGCTGTTATTTCCAGATTTACAAGCCCAACAGAGGAGCTGCCAATTGCTGCCAGAGAAGCAAACTTGTTTGTGTGTGTGTGCATAAAAATGAAAGCCAGGCATTGCTCCCCACGCCTGGCATTGTCTCTCTGCCCCCCAGCTGGGCAGCGACCGCAGCACGTAGGGGAGTGGGGAGGGAAAGAGTCCCTGTCCCACGCTGAAATGGGCCCTCCCAGGTTTGCAGAGCAGAGCAGAGCTTGCTCCCGGGCTGGGGGCAAGCGGCTGGAGCCCGATCCCCGACATGTCAGCCTGGGACCACACTCCAGATGTGGCCATCAGTAGGTGCAAAAAAAAAGGTCTGGGAGAGGAAATCTTGCTGCCTGTTAGTCCCTCCCTTCCTTTCTTCCACAGAGCTCCAGCAAAGTCTGGGGGAGGGATGCACTTTCTGATTCCACTGGAAAAGGTTGAAAAAGGAGGGATTTGGGGAGGGGACAAGAGAAAGAGATATCCCTTCCCGTCCAGCACTTTCACCCCTGCTTTCCATCCAGAAGCAGCACAGATTCTCTCAGCAGCACTCATTATTTTTAATTGCTTGGAGGAAGAACAGCATGGGGGGCCAAACCTTGAGTGAGATGACATCAGTGTCAGTCCAGGCACACCTCAGGCAGCGAGGACCTTTGCTCTTCAGAGTTAACCGAGGAGAAGAGGAGCAGGAAAGGAGCCCTCGGGCACACGCAGGAGCCAAGCTCCCTTGCCCACTGCAGGGGTGCCCTTGCTGTCCACAGCTGCATCGGCCTCTGTGTGCATTAGGGAAGGAAATAACTGAACATCCCCGCAGCAGGTATGGTGCGAGCTGCCTGGATCCAGCTGGGTGACCATCAATAGTCCCAGAGCACAGTGTGGTCTCCCTCCTGTTTTGCAGCTGGGTATCTCCAGAGAGGCCCAGACAATTCCCTGCACCATCCCACTCATCGAGAAAGCTGGTGTTTCCCTAATTTCCCAGTTCTCCCCTTTTGCCCCCAAGTGAAGAACAGATTTTTTTG
The DNA here is from genome assembly GCF_035582795.1 of Mycteria americana. Classification (NCBI taxonomy): domain Eukaryota; kingdom Metazoa; phylum Chordata; class Aves; order Ciconiiformes; family Ciconiidae; genus Mycteria; species Mycteria americana. The sequence goes on along the minus strand of NC_134372.1, from coordinate 7,950,711 downwards.
AAGATTCATGCCATTAAAAATCCACTCCATTAATCCTGTTAATCAGTCCTGGGTGAGCTCGCTCCCTGGGGTGGCATGAGCAGGCAGTTTAGTGCAGGAGAGAGGACGCGGTGGGCACCTTTGGGCAAGTCTGAAATTAAGGGGCTGAGGGGGTGACATTGCCAATGCTTGTGTCTCACCTCTGTAATTTTCTGGTTACTCTTTGCAGATACCTGATACGATTAATGTTCCTTAGCAGTCTCAGCATCACACAGGAAAGAGTTCAGGGGCCTCTCCCCAGGGCTCCCATTTCAGGGAAGAATTTTTTCCATCAGTTTTTCCCATAAAAGAGAAGCTTAAAAGGGAGTTCTCCAAATGTGATGGTTTTTTTTAAACTGTGGTTCTGGTCCCTCCATCTCCTTAAACAGCTGCTGATAACAGACGCAGGGCATACGGCATGGGGAAACGCTGCTAATTTTAGTAGAAGATCCCGAGGGAAGGACCCAGCTCTGGGCCAGGCGCAGGATGGAAAGTCACAGCACTCACTCGGGGCCCCGCACGACCTTGCTATTTTGGGGCTGACCACGTCCCACCTTGCCCCAAGCACACAGACACGGTGCAGCATCAGCCCCAAGCCTTCCCACAGCCCAGCTATTCCTGCTCCTGCCCACAGCACCAGCTCCTGCCAAACCCCGGCCAAACTGGATGGTGGTTTTTGAAGGGAAGTAAACAAGTTTCAGGGCTAAATTGAGATCTCCAGAACTCATCACACTGAAGCAATGTGAGTGTATGCCCTCATATGGCAGCTGTATTTTCATCCAGCTAAGGGGCTTGTGTCCTCTTGGGTTTCTTTTACCCTCTGATCAGTGAAATCCCATCAAACTCCAGACAGATGAAGCAAATGGTTCCTCCACTGACTGGCCCTTGCAAGGAGCAGAATATTTATGCGTGGCCATAAAGATCTGAATTGCTCAAGATAGGAAGATTTTAAGGGACCTGAACTCCCCAGGGTAAAATCCAGTCTGGGCAGGGGAGTCTTTAGGGGCTCAGAAGCGCACTTGGAGATGATCTGGAGGAAGCCAGCAAGCAGACATGGCAGGGAGGTCAGCGCTTTCACTGTTGGTGTTGGCCTGGAGCGGCTGTGTTTGTAAATCACAGTGTCATGAGACACGAAAATCCTCAAGCAGTTGTCAGCACTGCCCCTCCCTGCCCGACCTACCCTGTCCCAACAGCCCTTCACGCAGCTGCTTCACGGCAGGTTTGGCTCCGTCTCCCAAGAAATCCCGCTCCAAAGCCTTGCTGTCAAAAAGCATTTCCTACTGTCTCCCCTATATCTTCTTTGTTTGCTCCTGAGCCTATCTGTGACTGGCCTTTTCCTCTGTATGAGATCCTCCCAAATACACGTTGCCAAAATCAATCCCATTTTGTCTCCTTTAAGGGACACCGTGTTTATGGAGCCTCCTGCATCTGGCAGCCTGGCTCGTTCGCCTGGTACATCTCAAGCCGGGGCTTGTTCTGAAGTGAGTTCAGCTCAAGCAGAAAGTGTCAGAGCAATAGATTGAAAAATGCGGATTCTCAGGGTAGATACGTGCAGGCTCAGCCAGGGGTGGCCCGAGCACGCCAGGCACCCCAAGCACCCCCACGCTGTGCCCTGCCTGCTGTGCTGGGATGCAGCCACAGCTCCAGCACGGTCCGATTCCCACCCAGGGATGCTGTAATAGCTCATCCATGAGTGGTGCTAGCGGGGACGTGGCCTCTTGGGATCCCTCTGCACAGCGTGAAGCTGCGTCTCCTGGCTTATGCAACAGCAGGATTGCTGAGGCTGTACAGCTGGCAGGGGATGGGGACGGTGCTGGGAGCACCGAGCCATACACAGCCTGAATTACTGCAGAGCAGGGCTGGCTGGGAGAGGGGAATATTTTGATAGGGTTTTGCCAGCAATGAGGGTTAATAGGAGGACAGTAAAGTCCTGTTCTTCAGCCTCCACGAGGAACTGCTAAACTTTCCAGGCTTTACTTTAATGGGCAGCCCAGCCTCCCTGTCACCAGCGTGCCTTGCCCTCCCCAAGACCATCTTTCCCTGCTCCTCTTTGCCTCCAGCAGTGCACAAGACTGGAGCGAAGGCAGCCATCATTTAAAGCCCGTGTTCTCAGCTGCCGTGCTCCTGCAGCCAGCAAATTATGCTGAGGACAACACCAAGCCCTGCTGCCTGCTTTGCCTCAGCCGTGATCTCGATCCATGGCAGCTTTTCCCCTTCCCCGCTCAGCCCCACTGGGCATTCACCAGTCTGCCCACTGCATCGCGTCCCAGCAGGGGAGCCGCCTGGATGGGCTCCCAGCAAATCACCAAGGGGCTTCCAGCAAAGACAGGACCCGGGAAAACCTCTGCTTTCACTCCCAAGATGTAAGGTTGTGGAGCTGATGAAACTAAATTAAAAGGGGTCTGATTATCAGTCGTTGTGGAGTATGTAGCCAACTCATCTGAGAATCAAGACTTTCTAAGAGGACCTCACGCTTATGGCCCAAAAAAGCAGAGGCAGCTGGCCCCAGAGAGCCTTGTGAACCTTGCCATTTGCCTTTCTGGTCTTTTCCTTGCCCGTGGTTATTGCCACTGCTTTCCAGATGGCATTTGGATGTCCTGGAGCTGGCACAGCTTCACCTGGGTACTCCCATCAAGGCTGCCTTTTAGGAGAGCCTTTTAGACTGTGTTTATCCATGCAAAAGAGCTGCCACTGCAGCCCAGGAGCTTCCCTCTCCCTGCATGTCCCAGGGGCTTGAAGGTGGATTCCTGTTTATTTCCTTAAGCAGCTCTATTCATAGCCTTCAAAAGCTGCCAAGCCGCATCTGTCAGGCCCGAGAGGACTCGAAAGTGCATCTTAGGTAAACACCAGGAGCAAGGTGGGACTGCCTGGAGTTAGTGGCATTTGCTGCGCTTCTCTCTTGGAAGCTTTATTGCATCTTCTGCAAGTCATAGGCACGTCTCCAATGCAAGGTCTCGAGCAAAAGCGAAGTCGGGCTGAGACACCAGACTGTAATTCAGGCACACAATGTCACCGTGTTCAGGATTAATAGAGAACAGCCCCCTGCAGCAAGGGAGAAGTCCTTTTAGGAAAGGCGGTGAGGTCCTTTGGATATTGGAGCTTTTGGACTGGGACCAAGCTCAGCCAGGCTGGATGCGCCCAGACCGCTCATAGGAGCTTCAGAGCAGCTGAAGACCTGTCCCGTCTGCTGGTGCCTGGCGTGACGGCTCCAGGCAGCGCTGTGGGGACTCTGCTGCAGGGACGCAGTGGAGGGTATGGCCAGAGGGTTTTTATCTACCACCCGCTCTGAGTGTAGCTGGGGCCGGCACAGCTGCCATGTGCAGACCTGATGCCTGCGAGAGGCATCCAGGGCAGTGTAGGGGTAGCTGCAGCACACAGAGCTCCCTGCTTGCACCACGGCTGAGGAAGGTGATGGATTTTTTTTCCCCTGCTTCTTTGGGTTCAGTTTGATTTCAGGGAGGACAGATAAGCTTCTCCCAAGCCTGCAGCCCCACACATTTCCAAGTGAGTGAGATGATCATTGCAGGGGTAGTTTGAAAGAGGTGGGGGAGAGATCCCTCCCGTGGGAAGTGCCTTCCACCAGAGACCCCAGAGGACAGCTGTGAGAGCCCACGCACACCATGGAAAGAGCAAGCCAACCCACAGCAAACATGTCCTGCCTCCTGGCTCTGCAGCCTGCTCCCAGGTCGTGACTCACCGCAGAGCCATGCACAGCTGCATTTCCACCCCCTGCCTCAAAGGCCTCTGGTTTACAGCTGAAAAACTGCAATAACATCCACTGCTCCTTCTCCTGCTCCTGCTCTGGTTCTGACAGAGCCAGCCCCCCGTTTGCCTGCATCGCCCCATTGAGCCAGCTCACCTCCAGTCCATCTGCAGAGCACTGAGCCTCAGGCTCTCCCAGTCCAGGCATTGGAAGAGACCTTGGCTGGGTGTCAGTCTGCTCCATCTGAACCAGGCATCAATCCTACTGCTGAGCCCGGGGGGAGAGTCCCATCCCACTGGGAAGAAATCCTTGCCCCACGTAGGACAAAGACAGCCACCCTCAGGCAAGTTCCCAGGACAGTTTGGGTTCATCTTGCCCTGTGCAGATGGTGCTTCCAGTGGCCATGCATCTGCTTAGTGCAAGACTAGAGAGCACAGCCTCTCTGCCTCTGATCTGCTTCTGAAATGGAAAAAAACAGAAACCCTCCTGCAGGACCTGCTGGCACAATCCCAGATAACAGGAGAGCTGGGACATTCCTGGGATAAGCAGATTCCAGCAGATAGGCAGTCTGCTCTGCACTTACTCATCTCGCTCGCCTTTTCCTGAGCTGGGTGCTGGGTTCCCACCCCAGCAGCCGTTGCCTTTCTCCATGCTGCCCTGTGAGGAGCTCAGCCTCCAGCCACACACCCAGCGATGAAAACTTAGTAAGTGACATTCCTGCAGTGTTTGCAGGGCATCCTGTTTATTTATATGCCCTTTGGGTTCATTGTTTTGCAGCAGCATCCACCAGCGATTAATGCAGAAACATCCTCTCCAGAAAAACTCATTAGAGAATCCCTCCCAGAGCAGAGGGATGGAAAGGCTCCTTAGACTGACAAATCTGTGAGTAGGAGACAGCAGGATTATTAATCCTCACTTGTATCTCTTCCACCAAACTGCTCACTCATGTTTCTCTCCTTCTCTTGCAGCAGAATTGTTCCCCTCTTGGAGAGCACCAGGGTTTTCTCAACTGCGCCAGCCCAGATCTGCCCAACTGGGCTTCAGATGGGATGAAGAAATTTGGATTTTGAACTGGGGTTAGCTGGAGTTCAAACCTCAGCCCTGCCAACCTCTTGGCTTTGCTGTAAACTGAGCTCACGCCTCAAGGGGTCTTGTCCTGTTTGCTGTTTCCATCGGATTTTGTGCGGTCACTTGAGCTGGGAGGGAGTGCCGGGAGCCCTGGGGTGCATCAGCTGTGCCCCAGCCACCCTGCTGGCACGTGGTCGGAGAGCCCGAGCTGGACCTGCGAGGCCAGCAGCACTGTGAGGGCTCCCGGGCTGATGAGACCCCCTGGGTGATCTCCTGCCCATCCGGCGCCCCAGGTGACATAAGATGACCTGCTAAGCATGTGTGAGGTCCAGTTTTCCTCCTGGCAGCCTGATACCAAAATCTCCTCTTTGACGACCCCACTAAGCCTTATAAGTGTGGAGAGGACTTTTCAGGACTTCCTTTGCAAGCTCTCGGTCATTTCTGGAGCTTCTTAAAGCTGCTGAGATTAAAGAGTCAGCCAGTTGCTCCAGGCTCTTGTTTCCCTCTCCGTGCGATCCCCCTCCATCCCACTGCTGACAGCACACACCCGGGCCTGGCAGCGTGCCCCTCGCAAGATGCAGGACCCGGCTGTCCCCACCATGTGCACAGAGGACCATGAGGACCCCTCAGTCCCACCCACCCGGGGCTCACCGCCGTGAGCTCGGGGGCCATTTCCAGATGTGACTGCATCACTGCGGCAGGCTGCTTTTTGCTCACTCAAAACCAGGGTTTAAGCCGCCACGTATATAAAGAAATCCCTGTTATAATTATCTTCTTGGCACTGTCATTTGTCTAAGCCCTTAGAAGAGGGCTTAGCTTCAGACTACAGTGAAGAGCACTAAGCAATTGCCACGTTGTCAGTTAGAAAAGACGTGGTTTCTTTTCTCTTCTTTTTTTTTTTCCTCCCTAAAATTTTTTCCAGATGTCTTTTTTTTTTTTTTTCCTTAGGAGAAGTACCAGCAGCTGTATGATTTCAATGCGAGCCGTGACTAATCCAGCGCAGAGAGCATTCAACGAGAGCATTCAACTCCTTAGGGTGCAAATCAAGCAAATTAAACTTCAGCTTAGGGGACGTGTGACCTCTGGAGCCAAACTGGACCTATGAGTGGCACTGAGCTGCACGTGGAAGCTATGGACACTTGTGGTGGGAGGAGAAGATGCTCCAGATGCCACAGGTGGTTGGCTGCATTAGAAGAACCCGTGGGGTCTTAGACACCATCACAAAGCTGGCCTCCACATGGACCTGAGAGGGTCGCATGGGGTATTTATGGATGTCTCTGTGAGTGATGTCAACATCCACATATCAGCACCCAGGAATGGCTTTTGCGTGGTGTGTAGCCAAGTAAAGAAATGGGTGAAGAAGACTTTCTTGTTCTTTGCCACCAGCCTCCCTAGCTGCCTGATGACAGAGGTCGACCGTCTCACTGGGAAGTGATGACGGTTTCTCACAGCCCCCTCCCCTATCTTTCCCCTCCCCTTTCCCTTTCTGTTTTGGTTTTTTTTTTGTTTCTTGTTGGCCATATGGATGTTTAGTCTTACATCTGTTTCTTTCACATGCAGCAGAAGTGCTTCGAGGCCGGACAAGGAGTGAGCTGATAAAGAAAAACAAATCACGAAGTAACAGGCGTCCTACAGAGCAAGGAGTCAGCACAGCCCGGCAGGTTGTGACAGGCCAGTTCCTATGTTGACATCTAAATCCTCAGCAACATCAGTGGAAAGAGTTAAGCACCTAGATTAGTGTCTCAGCCCCTCTCAAAGATAGCGTGTAATCATGAGGAATGAACCCAAACCCCAGGCAGCCAAGACAAAACACGATGTTGCATTTTTTTATGGTCTCGGGTGTCCTTCACCCAGCATCTGCAATCAGACTGCTGGTGCCCAGATGACTTGTCCTCAGTCCTGCTGGCTACATGAGCCACCATCTTTCCAGGAGCCCCTGGAGAGCAACCTCGCATCGCCCTGGACAGGGTGAGGGTTGGTGCCATAGGTGGATCACAAGCTGCAAAGAGCTGGACTATCTGCAGTGCTCAGGACAGCCCTGTATGTCATGGAGGCATTCTTCAGGGACGCCCAAATTCCAGCAATTTGACAGTCTCTCTTTTTGGCTGCTGGTTTTACTTTGCAATGCAGCGCCATGGCCATGCTGATGTAAAGGTATGCTGTCTGGTTCTGCCAGGGGAGCAGACGAACCTTAAATCCTCTCAGTCATGGTGAGATGCAAGGAGAGAGGAGCTGGGTTTTCACCCTGAGCATAGAGAGGAACAGATGGGAAAAGTCAACTCCAAACAGCTTTGCTGTCTGCCTGCCTCTGGCTGGGCAGCTGCTCCAGCTGAGTCATGATCTGTAAGGTCAAAATACTTATGTGATGTCTGAAGAGACCATCAGATTCAACTGACCAGCAATTTTGACTGTGGGTTTTGCTCAATCAGTCCAGATCTGCTGGACGATAACCACAGCAGAGACCAATCTGCTGAGGGTCACATCTACCAGCCCAGCATTTCTCTGCCTACTTGGAGCATATTCCAGACATGTCATAACTCTCCACGTTCTCTGGATCATTCTTTCCTCTCCCTCCCCACAAGGCAGTCCCAGATGGCAGCAGTGTTAGGAGAGAGGATGGAGGAGCAAGGACTTCTTCTGCATCCCCCTGAGGATGGGAAACGCCAGCTCAGGGACTGAACTGCCCCGTTGTGAAATGACAGCATTTAACATTTTCATTGCAGTAGGCCAAGGTGCTAGGAGGTGCCCAAACCAAGCAGAGAGATGGTATTCCTCCCTGCACCCCCCGTGCTGTTAATCCGAGAGAGCCAGAGAACCGACAAACTCGTTGCAGCAGTGCCGGCAGCTGCTGTGACAATGACTCTGCTGGGAAGGTTGCGCTGGGGGCTGAGCTGTCCCTGCGAGAGACCCCCCTGATCTCCAGCCCCGCTTGATTTCTCTGGTCTATCCTTTGGACCCAGGCTGTGCCTCAGCCCGTCTTTCAGCGGGTGGGACTGCCCACTGGGGAGAGAGGGAGAGGAAGAGACCGATTTGGAAAGATAGCGAGGAGGAGGAGGAGAGGCAGCAGGAAACCCAGCCCACCCTTTGGCTTCCTCCTGCCTCCTTCTAAAACCTGCAGATTCCTCCAGCCCGTCCAAGCGCCTGAAGTTTCCTCAGCCCTGCTGCCGGGACTGCGAGGTATGGCCCGAGACCTTCGCGTTTGCGTTGCTGTGCTGTTTCTCCCGGCATGGGGGTCCCGATAGCCCCACTCGCGGGGTCCCTGGCCTGGGAGCCGCTCTCCCGGCCCGTGGGGTGCGTCCGGTGCTCGGCAATGCATCACTCGGGGTGAAGAGGTGGACGCTCCCCACCCCAAGTGATGCATTTAGAGACCCCTCCTGGCTTCTTTTTCTCCTCTTTGCAGCATCTCCGCTCCTAAACTCAGTCTGTTACTGTATTCCGCTGCCAGATTGCCAGCTCTAACACTTTGGTGACATCTGACTGTAAAGCTTTAACCTGCCCTAATTTTTCTCTCTCCTCCCTTTTTCCCCTCTGGGTTTTCAGTTGTGGGGTATTTCCTTAGCGAGATGCATGTGACCAACGTCTGGGCACATCGAACCAACCTGCAGAGCAAACCAGATCTAGTTACAAACCCGTCCCGATTACACCCAGCCTGAGGTGCCTTGGCAGGTGATGTTTTACTCACCAGAATATCTAGAGGAAGAACAAAAGAGCTGTCGACTTCATCTCAGCTTTTTTCTTTTTAATGCAGCCACTCATTTCTCCTTAAAAAAAAAAAAAAAGACACTTGACTTTTTGTTCCAAGCAGACTTTGAAACCCTTTCAAGTCCTGCTGCCCTGTTTGCTTAACTCCAGCTGATCAACTGTTAGAGAGACGGAGGTTGCAGGAGAGGAGGAACAAAGCTCTTTTTTGTTTTTTTTTTTAAAGTTTTAAGAACTTGGGCTCAGTCAGGCACAATTTTAGGTCCACGCAGAAGAGCCGAGGGCTTGTTTCCACTAAAGGCAGCCGCTGTCCTTCCCGTCCCGGGTGACGTGCGTGGCAGTTTAACTCCGCTCTTTGTGTCCCTCCTCTAAGAAAGCTCCACTCTGTTGCATCCAGCCACGAAAAGAAAACTTAACGGGATGGGGGCTGAATTCCCACCCAAACCAAAAGACAACAGTTTCAAGTTGGAGTGAAATCAGGGGCACCGGGAGGGTCACCAGTACTCTGAGCCCTCAGTTACCACCAACTTGAAACAGCCCAAAACCTCAGCAATGCCGCAAAAGGACAAAAGTAAATCGCAGCTGTTTGTTAGGGTCGATCAGGCGAGTTTTAAGTGGAAATAAAAGGCTGTCGCGTTCTGCGCAGCAGTTAAAGCCAAGCTATTGTCTGCCACATAGGCAGGAGCAGGGATGCGGGCGGTGTTGGGAGGGGGAAGAGGAGAAATAAACTTTTCAAACTTTTTTTCAAGCCCCTCCTTCCACAGCCCTCTGCTCTTCCATGACTCAGCCCCAGAGGAATGTCGGCTCCCATGGAAACCCTTTCTGGGTCCTCTGGTCGGAGGGATGTCAGGGCTGTTATCGCTGGAGCGGCTGTGGCCCGGCGAGCCCAGGGAATGCTTTGAAGATGGTTGGCATTTTTGCAGAATATTTAGCGGACAGTTTCTTCTCTCTCCTTTGTGGAGCTGTGCGAGTTCAGCTTTCTGTATCCCCCGAGAGCCAGAGGGACCGCTTGCACCTAGCACAGAAGTATCTGGGCTGCTTTTGGCACTATCCCATGTCCAGTCCAAACAAAAGAAAAAGCTCAGGCAGGACAGCAAAATGCTGTATCGCCTGCCCTTCTGACTGAGGTCTGCACAGCGCTCAGCTGTGCACTGCTGCTTGCAGCCCAGGTCTCATCCATGCACTTTTCTTGGTAGTAATTTAATTGTTTCCCATTACGGATGCAATTTGCAACCTGGACAAACTATGACAGCTTCAAGCCAGCACACAACTATAGTGGCATATGGGCTCTTGCCCTTATATCAATAAGCCCTGTAAGATCTGGAGCATTTATAAGTGCAATCAGAGCTGCTCAACTCCCTGCAAGGGGGATGGGTTAATACAGTGTTGTGGTGTAGACGTGTCTTTAGTGACTCTGCATGGACAGATGTGGTAGATAGATTTTTTTTTTTTTCCCCCTGTGTTTTACTGGGAGTGTGTAAGTGTGTGCATGAGCTAAAGGGAATTGCACTTCCATCTAAACATAGCTTGGCTTTGGGAGCCTGCACGCTGCGTGCAAGGTGGCAGGAGCCAGGCTGGCTTCTGCCGAGTCCTCTGCTCCTGCCCTGCTCCCCTGGGACCCAGTGCAGCTGCAGCACATCTGGGCGAGCCGGCACCCCCAGCAGCACAGCCCGGGCACGCAGGGACCTGTTCAGCAGGGAGCTTTATGGGGATTCACGCAGACAACTCTGACTTCAAACCGAATTTTAGCGCAGGAGTGGCTGGCTGAGTAAAGCTCAGAGGGTCTTGCTTGCATAGGGAGGTCAGGGCCAGACCTGTCACAGGCCTCGCGTTGCATCTCTGTGGTGGCCACACTTGCTCACCCATCTGCACCTTGAAAACTATGGCCAACGGTGGGGTTTGTAGGCAGAGGCTTTTTCTGGGCCGGTCCTGCCTTTACATTCGGTCTGAGGTGCTGGGGCTTGTCAGACCCTGCAGAGCCTTGGAAGAGCAATGAACAAATGGAGGGTGGGTGCAGGAGACCCTGCCGCTTGGGCTGGCTGCCTCCCGCATGGCCGGGCTGGGGTGCAGGTGGGGAGCCGAGACATGGGAGGGTTTTTGCCCAATGACTACCCACTCCTACTCTCGGCTGCTGGCGATGGGAGATGGCAGCAGGGCCTCTTGCCCGGGTTAGCGGTGGAGGCAGCTGGGGTTATCCCAGTGGCCTCAGGGAGGAGCTGTCAAAGTGGCCAGGCAGAGACTCCTCCCCACGCTAACGTGGCATCCCAAAGGGCTTATGCAACCCTGGCCAGGGCCAGCGCCATATGGGCCACACTCCACCGTCCACAGAGCCTCCTCCGGAGGCTGCACCCGCCTGGTTCTTGTCCTCTCCCAGCCCACAAAGGCCCCAGGCTGGGCGGGAGGAGACAAGAGGGACAAAACAGACCCCAGTGGCACAGACTCTCTTCTGTGCATCACTGCAGGATATTTTCCCCAGCAGGAGAAACTTATTATGGTGCTACAGATTTGGGGGAGGGAGGTAAAGAGCTTGCCAGAGTAGCCTGCTTTGAATTTATGGAGGTGCTGAGGGTCAGTCTCAGACCTCTCTGCACCCCATGGCTCTCTTGTTAGGGACATGGCTGCAAAATGCAATGAGCAGCCAGTGCTGAGGGATAGCCTGGGTCATGCTAGAAAGGCAAACCATCCAGAGGGGTTTATGGGAGCCACAAGACTGTGTTTAGACAGCGACTGGGAGCTGACATCCCCGCTTAGGATGCAAGTGGGGTCAAGCATTAGAAAGGCAGTGCAGGCCATGGGTCCTGCATCCCATGGGTGCCAGGGGCTCTCCTCCATCATCAGCAGTCAGGAGGGGGGTGACTGAGGAGGGGGTGGTGACTGTGGGGACTTCTCTTACTTTATATTCAGCAGCCCTCTCTGTGCCCACCATGTGCTGGATACCAGCACATACCAGTGTGTCTTGCAAAGTTCTGGCTGCTGTTGATTCCTTTAGGATACAGAAGGGTGTAAGTCCCTGCTTGGTAAAACCTCTTTCCCAGTCATGTTTTCCTCTGTCCAAAATGACCCTCTGCTGCACCCCATTGCTCTGCCCCTCACGCTGTCCTCTGCCCTCTGCGGGGCTCTTGCAGAGCAGTACCAGGCGTTCCCAGTGCAGGGCCCCTCACAGGGATCCCCCCGAGCCCCTCCGGCTGGGGGATGGATGGTGAGCTCATGGTATGGCTCAGCTGCCAGCCCTAAAGAGCTTGGACAGCAGGACTATGGTAAGTCCACAGGGAGACTTGCACCAGTGACTTGCACTGTGGGCCAGGCTCTTCTGCCAGAGCAGCTCCATGTGCAGGGCTCCTGAGCTGTTATTTCAGGACTTTTGGCCACCAGGCATTTAGGAAAGACCATGCCTTTGCAAAACAGCCAGGGGCTCACAGATGCTGCAATGTCCTCTTTGCACAGGCTCTGCCTCCAGGAGGATGTTGTTTTTCAAATAAACTTGTTTTCCCATCTCCGGTGCGAGACAGCTCTGCAGAGCTTGTTTGCTCAGACTCTTTCGTGCTCCTTCTTCCTCCAAACACAACACTGGCAGCTCTGACTGTCTGCTGGCTCCTAGCAAGCATGTAATTCCCTGACCCCAGCTCACTGCATGCCCAGACTTTGAAATTCAGGGATTTTTTGGGCTTGGGGAAATGATCTGAGAGCCTTGGTCTGGGGTTGGGTTCTTCTTAATGCCATCTTCCACGTGTACATGCACTGCCCTCTCCTCCAGGCTGGGCACTGCCGTGTTTCTGCCCAACAAGCATCACTGAACCTCAGAGCATCTTCCAAAGCAAACAATCCCCTTGGGAGAAGCCCAGGAGGAGCCTTTACAAGCCAGGGGATGGCAGCAAGGGAGGAGGTGGCCAGATTCACCAGTACTTTTCCATGTCCCCCCCCCAACCAACCTTCCAGAAGTGAAGAACCAGTGATCTCTCCTGGCAAATGCCAGGAGAGCTCTCAGCAGCCTCCAGAGCAAATAAAGGCAAGGGGAAAGGACAGCATGTACCGAGTGGGAGAGGAGGGAGCTGCTCAGCTGTAGCCTCGCCAGAGCAAATGGGCTCATCCACCTCCACCTGCAGCCCCTCTCCCCACAGGTCCTCCTTCCCACCACGGCAGCCATCCCCACACGCCGTGCTCCCAGCCCTCCGACATCCCTGGGAAGCTGCCCTCCATGCCCTGACATCTATTTTGCATGGGCACCCCGCCGGGCTGGGTGAGGCACTGAGATTGGAAGGAGGATTTCAGCCTCTGCGCGGACAAACCTTGCTAAATTAGGAAGCACAGCCCAGCCTGGCTGGTGCCTGGCAGCACAGCGTTGGCGTGGTTTTACACCCGGAGAGCTGCCGTGCACGGGGAGGAAGGGAAAGGATGCACTGGCAAATTAGATATCCATCCATGCTCGCTGGCAGAGAAGAAGACACCTTGTCCAACACTTTCTGTCCCAGCAAAGCCATCCGTCCGCCCAGCCCCAGGGAGCTGGTGGGCTGCGATGCCCCGGCCACGCAGGTGGAGTGGAGGGGGGGAGCGGAAGAGAGGCAGCGGAAGCCTTGGCAGGGGGACAAGTCCCCTCGCTGGCAGGAGACAAACCGGGGGTGTTTCGCTCTCCCGGCGGGCGGAAGGGAGTGAGCAGCCCTCGCTGTCAGGAGTGGGATGCCACTGGCATATTAAGCAGCCAGCTGAGCTCCTCTCTGCCCTTACACAGAGGGGCTCAAACCTGCCAAACAGGAACCGGGGGGGACAAGGACAGGGTGATTTCACCAGCTGCACTCTCCTTCTGGCTCGCATCTCGGCCAGTGTTAGCTGGGCTGCCTGGTTCACTCGTCCTACGGACTCCCTGCAACAGCCCAAATCGGGAGGGTGCAAAGGGCTCGTCCTCCTGGAGCTCATCTCCCAGCAGGACACAACTCCAAAGCGTCCTGGATCCCTCAAACCCAGTTTGGGGGCCCTCAGGTCTGAGCAAGAAAGGGAAAAACTACAGCAGAGACCCCAATATTGGGGGTGCTGGGGATGGGGGACTGGTCCCTGCCACCCCTAGAGATGCCTGTGTCCATGTGGGAAGGGGTTTTCTACAGGATTTAGTTCTAAAATGCCCCATCTTATTGTCCCTCTGTTCTCTCTTTCCTTCCTCCGCTTTCATTTTTTCTCTGATTGACAAATAAAATAGTAGAGAGTTTCATTGCCTGTACCTGGGGCTCATACCAGGGGCTTATACCAGAGGCTTTTAACATGAAAAATGGGGGGGTTGGTCCAAAATAACTCCTGTGAAGGAAAGGGGAACTGCCATTTTGACTGCAATTTTTCTAAAGGCATCCAGGAAAGCAAGACAAATCTAAACCCCCACCATCGCATTTTGCAAAATCAAAAGAATTTGTCTTGGAAACACGATTTGGCTTAAGGTTTTGGCTAGAAAAGTCAGCGTGTGGGGCTGTAATGTTGAACAGACAAGGCAGGAAACGAAGAAAGCGCCCTTTTCTAAGTGTCTGACTGCCAGCCGTGAGCTCAGCCCTGAGCTGAGCGGCATGCGACGGCCTCCTTCCCCTCATCCCTCCTTTTTCTCTCCTTTATTCAGGGTTTGCTGAAAGATGAGGGCCTGGATTTTTTTCCTTCTCTACCTGGCAGGCAATGCCCTGGCAGCTCCGGTAAGTACAGGAGACAACGGAGTCTCTCTGCTGTCAGGGTTGTCCGTCCAGTGTATCTGATGGGGATTTTATTTTATAACGAATAAACCCCTGAGGGGTGGGGGGCAGCAGGGGGAGATGAAACCAGAGGGTGGCCCTGCCACCTGCCTCGGTGGGTCACCCCCCTTGGGACCATCCTCCCCATGGGCCCTGGCTCATGGTCCTTTTCCCCTGCAGCAGGAGGCTCTGCCCGATGAGACGGAGGTCATCGAAGACCCCACCACAGAGGTAGGTGACTCTGCTCCTCCTCGTCACCCATCCCTTGCAGCACCCACCACCCTGGGAAGAGCATCTCCAAAGCACGGGGGAGCAGGGGCAATGGGGGGGCTGGTCTGCCCCCCGGGAATGGGGACCAGCTCTCTTTGCACCCCTACCAGACACACTGACCTCTTTTGCAGGAGCCCGTGGGGGCTAACCCCGTCCAGGTGGAGGTGGGAGAGTTCGAGGAACCCACGGAAGATGTAGAGGAGATTGTCGCAGAGAGTAAGTCGCCCTTCCCCTGTCCTCCAGCAGGCAGAGACATCGTCCCTTCCCTGGCTCGGGGAGCTTTAGCCACCCCAAACAGTGAGGGACTTCTTCAGGAAGGGCTGTAGCACAAGGACGACGCCAATCTAGATGCACACTTAAAAGCAAAAGAAAGAGGTGCATGGCCTCTTTCCAGCACTGGATTATCTGTAACCCCTTTTTTACAAGAGAAAAGCCATTGCGTTGTGTGGCTACAGAAAGGAGGCCAGGATTAGCCCAAGGGCTAATGTGGGCTTCTGGAAACCCTCACATCTCCCCAGTGCAGGAGAGATGCTCGGGGCTGTCCCTGGTGAAGCCTCTGTCTTCCCTCTGTGCTGAGTTGCCCCGGGCAGCTCGTGGGAGGTGAGGATGGGGCAGGCTCTGACTTTGCTCCCTGCCCTCTCTCAGACCCCTGCCAGAACCACCACTGCAAGCACGGCAAGGTGTGCGAGGTGGATGACAACAACTCGCCCATGTGTGTGTGCCAGGACCCCTCCAGCTGCCCAGCCACCGCCGGTGTCTTCGAGAAGGTGAGGGCAGAAGCTGCTTGATGGACCGGAGCAGGGAGGGACCTCACATGGGACATTGCCAGAGATGGTGCGTGAGACAGTCACAGTCAGGGTGGCAGGTCCCCATCTGGCCTCGGCCGGTGGTGACCAAGGAGCTGTTGTTCACCCCAGGAAACAAGTTAAACATCTCATTTGGAGGCTCTCCCTGCTGACCCCTCTAGCAAGACTGGGCTTCGCTGTCCCTCACGCAACATCTCTCCATCCTGTGCAGGTCTGCGGCACTGACAACAAGACCTATGAATCCTCCTGCCATTTCTTTGCCACCAAGTGCACCTTGGAGGGAACCAAGAAGGGACACAAGCTGCACCTGGACTACATTGGGCCTTGCAAATGTAAGTGGAGCCATTCCCTTAGACAAGGGGACCCCTAACCTGAGGAAAGCCCCCTTGCCCTTGGGCTGAGGGAGAGCAAAGGTCCAGGCAGATGCAGGGCCGAGGTGGGAGGGAGCTGGGGCTGCATGTCTGGGGTCTGGGGCCGCACGTCCAGGCGCTGTGGTAACCAGCATGTATGGCTTCCAGTCATCCCCGCCTGCCTGGACACAGAGCTGACCGAGTTCCCCCTGCGCATGCGGGACTGGCTGAAGAATGTGCTGATCACCCTGTACGAGCGCGATGAGGACAACAACCTGCTGACCGAGAAGCAGAAGCTCAAGGTGAGGGGCTGGGGAGGGAGCCTGGGAGCTCACCTCACCAACGGAGCCCAGCCCACATGGAGAGCCCATCCAGAATGACCTGTGGACACCCCATGTAAAGCCCCTCCTGGGGTCCCCCATTGCACCCTGTTCCCCTGCTGACAAGGTCTCCCTGGCCTCTCCTACAACAGGTGAAGAAGATCCACGAGAATGAGAAGCGCCTGGAGGCTGGTGACCACACTGTGGAGCTGCTAGCCCGCGACTTTGAGAAGAACTACAACATGTACATCTTCCCCGTGCACTGGCAGTTCGGGCAGCTGGACCAGCACCCCATCGATGGGTGAGTGTCGGCAGAGGGGCCCCCATCGGGACCCCTTCCTGCCCAAGGGCCAGGGTGATTTGGTGGCAGAAGGTATCAAGGCTGGAGATGTGACACAAGTGGGTGGCTGGTGGCAGAGGCACAGGAAAAGCCCTGAGGAGGGACAACTCCTGCACACATCTGGCAGGGGCTGGGGCAAACCAGGCTGGGGTAGAGGCAATTTGACTTTCTGCAAACAGCTCTTCTGCAGAAAGAGGGGCCTCCCCCAGCCCCAGCTGCTCCTATCTCCCTTGCGCGGAGCTCCTGTCTTCTCGGATTTACTGTCGTATGATAGCTCCCTAAAATATCTTAGTCCAAAGGCTCTGGGATAACTTCAACAGCTGAAATAGCAGCTGCTGGCTTAGCTGTGAGCTGGAGATGGGCGTGAGAGCAATCACACACACAGACACATGCGGTGGGGGCAGCCGGTGAGGACCCCCAGCTGCTGGCCGTTTTGTGACTAGCACAGCCGGTTGCAAAAGCAGACACCAGCCCTTGACCTTCATGACACTCAGTGGCAGATAGTGGGAGGGCACTGGGACAGCCGTCAAACCGGACGGAGAGCTGGAGCCAGCATCTTGCCCCGCGCCTGGCAGAGCAGCTGCCCTCCTGCAGGAGGGTGGCTGGTGGTGGCGGGCGGTGCGTTGACCATGCGGTCACCTCGGCAGGTACCTGTCCCACACCGAGCTGGCCCCCCTCCGTGCCCCCCTCATCCCCATGGAGCACTGCACCACCCGCTTCTTCGAGGCTTGCGACCTGGACAACGACAAGTACATCGCCCTGGAGGAGTGGGCCAGCTGCTTCGGCATTAAGGAGCGTAAGTACCGAGTAGGGAAGGAATGGGGGTGGAGGGGACACCGAAAAGCACCCCCAGAGCCCCCACTCAGGGTGAAGCAATGCATTACAGCTGGTCCTGGGGAGGGAAAAGCAGGGGAGAGCAGGGAGGGGGATCGCTGGAGCAGTGGGACCCTGGCAGCATCCGCCTCCTAACCTCGTCTCTCTCTTTTCCTTCCACAGAGGACATAGACAAGGATCTTGTGATCTAAACCCCCAGCTTCCTTCTCTGCTGCCAACTTTGTCTTGTTTTAACCTTCCCACTTCCTTCGGTTTTTAAACCGCTTTTGTTTTGTTTTGTTTTTTCCCTGGGAACAAGGTGCTAATATAGATCTAAACGTATGTAGTAACGGTGCTAAGAGAAATAACAGTCCTCATTCATAGCCTAATCTATTACCACTAGATTACTCATTCGGCTGTTTCCAAACACTCTTACCAGCCCTTTCTCTCTCTGAGGTGTCTTTACCATTGACCAACCCTGTTCCTGTCCTAAATATCTGCTCTGTCTCGGTATCCGCTCTCGGATCGACTTCTCTTAACTTCTTACTAACAGCACGTTCTTGGACACGTCAACATAGACGCAAAGACCTCTCAGCTGATTCACCGTCCCCAGTTACAGGCCGCCAGCAAGGGAAGGCAGAGCCAGAGGATGTAGGAGGATTGGGCTTTTCGAGCAGAGCAGCTGTGGGTGATGTTGTGGTCACCCAGCTCATGGTAGGGGGGATGGAGAGGGGTGAGAAAGACGTAGAGTGGTAGGATTTTGTTTTCCTTTGTTTTTTATTATTCCCAGGGCTTGAATTTAACAATCATTGGGCACAAAAAAAAGGGCTAATCAAGCAAACAAATAGGAAAGCACACAGAATTTAAAACAAATAAAATGAAATGCATCCCATCCTGTAAAATCCCCTCGAAAAATAAAGGTTTGAAAGTGCTACGTGCTTTACCATTACTCAATGACCGTACTGCTGTTGTGTTTTCTGTGCTGCAAAGGGAGATTGGGTGCGGCCGCCTGTTGCCCCGGGGTGCGCGTGGCTGATCTTGCTGTTGCGATTCTGCTGTAGCTGAGCTAAAGCTCTTGGCTGTCCCCAAGTCACGGTGCCCTTGAGCACTTCCCACCCCTGCCTTGGTCGTGCTTAAATTCCAGCCCTGCTCTCCCAGGGAAGCTGTGTCAGGCTTGGAAGGGACATTTCTGCTCAGAAAGAGGCATGCTTGCCACACGCTTGAGGGAAAGGCTGTAGTATTTTTTTTTTTCCTGTTGTGGATTTTGGGGTTTAAGGGATGGGCGGGAGGGAAGGGAGAAGGTATTTGGATTTTGCTTTTTAGAGAGGGTCCTGACAGGAGTGAAGGGATGGTTAAGTCTCACAGGCTGAGAACTCTTTTTTTACCTCTGAATGTTCCCTGTGCCTTATATTATTACATTTCTGCCACAGTGTGAGCAACCTGATGAGTCTCTGTAATAAAAAATACTGATTTGAAACACTGACAATAAACGAGCTTGCAATGTTCCTCTGTTTCACTCCCTCCCGCTGAGGGGGATCGCGCACACATCGCCAACCTCATGCATGCGTTCAAGTTGTAACGCAGGCATCCCAGCCCCAGAGAAGACTCTGGGCCAGGGTAAGCTGAGGTGCTTCTGCCAGTTACAGCCCGTCACCTCACTGTAAACGGGCTCGTTGGGGGATATCGGATGGGTAATGCATGGGCAGATGGAGCTGGAGTAGCGAAGGCAGACAGAGTCACTGCAGCATCCAGCACAGACACTCGCATGGCTCCAAGGCCCTTGCTTTCATAAGCGATAAAATCCCTGGGAAAGGTGAAAAGGCACAACAGTATAAAAATAAACAACGCCATGTGCACGGGCTAAAAATACCCATGTTGCAAGGGCTCGGGTTAAGCTGTGGCATCCCCTTGCTGTTATCAGCCCCTTGCTGGGTGTGCTGTGCTCCAGATGCAGCTGCAGGGTCAGCTCCTGCAGCAGGGTCGCTCCTGGCTGCAGAACCCCAGGGAAAGTCCCATCAGGGCTGGTCACTTTGCAGGTGCTTTGCCAAGCTGTTTGAACCCAGTGGGAAAGCTGGTGGCCAGGTGAAGGATTTTCACCCCTGCCTTAAACCCCAGTGCTCATTCCACCCTGCCAAGCTGCTTCACGGAGCTGTTTAGCCAGAGGAGGGTTTCTCGATGGAGACACAACAAAGGCCTCCCCATTTTAGGGGCTGCCACTGCGATTCGGCAGACCTGGCACAGCGAGGGGCACCGCTGCCCACGACCCCCACCTGCAAGATCCACCCAGCTGCAGCAGCCGTTGGCTGCCGAACCACTTCCCGGCCAGGAGAGCTGGGGAGAGAGGATTTGGGCAGGGGGGGAGGACAGGAAGACGGGCGGGGACCAGAGGAGAGCGGCTGCCCTGTGCAAACCTGCTTTCCAGTTGCTCCCTCTCAGCCAGAAACTCCCACTTGCGCTCCTCCGCCAAGACGCAGCCACATTCCTTCCAGCTCCAGCCCTCCCCGCCAGCGCTGCCAGACCGACACGGGCAGCTTCGGTCCTGTGCAAGGGAAGGCTTTCCAGCCCTCCTCTCCTCTGCCTTCCCCTCCTGTGCAGGAATCGGCTCTAAATCACAGCAAGCTCAGGAAAGTCAGCAGGCTCCACCAGGAGAGCCGGTTATCACCAGTGAAGGGATCCATCTCTCAGGCCATGTCCCATCCCAGGGGACGATACTCAGGTCCCGGCAGTCTGGCAGAGCCCAAAGGACCCAACTCAGTGCTATTACAAGTGCAGCTGTCCTGGCTTTAACTGAGCATCAGAGTGAGCTCAGGAGGTTGCAACTGGGCCTCCCTTAACCCTTCAAAGGTCACAGCCTGAAGTATCAAGTTGCTGGAATTTCACTGCCTTGGGGCAAATGCCATACATGGGGTTACATCAGGACTTGAGGAATAAGCTGGCCTTTTTAAGCTTTCAGACCTAGACGGTAAGCAAGCGTGGAACAGAACAGCCCTTTCCCTGTTTCAGCTGAAATCGAGCCTTCCAGTGCCTGCAGAGCAGTAAAGAAATTTGCCTGTATTTTCCAAGTGGAAATTCTCCCTGTGGTTAGTGCTGACTGAGGACACAGTCTGCAAACCTGAATAAAGAAAACAGAAAAATAATGGAGAGATCTGGATCCAAAACCAGCCTGACACAAGCACGATCGGACCCGAGCACTACAGTGCATCTGCAGGCAGAGGTGGTTAATTTTGCTGTAGTTACTCAGGGCAGCACCACAGAGCAGCTCACTGGGCACTGTCTTGCATTCAACAGAGAAAAGATGGTAAAGACAAAGATTCATGTAGACATTAGTGCTTTCCTGTCTGCTTCCCTTGCTTTTACAAAAGAAACAAACTGTGGCATAAACGCCACATTAAGGTTTGTGGCTTAAATATTCAAAATGCAGGTGATGCAAAAAGATGACAAGCCAGGATCACTGTGACTACTCCAGCCACACACCTGGAGACAGCCGGAACGCCAAGGCTCACTGTTTGCAAGGTGTAGCTGCACCCGGAGATGCTTCTGCTCTAGCTAATGGGGCCACTGGAAACCCACAGGGTTAAACCCATCCTGCAGCATGTGTGAAGGCTGGTATTTCACACAGGCTCGAGCCTCATTAGCTAAAATCAGTTCTGCAAAGGAAGATCAAGCCATATAACTGAGGGCTTTGACCCATATTCAGCTGGCCCATGGAGGTGGGGTTGATGGAGTTACTGTTTCCCAGCGGTTAGGTATCTCTCACAGCAGTTCAAGGACACCCAGTCTTGCTGTTGATGGGGGACCTCACCACAACCCGCTGGGTCTGGCACAGGGTGGGTCCCACAGGGCTTGGCGGGGATGGTGCCAGGACCACCTCCACCACTCTGCCCTGCTCCGGCTTTTTGAGCAGCTCCTGAACTGCCCATATCCACTGCAGAGCCTTCTTTTGGCTTAAAGCAGCCTATGTGTTTCAAAAGACGGACAAACTCGGTAAAAACAAGCCCTACCTCCAGCGAAGAGACAAAGCCGGGGGAAAACATGCCAGGGGATGCACGTCCCTCCGGCCGGCCCGGAGGGAGAGCAGGAGGGGCGCAGGGACCCCTCTGCCCCCCCAAGGCGTGCGAGGTGCCTCCTCCTGCACCCTCAGCCCATCTCCATCCCCCGGCACGGCGCGGCGGCAGCGGCGCGGAGCGGCCGGCGGGGGGAGCGGCAGGGCAAGGGACCGAGCCCGGCGCCGCGGGAGGCTGCGGGGAGCGGGGCGGGCCGGCTGCCCCGGCCGCGGAGGGCGGGTTGGGAGCTCCCCTGCTGCGGCCCGGGCTGCCAGGGCTGCCTGGGCACAGGGCGGGAGGAGGGACCCGCTCCCGCGGGCGCATCTCCCATAGACTCACAGAATCGTATAGGTTGGAAAAGACCTTTAAGATCATCGAGTCCAACCGTAAACCAAACACTACCAAGACCACCACTACACCATGTCCCTAAGCACCTCAGCCAAATGTCCTTTAAATACCTCCAGGGATGGGGACTCAACCACTTCCCTGGGCAGCCTGTTCCAATGCTTGATAACCCTTTCAGTGAAGTAAAATTTCCTAATATCCAGTCTAAACCTCCCCTGGCGCAACTTGAGGCCATTTCCTCTCGTCCTATCACTTGTTACCTGGGAGAAGACACCGACCCCCACCTCTCTACAACCTCCTTTCAGGTAGTTGTAGAGAGCGATAAGGTCTCCCCTCAGCCTCCTTTTCTCCAGGCTAAACAACCCCAGGTCCCTCAGCTGCTCCCCATCAGACTTGTGCTCCAGACCCTTCCCCAGCTCCGTTGCCCTTCTCTGGACACGCTCCAGCCCCTCAATGTCTCTCTTGGAGTGGGGGGCCCAACACTGAACACAGTATTCGAGGTGCGGCCTCACCAGTGCCGAGTACAGGGGCACGATCACTGCCCTAGTCCTGCTGGCCACGCTATTTTTGATACAAGCCAGGATGCCATTGGCTTTCTTGGCCACCTGGGCACACTGCTGGCTCATATTCAGGCGGCTGTCAACCAACACCCCCAGGTCCTTTTCTGCCTGGCAGCTTTCCAGCCACTCCTCCCCAAGCCTGTAGCGTTGCATGGGGTTGCTGTGGCCCAAGTGCAGGACCTTGCACTTGGCCTTGTTAAACCTCATACAATTGACCTCGGCCCATCCCAGGGCTTTGCCCATCGTAGCAGAGCATCTCAGCAGCAGCGAGATGTGGCCCTGCAAAATGCAGCCCTGGTCCCTTTCAGAGCTACGTCCCCACCATGCTTGGCCATCCCATCCCATCCCATCCCATCCCATCCCATCCCGGCCCATCCCGGCCCACCCAAGGGTGCCCAAGCCCTCCCAGCCTTTCTGGAGCAGGGACCACTTCTTAGTCTAAAGGACACATGGTTTACATGATCCCAGGCTTTGTGTTTTGCTGATCAGCCTGCCTGTCTCAGTACCATTCCCTCTAATTTTTGAACCTACTGGCTAGTTTTAACTTGATTTGATGGAGCACAAAACCTCAAAGACATCACATTCCTCCAGGAAGCGTGAAGACAGACAGAGTGAGGACACACACATTCAGACAAGTACTTCGCTGCACAGTGATGTGGAAGTCTAACAGGAGCTGGGCTAGGTCTGCCACTCAGATGCTCTGGTGCCAAGGTAATTGCACAGTAGGTAATTATTTGTGTTGGGGACTATCCAGTTTCTGCATTGGCCATGGAGAAGTTACATTATTTTCTGTTTCATGGCCTACCACATAAACCATGGCCATTTCCCAATTAAGCCCACCTTCTGTCAGCCTCGGTATTGTGCTCCCAGGAATCACAGAATCAGAGTTTCTGTGATTCTTGAGAAACGACTCGCCCCGGGACACATTTTTATGTGCATTCCCTACATTTTTCTTAATTTCATATTCCGTTTGATCACTGCTTCAGCTGGACCCGAGCAACTATACAAGACTCTTGTTATTTCTTGTCCAAACACCTCGCTGATCACCTTTACTGCCTGGGTTTTGGAGACTTTGCTGCCGTCAGCTACAGGGCCGAAATTCCCCGTGCGCAAAGCCAAGCCTGACCGCAGCATGATGGCGGCCGTCTGCGGCCTGCCCAGGGCAGCCACGGCACGGCAGCCTGCACAGCGGGACAAGCCCTGGAGGCTGAGGCTGTACCAGCCACTTGTAGGACATTTCACAGCCAGGAGGAGTGTAAAAACAACACAGGACTCCTAGAATGAGCATCCAGTGCTGACCAGCCACGTGGTGCATTTCCCTCCCATGAAATGAGGGGTCTGCTGGAAACCGAAAGCTCTTTCTCCCCAACACTAATGTCCCCAGAAGAGCTGCTTTGGCTCAGGAGTGCCTGAGCTGGACACTGGCTGGAGCCTGGGTTAATATCTGGGGCAAATATCACCACGTTTGCTATGCTCCCTTTTCCTGAAGCATCTGCTGTTGGGTGCAGAGATGAGTCAAGGCAGACCTTTGGCCTGACCCAGTCCTGCTGCTCTTCTGCACTAATCAGTTCTGCAATCACGCCCTGTCTGCTTGGGCTTGAGCAGCAGGATGCATCCTGCAGGATTCCTGTTGTTTCCTCTTGGTCACAGTGTCCCTAATGAAATCTTTACCTTATCTACCATCAGATGATTCTCCCATCACTTGGGAACTAGCTCCAGGTTTTAGCTCTGGTGCAGATTTTCATGCCCTTCAAAGAGCCGTTCCCTATTCTGAGCACTGCCCACATGCAGTCTGTTTGGTGAGCCTTTATTCTGCTCCACAGGAATAATTTCCTTTTCCTTTACAGCTTGCTCATCCAGGTTGGATGCTGGAGTATTTTACTTAACATGTCTTGTTTGCATCCTTCTCCTTAGCCTGGCAGCTGGCTTCTGATGAACTACCTGCGGCAGGAAGAAACATGCTGTAATAATCAGAGGGGAAATCTGGAGGGCTCTGGTTCACTCCTCCTCAGAGGCAGATGCCCATATCCTTTGCACGTTAACCATAACACAGGGCCTGCACATACAGATGTTCTCAAGCCAGTGCTGGCAAACTTCAACCCCCGGCCATGGAAGCTCAATTCCCCTGGAGATCCTGGCATGCTGGACAGACTGGAAGGAGCGTGAAGATAATATTCCCCCTCGATATGCAAAAAGCAAAAGAGAAGGGGAGGAGAAGACCATACTGCTCTCCTTGGCTGCCTCTACCTAAAAACTGGCAAGGGTGAAAGTGCTCCGCATACAGCTCACACCTGCAAACCCCTGCCCGTGCTGCTGCCCACAGGGGCAAGCCCTCTGGGGAGGAGCACGCCGGCGAGCGCCAAGCAGCCTCCACAGCCCCCAGCAGTGCTGGTCTCAGCCCAGCACTCCCACGCCGCTGTGCCCATCCCTTTTCTCCCGCTCCCTCCACCCCTGCCTCCAGACTCCCATCACCACCATGCAGCCTCAGTGCCGCGGCAATGAACCCCTGGCAGATCAAGCCCTCCTCCTCTGGATGGTTCATCTCCCCAAGGATGCTCAATCCCGACTTGAAAAGCCAAACGTTAGATGAGGAGGAATTTTTCTGGAAAGGAGCTGTGACGGGAAGCCAGGGTATGCACTGCTGCTCCAGCAGCCAGCCCCCCCTTCCACAGCCGTCGCTGGGTGCAAGCGCCGAGCTCTGGGCTCTGCTGACGGCTCCCCTTTTCCTCCACGCTGGAGCTGTGGCTGGCTTTCCCTGCTTTTCGCCTCCAGCCGTACCTTTAACATGTGTGGGCAAACACAGGCTCTTGAATGCAATTTGGTTCAAGGCAAAGGTGTCAGGGCACGTTCCGTTCGGGAGAGGAGGAATGGTTGAGTTGCTGGGGAAAGGCCAGCCTTGGGCTGCCAAAGCTGGGAGAGGCCTGGCTTCCCAATCTGGGGAGGCTTGTGAGCAGACCCAGGGAGGAGCCAGCAAGGGATCGGTTCTGCCTGGCAGGCACAGGGGCAGAGGGAACAAGGTGGGCATGAGGCAAGACCCCTGCTGCAAAAGGTTCCTTCTACGAGGATGCCAAAGGATCTGCAAAAAGAGCGAATGAACCCACCTTGGCATCCCTGCAGTGGCTACTTTGTAAATGTCTCCTCTTTCCTTCCAGGTGGGAGAGCAAAGATCTCCCCCTTCTGTGCAGACAGAATGGAGACTGCATGGCAGAGCCATGCTTAACACACGTGTGCACACACACGCAAAGAGGGTTTCTTGGGTTATCTTGACAAGTTTCTTCTCCTTCCTTGTTCTGCTCCCTCTCTTGCTTCTCCCTGGGCTCAGCTCATCCTTTCACAGCCCCTTCCATCCCAGTTAGTGTTACATCAGAGTAAATCTGAGTCCAGGTGGTTGTGACTCTTCCCAGCTCCACACCAGCCCCACGGCAGCCCACGGGCACCTCCCACCAGCCCCACAGAGAAAAGGAGCTGGGCTTGTTAACCTGAGCCACAGCCCTGTGGGTGCTTCTGTATGGGGGTCATCTGCTCAAACCCTGCTGCCAACCAAAACCCCTGCCCGTTTCTGCACACCCTCTCCCTGTCTCCCTTCCATCCCGCTGAGCTGGCTGCTCGGGAGGCAGCTGCCCCCAGCCTGCTCTCTGCACAGGGCTGGAGAGCTTCCCCGAGTGCCCCAGGCTCTCTGGGGCTGGACACCCATCTCTCCTGCCCAGTTCCCAGCCTGCCTTCTCCAGAGCCCACAAGGCTTCCCAGGAAATGCTGGAAGGGATTTTCTGCATCTCTCTGCTGGCGTTTCCGGGAGCCAGAGCAACCCCCCCCCCCCCGTATCTCCAGATCTAAATCACTGGAGACGTGCCACAGCCAGTAGCCATCCCAGTTCTACCCCCGCCTCTCTGGAGTGAAGTCAACCTTCCCCCAGAGCTAAACAGGAGGCTCTGCTCCCCACCTCTTTGGCAAGCCCGTTGCTCACCCACAGGCTAATATCAGCCTTCGTTCTCCTGGCCCCATCAGTCTCTCCTTCCCCTCTCAGCCACAGGTGCTGGGAGGGAGCAGGTACGGATCTCTTGGGGCTTTCTCCTACCAGCAGCCTGCCTGTGACCTCTCCCTAGAGACCTACAGAGGAGCAAGGGTGAAAAACATGAGCACAAATTGAAGGGTCTCAGCTGCCTGCCTGAGTCAATTTATACACAGGCACCCCAGGAATGGGATTAGCTGTGGGGTCAGAGCTCTTATCTAAGTACTTTCAATTTGATCCTGAGTTGCCTGAGGAGAGATGGATGGATTTCTTCTAGATTATTTAGAGGATCAGAAGTAGCCTGGCAAAAAAAAATTTCTTCCTTGGAGAACCCAGAATTAAGCCATGTGCTGCTTTGGAAATGGTGAAATGATGATCACACAGGTGATCATTTGCAAAAAGAAAAAAAAAATTCAAAACCTCCCACTGGCTTTTACTCATTTCCAGTTTTGCTCATGTTGCTCATTTCCTGTGCCTCCCATTTCTCCTGACCCTGGTGAAGACAAGAGTCATTCCAGCACAGTGAGGCATTGACTGACCAAGTTCTTCATCCTTTTATTTACTTTCTTATCCACCTACAAGTGGCCAGGCTTCAATTCTCTGAAAAATCAGCCCCTTGGCATTCTTGGAGACTCATCTACAGCGATAATCAGCACAGATGCCCTCAGCAGGGTTGAACCGTTTGCGGGAGGGAGTGCTGATTTCTTGGTGGGAATCCAATGAATGATCTCATCCTAGAAAGGAAGCCAGAAATCACCATCTCCACTGGGCAAATCATGGTGTTCACTGTCGACTGCACAGACAACCCCATGCTCTCTGCGGATGGTCTGTGGTGCCTCTCCACCCCTCAGTCCTACCAACACCTCCACCTCCACATTCTTCAGCTTTGATTTCTTGGCAGTAGTCATCAGGACTGCTGTCACCACTGTGACAGAGCCACTGTACCATCAAACATCAACTGGACATCAGGCAAGCTGGCCAAAGAGTAGAAGAAAACCAGTTCAGCATTGGACTAGCAAAACAAACTCCAAAGAGGGCACCACAAGCAAGCAGTCTGATTGACAAGGACCGGATTGGCATGTGTGATGTGGTAGATACTGCTGGGCTAGAGGCAGATCATGTATCTCTGCAACAGTCCCATCCCTGAGCTGTCCCTTGCCCATTTCCCTGCCCTCATGGTGGCAGGGCAGCCTGGCCACCACCCACAGAGTCGGGTGCTGTTCTGCACCCCAGGTACTGTCCCAGTCACCCCTTCTTTCCTTAGCTGTGGGACTATCAATAAGACTTTCCCGTTGCCTGTTCAGGTGGTAGCACATCAATGGGAGCATGCTGGGGTACCGTGTCTCTTGTGAAGCCAACTGTCCTCAAGATGCCCCTTCTCAGCCCTTTGGAAGGAGGGCAGCAATGCAATGACTGATCTTCCCTGCACACCATGCACTGTTTTCATTTCTCACCCGAGTCCCATCCTGCCCCCAAGACCCTGCCTGTCTGCCTCCCAGCTGTGTTTTCCGTAGAGGAGCTTTACCTCCTGTTGATGAAACTTAGGAGCCATCCAGATCTTATGATGGTCACTCAGCCTCCATCACACTGCAGCCACAGTTCTACTTTAGACCGAGCCCTTAACCTTTTGCTTGCTGACACAGCCTGTTGACCTCCTGGAAGCAGTGAGTGAGAGCACCCTGCCAAGGTCATGGAGAGGGTAGGGAAGAGATGTGGTTTGTGCATGTCCACAGACACCCATTGCAATGCTCTCACTGCCAGCAGGTCAGAGGCTCAGACTGGTTGGGAAGAGATCGCTCCTCAAGGCCTCTCCCTGATCGGCTGCCTGGGTGCACCCTGCACAGGGATGCTCTGTGGTGGAGCGGAGCCTTCCTGGTCGACCTGCCTCTCACACTTGTTCATCTTCCTAGAGAGATCTCTTCTTCGTTCTCTGAATCCTTGTGATCTCTTTTTTTCCCCCCTCCTCTCTGTGTCTCCATCCAGTCCTCCAGACCTCTAGCTCTTCCTTCCAAACTCTGTCCCACATTCTCTGTTTTTCTTCTCTGTTCCAGTGCCTCTTGCCACAGCCACCCGTTTCGCACATCTCATCTAATTATTTTTGCTCCATTTCTGTCACTCACAGGCATATCCCTCACCGGCTCCATTTCCCTTTCCAGTTCCACCCCAAAAAACACCTTCAACCCCCTTCTGTCTGCTCCCAGCTGCACTCTCTGCCCATCTCCACCCACAGCTTCCAACAACACTGCCTACCTCTCAGGTGGCTTTCCAGGCCCACATTCATCCCTCCCATCTTCATGCTCTCCAGGAAGGCGTGGAGCCACCGGAAAAGGTCTACCCCTTCAGAGTGAGATCAGCCTGCCCCAGATCCCGTTCCATGACCGTACGAGCTAGACAGAGGGGCAAGGTACTTGAGATGGGTGCCTCCCTTCAGTGAGAGGAATTGGGGTCCACAGGCAATGGCTTTTTGTCTCCTGGGCTGGAAAGCCCTGTGGGACCTCCTACTCTCCCTGCCTATCAGCCGCTCCTTCCGGAGAGACCAAGGTACTTTCTGCTGAATGTGGTGCAGCTCCTTCTCTTTGTTTCTATTCCAAACCTTTGCAATACCTTTGTTCACTGCAGATTTCAAATTGCTGAAAGATTTATAAGACCACAGTAAATCGCAAGACGTAACACCCAAACGGGGCTTTAATTATCATCACAAAGGTGTTAAACGTACATCCAAAAAGAGAGGGGGACTGCTCATCTCTCTGTGGGTATAATTCCCTGTGGATGTGTTTGGGTACATCTCTTCCCCCCACCCCACATATTTGTATACCAGTGCATGAATTAATCTTTGAAGGCTTTACAAGAATGTGTAATCTCCCTCTTTTATGTGCTTCCATATCTTTTCTGATCTCGATTAGCAGGAGTACTCCCCCTTAGTCATATTCATACTATGCCATGAAAGGCATCTATGCTCATACATGGAGAAGAGCACAAACTGGTATTTACTAACTCAAGATGTATTTCCACACAAATACATTCTGCATCAACTTCTGCTTCAGCACCTTAAAAAGATATTTTGACATATGTGTGTGCTCATGTATTTATTCTATGTACCTAAACACACTCATGCACATGTACATGCACAACTTCGTTGTTGCTTTCTCTATCGTTGGTGTCGTACGCTTGCATCAGTACTGTTCCCCTGCCAACCGACAGCAGATGCCTGAGCCTCTCCACGCTGGCTGCCTAGCAGAAGAGAAAGCAGTGATGTGAAGTCCTGGTGTATTTTCCAGGTCACTTGTTTTATTTACACCACCTACCCTAGGTTAACACAAGATGCCCAACCAGCTTTGAAGGCAATCCCTTGATCCTGAAACCACCCAAACATCTATGTTCTTTCTCTTGGAATTAACTCTGCCTTCAGAATTGGCTCTCATCAAAAGCCCTGGCAGAGAGCAGACTTTGCCCCACCTTCAATTTACTGTCTCCTGAGCCTCACACAGGTCCACGTGTCTCCCTAAGAATAAAAGCTTCCTCGCACACTCAGGAAGGTCGACTCTTCTGTGTAACCACTTGTTGCCACTTTGCCTTTACACTCTGTTTACGCAATCCATACATGCATAAATCCACAGCAGAAAGAGACTTTGGCCAGGTACATCCATGTGAAGAGTTTACAGGGTATTTGTCCATCTGGTGCTCACATGCCTGCTGAAAACCCATGCTCTATTTGCCTTGCAAATGCTGCTCCATTCCTGTATAAGCAAGAGCAAGCTGTGTCCATGCTGTTGTTGTTTCTGTGTTCCCTACAGTCTTTCTGTCCTCTAGTAAATTTGGACAGAAATACTTTGGAAATTATAAACCACAAGGTAATACAGAGGGCCCTTTCAGTACTGCTGGCAGTCAGATAAGAGTCTTTCTTTTCCCTGTCCTTAATGATCTCAGGCATTTAGAGGAAGGAGATAAATCAGAGATATCGGAGCTCATGAGGATCCACGTATTCTCCTGTTCTGCCAGCAAACAAAGGGCAGAAGAATTTCAAATCCTGTAGCTGAGAAGCAGATGTCCCCCCCGTGCGCTGGGGTGATGATGTCCATGCACACACACTATGCTGGATATGCTGGACCACATTTGGCGGGGGCTTCAGAGCTGAGCCTGCTGCTGCAGAAAGCCTCCTGGCCTGCCCTGCTCTCTACTAGCACTGCAAGCTTTGGCTCAATGCACGTGTTTTTGGGAACTAGGGCCTGTCCCTCACTTTACACCAGCCTTGGCCCAAGGCACCTGCCCTGATGGATGTCCTGCTTCCCAGGATTCACAACCAGATCCACAGTGCATGCCCAGCACAGTCATCAAGCACCTGGTTTACCCCTGAAACCACATCTGGGCACCCTGAGAGGAGTGTACCCCAGCAGGTAGTTTCTGTCCACCTTAAGCACCTTGGACTTAGTGGTTTAAAGCAACCCTGAATCAGGACCCCCGGGGATGCAGTCAAAATAAGTGGTGGGCTGATGGCTCTTCCCCTCACCTGAGGGTTTAGTCACAGTCAGCGATGCCTCACGGGTCCCAGCTTTCCTCAGTCCCAGGAGCTGCAAAGGCTGATCTGCCCTGGGGTGGGCTCCTGAGGGCACAGAGGAAACTTTACAAAGCTAGAGTGCTTATCTCTCCCTCTTCCAGCCCTGGAGACCCCTGGGCTTGCCTGTATCCCAGCCCAGGGAGCTTGCACAGGTGCCCACACAGACACAGAGTCCAACTCCAATGCACTTTCATGTGCTGCTCTGCTGCCCTTTCTGCCACAGAGGTGCATTCACTCCTAATCCCTTTGTAATTTCTCTCATTAACACAGCGTTCTGCTTTTGCAGAGGGAAATCCTTTCTGAGTGCCTAACAAAGCTATGCCACATAATTTTCTATTCATTTGGGAATCCCGCATGTTGCTGAAACTGGTGCTACGATGAGCTGTGCTAAGGACTGGCAGGGAGCGCATGGTAGTACCTAAAGTAGAATTTCCTCTATAACTTAGGGAGTTAAGAGATTAATAGAGCCTATATTTCCTCTATAGCTTAGGGAGTATTAAGAGGACAATAATAGCAATCTGGGCCTGTTTAAGGATCAGCCAGTGCTTATCCACATCTGAACACCTCATGCTGCCAGACTACGCAGCAGCAGCGAGCAGCAGAGCCAAAGTGCATCGACCCGATGGGCTGTGTTCCCAGCTGCAGCCAGTCTGGGCTCCTCGCACCCTGGGGCTGTAAGCGTTAAGTTCTCCAGACTTAAAACTGGATGGAAAAACTTGGCCCCAAGCTTATCGGAGAGCAGTCCTGTGCCTGCTGATGGGATAGCCACAGATTCTGTTCCCTTGCACAGCTCCAACCGATGCTAAATGAAGGGACAACGGGTGGCTGAGGGACAGACAGGCACCTTGACCAGCAGTGAGTCATGTAGCCAGGCACACCCTTCCCTTCTGCCTGTGACAGCAGTGCAAAAGAGACAGGGTGCAGGATCTGTCCCCTGTGCCTAGAACAAGACATGACATTAAGGAGCACGACATGTTCCTCATGTCCCAAGACATGACAACGTGTGCCCTGCGTTGTGCTCGCACAGCATTGCCCAAGCAGGACTCTCAGCCGAGCAGAGCCACAGCCGAGGCACTGGGACACCTGAAAAATTACCCCTCCCTGGTTATGCAACATCTGTGTGATTTGTATAACAGCAAACTATTGCCCAACGATCATATTTAGGCTACTCACAGTCATCCTATGTACACATCCACCAAACCATGTCAGTATTGGCCAATGTGTATTAGAAGATCTCATCCACCTGCCTGCCTACATGGCTGCAAAGCTTATGCTGAAGCTAACCAGAAGGCTGGGTTTCCCATGGTCAGTCAAGGAACTGGTTATTTCTCAATTCCTCCTCTACTGGTGCTTGGAATTCCTCATTTCAAGGACTTTACTCATCTGATTTGACACCCAGGATTTTCAAGGTGTTTGCCTGCAGCACAGATAGATACATGTCCAATAAAGATGTCATTTACTTCCTTACCAAAGACAAGTTCAGACACTGGTGTTAAGGAATAACCTCGTGCTCTGAGGATGCACATGACCCTAGCAGGGTATCTGATTTATCATTAGAGCAAACCCCAGATTCTGTCCTCCTTCCCTTTCCACGTCAGCATGTCCCCAGAATTACTTTCCATTATTTTCCATTAAAAGAAACTAACAGCAAGAAAATGCAACTGAAAGGAGATGCTCTCCAGGTAACGGGAAAGCCCCTCAGAAGGCAGAATGACCCCAGTGGTCAGCTCAGCCACCTGAAGCACAGACACCCCCTCCAGAGCCCTGGTGTGGAAGCCTTTAGGTTAATTCCCCGTTAAAAGCCACCTAATACCTGATGACTTCTCCTAAATCTCAGGGGCAAATCTCCACCCTCAGCCCAACTAGGGCAGCAATGGTACATAACATTCATTTTTTAGTGCAGCACTGGGCTCCATGGTACTAGATCCTCCCTGCACATGGACAGAAAAGGCCCACCAGAGTCTGGAGGAGGTGAGGATGCTGAATGAGAAGATAATTTATGCCAACATACTGGCCTAGGCTTTAAACCTCAGGCCAGGGTGCTCTGGAGCCCAGGCTGACGGTCTCTTTGCTGCTTCAGTGCCCTCTGCAGAGCCCGTTTGCTGGCACCCATCCGAGTGCAAGTCAGCCAGGCACAAACCCTCATACTAATGCACAGAGCGGGGTGACGCAGCCTTTACAGGACAGCTTTCTTCAGGCAAGTCATTAGATGTCCGGGAAATAAAACCCAGCGAGAGCTTCACTCTGGGTGGCACCCACAGGAGATAATTGCTGCTGGATAATTGCCTGGGGCTGAGGAGAAGGTCCTACATCAGCACAGCAGAGCTGCTCCCTAGGTACCCCTGGCTCCTTTACATCCACATCTTCCCCTTCCAAACCGCA
This sequence comes from Mycteria americana, assembly GCF_035582795.1. Lineage (NCBI taxonomy): Eukaryota > Metazoa > Chordata > Aves > Ciconiiformes > Ciconiidae > Mycteria > Mycteria americana. Next base: position 7,917,731 of record NC_134372.1, on the reverse strand, counting down.
CCGGGGCAAATTCAGACACGTCGTCCAATCGTTGCAAGTGTCCAGCAGCCTCAGAGCGTGGTCAGGCAAGATGGGTTAAATTGCAGTGCCAGCAACGGGAGCCCATAGCCTGAAGGAGCAGTCCCCTGTACAACCCCGCTCCCCCTTGCCTGGTGGCTCCTGCCTTTTCCCGCTTCCCCCAGACGAGTCCTGGTTCGTCCTGAGGTTTGCTTGCTCACCTTGTTTATACCAACGATAATTTTGGATGTGGTAACGGCAGAACTGTAGCAACATGCCTCCCTCCCACCCCCCATCCTCCCTCGGCAGCGCGGGACACAAAGCTACGCGCTGCCACAGCCCAGCCGTTTCGGGTCCCGGGAAGCTCCTTGCAACTCGCTCCCTCACGTCCTGTCTTAATCCCAGGTCCCATCAGCAGACCGCAACCTGGCCAGCACTGCGGCGTGCCCATGGAAAGCCTCCCCACAGGTTGCCGTGCTCCCATTGCCCTCACTGCGGTAGCAGGGGTTGAACCAGCTCAAGGGCATTTCAGGGTTTCACCTGATTTATTCCATGTGTCTTCTACGGGCCTGTCCCACACAGGTCTGATAAAACATGAACAAGATCCTCTCAGAATAATATTAATGGCCATGTTTATAGTCAGCAGTTTGCAGGAAATTCCCTACCCACACCTATCAGTGTACGATTTATCATTTATCTTTCAGGGGCTGTGATTTTACCGGGACACCTGATTCCTGTGCCAGAAATACATGAGCTGCAGGTCCCTTGCCCCAGAGATGTGTATCTGAGGTTCATCCCCTGCAGTTATTGATCATGTGTATTACCACAGCACCTCTCAGCCCTCGTCCCGGGATGCCTCAGCACCAGCTGCATGTACATGCACGCATCTGCCAGCAGTAACGGCACAAAGAAGGTGCCTGAAGGATGGTGACAGCACCTGGGAGGAGGTTGGGAACCTTCTTCCTAAGCCCAGGGGGCAACAGCCCATTGCTTGGTATCAAATAAGGGATGCTTGGCCAGGTGGGGTAAGCCATAATACATCTTGAATATGAAGGCAAAGAGCCAGAGCCTGATGTGACACAGGGTGGGGACAGACAGGTAAGCGCAGCAACACTGCCCTTTGGGGACCTGTTTGCAGATAAGACACAGCTTTACCGTCATCCAGATCACTCCTCAAGCAGACTGAATGTAGCCAGCAGTAAGGCCCAGTGATCCTGGCCAGTATTCCCACTGGAAAACACAAGTCAGACCCACAGCCAAGCACAGAGCCTGGGAGGCACCTCGGAACACAGCTCCGCATGGGGCAATGCACGGGCGGGCTGCCTGCGGTCCCCAGCACCTGGGTCCCTGCACCAGTCCTGCCCTTTCTCCAAGTGCTCCTAGGGCAGGAGGCTGTTCGATTACTGGCCATAAGGCTGCTCTGACCTGATAGGGACTTTTTTTTTTTCCCCCCAAATCCCATCCAAACACAAGTTCACCGGACTTACCCATCACATCAGCTTTTTGGGGAGCCCAAAGCAGCCTTACCCTCAGCTCCCAGCTCCCTTCTGGCAGGACCCAGTAGTGCAAAACTGATTTGGCTCCAAGTGAGTAATGCTCGCCATGCTACAGAGTGCACCAAAACAGGCAGGTCAAAGGGAAAGACTCACCAAGTGGCTTTCTTTTAAAACTGATGTCATTGCCACAACTTATATTTATTCTGGTAGTTCTTAACTTAGATGCCCTTAACTGCTCTGGGCCACTGTACAGCAAATGCAGACTATGGCAAATGGAATAACACAGCAGAAAGAACACAATGAAAGCTCGCTCCCTCCACTCAAAATGCCACCCACTGCCTGTTGGAGATGACAGCTGAGCAGGCAGGATGGCCCCTGTACCAGCTTCCCTGCTTGGAAAATCCCCAGCCTGTAGCTCCAGAGAGCGGCTGTGGGAATCAGCAGAGAGATCAGCCCAGCATCAGCTCAACACATGACAAAGCGGACATCCTCTCCGCAGTGGCCATGTCCCAGCTTGCCTGAAGCATTAGCAGAGAACAAGCCACCGCGCTGGAGACAAGCTGCAGCCTATGCAGTCGGAGCAGGGCAGGCACAGGCTGCTCTCTGCTCCAGGAGGACAGATGCCAGAGTGGCCTGCAAGCCTGTACAAGAGCAACCAAACACTACATCTCCACTTGACTCTTCTTCCTCTGCAACCCAAAATCCAAGCGTTGCATTGCAAAGTGGCCCTGGTCCCAAGTGCAGGAGGAAGGTTTCCCTGCCAGTGAATTCCCAGCCACGTTCCCCTTCTCCTCTCCTCCCGTCCCCCTTCCTGCTGGCAGCGGGCAGGGCTGGGTAAGCCACTCCTGGGTGATTCACTCTGCACCAGGCAGAAATGCTTTCTTAGATATACACAGCTGGGCACAGGGAAGAGGCGCAAGTCCTCTGATCCGAGCTGAATCACTGCGCTCTGAATGAGCTCTTGCATGCAGGGACATGGCTCCCACGGAGGTCGTGGCAAGGTGAGTATTGCAACAGTACAATGCGTGACTCACCGGCAGAGAAAAATGCAATTTGCTGTAGGAATCAGGAACACGAGGAGGAGAGCAACCCGCTGGGGCACAAACCGGGGGTGCAAGTCACGGAAACACCCAGGTCTGTCTCAGGGTGAAGAGGAAAGCAAACTTGTGCAGAGCGGTGAGAAAGCGTGGGGAACGGCATCGGGTGAGTGAGCTCGCCCTGGGAGCGACGGACACCTCATTGCACTGATGAGGCTGGTGCATCCCAGCCCCGGCTGAGCTCCAACAGAAAAGATCCTCCTCCAGCCACCGTGCTGGGAGCTTTTTCTTCTCTTTCAGAAGGGGATCTACCCACAGAAATCCCCATGTGAACAGGATGGTCACCTACGGTTTGGGCTGGATGATGCCAGGGTGCATCTTGCTGAACTCTGCCGCGGAGCCAGGCTCTGGTAGAGATGCACCCACGCCAGGCAGTGGCACTGGACAGGCTCTGGGCGAACTGGCCGATGGCACCTTCTTCCTCTCCTCCCCTCCACGATCCCTGGGGCAGCAAGGGCAAGACCTGCACCTGTGCCCCAGCAGTGAGCCAGTGTCCCCAGCACCCGATGCCTCCATGGGCACTGCTTTGGGTAATTCCAGCTGCATGCCCTGCACCTGCCCTACAAGATAACAGACTTTTTCCCACACCCATGTTTCCTTGCTTGTCCCTGAAGGCAAGGCAACCTTGATCAGCACTTCCATTTTGTGTTGCAACAAGACGCAAGCTCCCTGAAGTCAACTGTCCCAACAGCTTTGCCAGCGGCAGCAGGAAAAATGGGCAGAGGTTCCCAGTAAGGTAACAAGGCTTTCCTAATCCCTGCTAGGAAATGCACGTCCCTAGTCTGGGGCACAGCCTGGTCCCTACTTCCAGCCAGCTGCAGCCAAGGGGAAGGTGTCGGCTGGGAGCATCAATGCTGAGATGACAACAGTCATGATGGATAGCTGGCAGGGTGTCCTCCCGCACCCCTCCGAGCCAGCTGGATTTCTTCCCAGGGACTGTGCAGGAAGGGAAGCAGGGTGCCCATGAATCATTCACACCCAGGCTAGCAGCAGGGACTCCCCTGTCTCCCTCTAGTGACTGCAGTCCTCGGAAGATTTCAGGTTAATTAGGCTGGATCATTAGCTCAAGCTGCAGCTCCTCTGGTTCATGGGGCCTTGGACTTATTCTCCCAGAGGGCAGAGCCCACAGCATTCACGGAGCAGTTGAGCAGGAGTGTCCCCAGACGGGTGGGAGTGCTCATGTGTATGACAACAGCATGTCAGAACAGGGGTATGGAGCCAGAGTCCTATTGTGCAAGATGCTGTGCAAAATGGAGAACAACAACAAAAAAGTAATATCTATCTATATAAATAAACCAGGCACATCTCCACTGGGAATTTCTAAAAAAATCGTCACCCTTTGGGATGCAAAGCAGCTAGGTCTGGAGAGCAGCTAAGCATCGTTATTAAATAAATTAATTAGCTCAGCAGAGCCCGCCAGGTACCGAACACTTTCCACTTCCAAGCAGGTAAATGAGTCCGTGGGAACAGAGGCTGCTCCACGCTTGCCAGGCAGCGCAAGCTGCATTTTAATGGTAATGCAATTTCTGCAGCTCTGCCCCTGGAAGCGGCACCGGGGTGCTGCGTGTCCCCCCAGGAGGGGCCAAAGAGCCCCCCACGATGCCAGGGGCCACAGCCACCTCTCTGTAAGCCCTGATGCAGGAGAAGGGATTGGTGGCAAAGGGATGTCTGGCCTCAGCATAGCCCAGAGCTTTCCCTCCCCGGGGAGCCGCGCTGAGAGCAGCAGGTCTGGAGCCAGTGCTGCGGTCGGGGGGAACCGCAAGCAGGGCTGGGAGGGCGAGGTATGCAGGGCTGAGCATTGCCTTGGAGAGCACAGCCCTGTGCTTTGCATCGCCAACTGCTTCTGTAGGCAGGCAGGATGCCTTTGATCCCCTCCCCAGCCCTATCTCGCTGCCTTTAAAAACCAACTTTCATCACCCTGGGGTCTGGCAGGAGCAGGCTACGTAAACTCTCCTCTCCCACCCTAATTGCAGCTGTCAGAGGACACTGGCAGGCACAAGTCGGGCAGGCAGCGTGCAGGGCAGGCGACAGGGCAGCACTGCCCTCCCTGCCAGTGCCGTAGGTGTGAGCTTGGCTTTGATCCCCGATTAGGAGGAGGTGGCCCAGGGCCAGGCTGTGGGTCAGAGCTTGTCGAGAGGAGGCAAAGGAAGTGGAAAACAGGAGCTGGGGAGGGAAGGGAGAGGGTGGAGGCGACTGTCCTTCCCTCCATCCTCCCTGCAGGGCAGGTCCAGCTGCAATGGCCCTTCCTACATCTTCCTCTCCAGATGTTGTGCAGCAAAAGGTGTCCAAGTCCCTGTCTTCCTGTAGCATCTTTGCTAAAACTCTGAGAATTTCAGTGGGACTTTAGAAAACCCACTGAAAAACACCAGCACTGCTCCAGCCTGCATTCCCAAAACAAGTGTTCACTAGCAAAGCAGGGAGGTAGATCTCTGTTGTAAGAGGAAGTTCACAATTACAGTACAAGTCGTTACTGGAAAATAAAATTCCCTGGCATGTTGCAAATAAAATCCGAATTCCCCAGGCTGGGGTACAATACAGCCCACAGCATTCATTCCAGGACCCATTTGAAAGAGAAAATGAGACGATATTTATGATGGCGGAGACAGATAAAAGTTGGTAGGGGAAAAACTCCAGGAGGGCATTTCAAACAATGAATATTACATCCCAAACAGTACAAGATTCACTTGCAAAAAGAAGTCCCCAGTGAACATGCATTGCTGACAACTCCTGAAATTAAATCTCTGCACACACACACCTGTAATCTGAGCAGCACTATTGCAAACAGCTCCAGAGAGCACTATCATGCTGTCTCTTCCTCTGCTCAGAGGAAATAGGATTATTCAGACCCCAAGACCCTTCAAATAGCCCTTATGTTTCGCTCACGGGTGAGGGTAGCCGTTCTGCAGACAATAGCTTTGTCCAGGTCACAGGGCTGCTTGTAACCAGCTGCTGCAGCAGAATGGGGAGCAGGGGGGCTCTGCCTTGGTTCCAGCGCCAGGGGACCGAGGCTGACCCACGAACAAGCAGTCAGTCCTCTTCCCACCTGGCAATGGATGACCATCAAGCCTTATTCCTTACTGCACCCTGATCCCCACCCTGGATCAACCCCCCGTGTCCCCCCACGGGGCCTGCCCTCAGAGCAGAACATGACCCACCCCTCCCAAGAGCTCCTGTCTGCCCGTGCAGATGTGCCTGCCTGTACAGATGTGCCTGCCTGTACAAACACATCACCTGCCCTTTCCTCCCAGCCTCCTCCAGAGCTGCAACAAGCCACAGGAGCTCCCCAACGGGCTGCAGAAGCATCTCGTGTCACCCCACAGCTGAGCAATCCACAGATTTGCCCCACCTTGGGCTGGATTAGGCAGAGCTGCTGCCAGGCTGAGCCACCCAGGGAGGACTGATTATTCCTGCCAGGAGCCAAGGCTCTGAAAAGGGACATTGTTTCAAGGATGATTTGCTGTTTTCCCCTCACACACACAAGTCTGCTGCTCCAATCTGGCTTTTTTGTGAAGTGCCTGCTACCACCCACGATCAGTGATAAGACTGAAAAGGGACAATCAAGGGAAGAAGGGAGCGAAAGCCTGGCCAGTCGGCTGAACCTGGGATGCTCTGCAGAGGGCCTGAGCCCTGCCTGGGTGCTCAGCACTGCCTGAGCCCACCCAGCTGCTCCAGGTGTTGCACATCGATTTGAGGGCACCCCAGAGCCGTGGGGAGCTCTGCTCCCCTTTCAGGCCAAACCTTGGCTTCCAAATAGCCCCTGCTATTGCTCAGGACCCATCTGTACTCAGTCAGTGCTGGAGGGAACAGGTTGCCATACCTCACTCCCCCTCCCCAGCCCATCTTGGCTCGGGGCATGCTGGCAGCTGGGAAGAGGCAGTGTTGAAATGGTGACCTCAGGCCCTGCAGGAGCTTGATTTGGGAAGGCAATGCACTCCAGGCAGCACAAGAAGCCCACACCAAGGACTGCCACGCTGTCCTGGCCTCCTCACGCACAGACTCACTTCCTAAAGCCAAGCCCTTTGCCAAGCCACGAGGAGCGGGACAGAAGGCAGCCTCCGCCTCTTTTCAGCAAATAAGCTGCTCAGTGGGGTGTGATCTGATTTCAGGAGCCCTACAACAGCATCCCAAATGCCTCACCCCCAAACACAGTCCCTCAGGGCTGTTTAGCCACCAGCCTTCCCCAGGACAAGGTAATAGCTTAAAGCTGGTTTCACACACATGCTCCAGCTGCAGAGCTCCATTCCTATTTCTCTGTGCCCGGTGAGATCCCCCATGCCCCTTACTCACGGCAGCACTTCCCTCCACTCCTCAGGACAGCTATTCCCACCAAGGTGGACTTACCCTTATCCTCCTTCTACTCCAAAGCCACCGCTCCAGCCTGGCTTTGGTCACACCAAAGCACTCTCAGAGAAGCGATGGGCAATATCCTCTCCTGCCCTTAACCTTAACCTCCTGCCAGCCCATCCCTTCCCCTTTATCAAGCAGCAAACTCCCCACCTGCACCAGCCACAGCACCTTTTCCCCTAACCCTTTCTCTCCCAGCATGGTCCCTGCCCAGAGGTGGTGCAGGCAGACCCACATCAGCATGGCACACATCACCCTGACCTCTAAACTTTGGGAACTCAAATAAAAACGGGCCTGAGAGATAAACCAGCCTCCCAGGTTTACTTTTAAAGCTCAGTGCAAATTAATACAGAGGAAATTTTGCAAAAGTCAACATTGCCTCCTGCTGCAGCATTTCAGCTCTGTTATAAAACAAAAAGAAAACCCTGGTTTATGGGACGGCTTGGTACTGGGTACTGTCAACAGGTCAGGAGCATCTGTCAAATGTGCAGCCAAGTAAAGAGGTTGGCGAGTGGCTTGAGGTCTCGGCAAAGCCTCCTGAGAAGGACTCGGAGACAGAAAAGTGCTGGGGAGGATTTGCATCTGCTGAGCAAGGAAGAGTGCCTGGGGCTGCGCTCCTGATACCCATCGGTCGCCAGTGGTCGAGGTTGCTCAAGCTCCTGGGCACCAGGGTTCACCCCGCGCTGCTGGGAACGGAGCAGGAGCGCCGGGCGGAGGAGTCACGTTCGTGCCCTGTGCTACCTCCAAAACACTCACGGATGGTTTGGAGCAGGATGCCAGAACCACCCATCATACTTCACTTTTTTTCCTTTAGTCTTTGCTATAATCCTTTAATGAATTAAGTGGAGCAATTAAGCAGGATTTTTATTTTTTTTTAAAGTGAACACGTATGAAAATGGAGATGGGTATTTTTGCCATTCAAATACTTAATATGATAATTGATGCAAAGCCCCTCAGCTTTAGGGGTTCTCCACACCTCTCACCCAGCCCTTTTTCTGTTTATCTTTCTGGCAGACTGCCTCTCAAATTTATTCTAATGAAGGTCGACCCTTCCTCTTGCTTATGCTATGCCCAAACTGCACGAGACAGGGAGGAGGGAAGGGTGGAGACTCAAAGCTGCTTCAGAGCAAAAGCCCCAGCCCAACATCAATGGTGGAGAGCCCTGTCGTAGCAGAAAATGGACAAACCTCCTTTCTGGGGGAATTCAGAGGGCACTGCGACCTCGGGGCAGAGTCAGCATCACGAGCAAATCCCTGGCACCATGGGGCTGCTCTGCAGCCCTCTCAGGGCCACGTTGCCTGGTGTCACAGGCAAAGAAGAGATGCCTGCTGCCTTCATCCGCTTCCCATGCATGGCCTCGCTGCACACATCTTTCATAGATTCAAGGCAAATCAGGAAAGCTGTGTTTAGAGGGGATGCTGAAGAGACACTCTATTTGCTATCCAGTAATGTATCCAGCCTTCATCTCAAGTGGCTGAGTTGATTCCTCATGCCCAGGTCACTGGGGAAGGACCTGCTGGGCAGGGTGACAAGGTGAGCACCTTCGCCAGCCCTGACAAAACAGAGGGTTTGGCTCTGCAAAGGAGGCTGGGTAGGCTCGCCTTCCCAAGGCAGCCCTTTGGTAGCCTGTATCTTCTGGCCCCACCAAACCTTCTAGTCCTCAGGCCCCTTCTCCATTCCTCTGCTCCCCCGCACCCACCTAATCCCTGTTTGGCTTAAAATATTGGTAAATATAGTCGAACATCTCTGTGCCTCAGTTTCCCCACCAATGAAAAGGAGGTTAACAGATCCCCCTGCCTCCCTTGGAGGATGCAGGCACTGGGAGATGACAAACATCTGGGAGATGTCACAGGCCCAGGTCAACACGTAGAGGTGCCCTGCCCCTCCTGCTCTCTCACAAGTGTTTTACCCTTCACCAAGAAGACTGTCAGCCCTAGAGATGTCCTCATCCCCCAGCCCCAGCAACGATGGGAAGGAGCCTGGGACTGACAAAAACCAGCAGCACAGGTCCAAGGGAAAACCACGGGGAGATTTCTCTGAATGCTTGGGCAAAGTGTTTCAAAGACGGGCAAGGTCTTACCTGTAACTCCATGGGCAGTTAGCAAATGTGGCTCGCTTGAAAGCAGGCAGCGGGTCACCGGTGAATCCCAAACAGACTGTCCCCGCTGGACTGGATGGTATCCCTCAGCACTAAGATTTGCTGTTTGGGTTGGGGAAATGCCTCTGCAATCCATAGTTCTCTCACTTTTCGCTCTTTTTTTTTTTTTTTTTTTTAAACTTCTTCCCATTTTGATAAAAATGCATTCCCTGACACAAAAAGGTCTTAGTAAATGTTCTCTGACTCATTGAACTTGCCAAATAGATCTTCTGCCTCCACAGGAACTGGACCATCCTGTTTGTGGGTCCAACAGCCGCTCCCAGCTGTGTGCCGAGGGCTGAGGAAGGCTGTTCCCATTGTGAAACACTCCCTGCCAGATGTGGGCAAGCCTTCTCCCACATCTGGATAGCAGTCAGCCATTTTTATTTTCTCTCTCAGTTGTTTGTTGCCTTGTCCTGGAGCAGGACAAGCCTTGGATATGAAGCTCTTGACCCATTTATGCAGAGCAGTCTACCAGCTTTTTTTCTGTAGGACCACAGTTTTGTAAACCTGGAATGAAAGTAATAACAGCCCCAGAAAAGTAGCTTCACTGCTGGGAAAGGAGTTTTTATCCCCTCCTTTGACACCCTATGAGAAATCAGTGGGAGTTTGGGCGGTGGATTTGTTCAGTAGCACAAGTTCACAGAGATTTGGGCTACTGGTACTGTGTCCATTGGTGGCCACCACCCTTTACAACATGGCTGAGACCCTACCTTTCTCCATACCAACACACAAAGAGTGCTGCATAAGTTGCAAAGCCTGCAGTAATCATGGCCAAACGTAACAGTTAATAAAGCTGATGACCCTTGCTTGACTGTCCAGTTCAGCCAAAGCAAACACTTTTCCCCTTGGGCTGCTGTGCAAGATGCTTCAGAAATGAGGGAAATTGCTCCCACAGCGTCCCTGGGAAATCTCAGGGGCACGCCATCCATCAATATTTTGCAGTCTGAGACAACAGAAACATCTCCTGCTACACTGGTACAAGCCCAGACACTGTGCTCTGGCTTCCTGTAAACAAGAGCTGTTTAGCTCTAAATTCTTCTTTTGGCTCAGGCTCCCCTGGTTCAGTGAGGATGGTATCGAGATAATCATCATGGGGATTGTATTCCTGGTATAAGGCTCCATTGCACAATGGCACCTCTTTATAATGCCCTTGGAGCAAGGAAGTTCCAGACTGGCTTCTCTGCCAGGCATGAATGGGCGTCAGGTCTCAGCACCAAGCCGAAGGAGAAGTGGTAGACAGTGAGGATCTGAAAGGGGAGCGGGAAAATCTGGGGTTGAGGCAACTGATTAATAGAGAAACATTTACAGACTGCTATGCAAAGGAGAAGAGGGTACAAAGGCAAAGGAGAAGAGGGTACAAAGGGTCTGGGCTGGAGTAGAACAGAATTTTTCTCCCAAAGCAAGACAAAGCAGGAGAGGAGTGGTTTTTCCTAGGGAAAAGAGTTGGTGGTCCAGGATTTTTCAGTCCAGACCAGAACAAATGCAAGCTATTTCCCTACTTGAAAATCAGCCTCCACTTTGAAAGGGTTTCTGCTTGAGCCAGGCAAAATGGAGACCTCTGAGTGAAGCAAGAGAGCGAGCAGTCCCCTGCTCTGCCCATGCCTGATCTCCCACTGCCTGTGCGATCCCCAACATGCGATCCCGTGCACTGGACTAAAAGTTAAACATCCAGTCTAAGCCAGTTGTGTGGGGCCAGTGAGGGGAGAGAGGCATCTTCTGGGAACAGCTCATTCCCCCTGGACAGACACCTGAATTTATGGGGTTGTAATTTAACCCCTCATCCCTGCTCTACACTTCGGATAAATTAACTTGCTGTCCTCTTTCTCCACACCCAGCAAAGACCCAACCATTTCCCGTGGTGTCCCCTCCACCCTTCTTCACTGCCACCCCCACCAATCTCTTTCTTCTGCACAAACACCGAGATGAAGCTTGGTTTCTCAGCCAGGACAATGGAAAGGTATGTCTGCGTTAATCCATCCACCACAGCCCCAGCTCCTTCCTGAGCAACGGGGCCACGAGGAGGGGCTTGCTGGGGCCCTGCCTTGGCTGGAAGCCACCATGCCTTGCAGTGCACGGTGGGGAGAAGGGGCTCCAGTGCAGTGACTTCAGAAAGACTTATGGTGGCCAGGGACATTCCTGGTGGACGATAGCATGACCCAGTGAAGTCCTGTGAAGAGCACCAGCTCCTTAACTAATTAAGCTAGGAGGGTTAAGGAGTCTGTGATACAAGAGGCACCGGCTGCGTAGGCACTCTGGGAACGTAAGGCCAGTGATACTACCTCAGAAACCGAGAGAGAAACCTCCTGCCAGACCTGGAAGTGAGAGGCTGTTCCCTGGGCAAGGACTTCGCCTCATCCCCTAGCACGCTCTGATGAAATCACCCGCTCAGGTCTGGTGGACAGTTTTGCTTGAGGTCACTTCCCTGTTCCTCGCAGGGACGTGGTGGCTCCTCTCCCCACGCCGCCCCAACGGCTGCCCCACGGAGACTGCAGTCACACGCCGCTCCGGATAAAGTCACCGCCACCCCAGCCAAGGATGAGATCAGCCATCCGGCACGAGGTGGAGACCGATTGGCTTGGGATGAGCTAATGCCTGCTCTGCGCAGACGGATGGAGGGGGAGGAGGAGACACGCTGACTCGCTAGCTCATCCCATGACGAGAGCCGTGGTCCAGCCTGTGCCCTCCCAGGAGGACAGTGCGCAGCTCCCGCCTCCCGATGGGGCTCCACTCGGCACGGACGATGGAAGCGGGGCTGTGGCACGCCCCGGTACTCTCTGCCGGCAGGTCTTCGTTGCCTTCCCTGCAACACCAAGCCTTCTCCTGGGGTCTTGCACAGCATCTCGCCCCATCCCATCAGGGTCCCATCTGTCTGTAGAGCGATGACATCCCCTCTGCGGGCTGGCATCCCAGCCTTCTGTTGCGCTGAGCTTCTGACTCTGTCCTGGTGCCAGATGGCTTCGGAGGCAGATGACTTCATCTCTTTTAAAGGGGCAAGGGATTTGTCAGCAGTGCCCTGTAGGAATCGGTGTGCATCATCCTCGGTGGGGAAGCCAACCACAGCAGTGGTTATGACCCCACAAAGGGCCCAAAGAGACTTGGATTCCAGTCCAACACTGCCAACAACCTCATGTCCTTCACTCCTAGCAATCCATTGTGTTTGATCTGTCCCACACAATAGCCTTGTGCAACACCATAGAGAGTAGGGGGCCCAATTCCAGTATGAGCTCTGTGGTGATGCCCTCCCGTGCGTCTAAGGGCAGGGACTACCCAGCATTCAGCCTCAAAAGCCAAAGATGTCTTAGTGGAGCCTGTGCTGGATGCTGGGGAGACCAGAAGGAGTGGTTTGCAATGCACCAGCCTCTATCCCCAAAACTAAGTATGATGGGTGGCCTGAGTCAAACCCACCCATCAATGGACTCCTCTTGGACCTCAGGCCAGGATAACCTGGAGCTGCTCTAAGGAAATCCCAGTTCAAATTTGTATTGGGTAAAACGGGTGAGTCTCAGAGTGAGAATCAGATTTGCACATGGAGATGCAGTTCAGGGCCTTTGGTTACCAGTTGGAGGGTCTGCTGCAAAGGGAGAGATGGATCACCCCTGTGCCCCTTGGGAGGCTTCAAGAAGATAAGAGAGATGCAACCCGCCTGTCCCTCTCTGCAGACAGCACCCGCCTCGCTCCCCCACGTGTTCTGCCCAGCTGGGAGCTGCAGTGGAGGTTTGCAGCTCCACAGGAACAATCCTGACTCATCGGAGCAGCTTCACGGAGGTCTATTATCAGGGCTGGTCAGCGAGGTTGCAGTGCACACACAAGCACAGGGAGCGATTCCTGCACAGGGCTGGATCCTCCCCTCCTCCAGCGCACACGCTCCCGCTTGCTGGGGAAAACGCTGCTGTTGTTCCAGGCAGATAATCGCCCCTTCCCTTGCAAGTCCCTGCATGCTCCTGTGCAAACATACCCACAGAGCATTTCAGCACAGCAGATGCTGAGGCTCAAAGGCCAGACCCACAGACCGGCTCTCCTTTTTGCAAAGGGGAAACAAAAGTTGTTTGTCCCTGAGGGAGGTAACTCTCCGTCTGCCTCGGCTCTGCCTCGGGGCCCGTCGGATCCCTGCACGCCGGTGAGCGGACATTTGCTGTAGATTTGCAGGCGGCCTGATAAATCGGGTCAGGTACTGTGGGAGAGCAATGGGAGCTGGGACTGCTTAGGAAGTGCCCACGATGAGGCTGGCTGCCCACCCGCACCACAACAGCTGGAGCACTTCAGTCCCTAGCTGGGCCAGCTCACTTAGAGTGCCAAACCCTCAGCAGGGATGGTAAAGGGGGTTGCACCATCATGTCTGTTTCTGAGGGCAGGAAGGCTTGGAGAAGCACCCCAGTGCCACACCTCAACAGCACTGCCCTGACCTTCAGATGCACGGAGGCAATGCTCCGGCGGGGCCAGCTGCAAGTGCTGGCCAGGACGGGCACATGTTTAGGAGGATGAGCTGGAAGATGGGCCTTCAGGCATGTGTTCAGGAGGCAGGCAGATCTGGTCCCCAGGGCAGTGAGTAGGTATAGCCATTGGCAGCGAGGCCCCTATAAGTGTTTCTTGTTGGTCCAGAGAGGCCTGTGGTGATTTCCCTACCCTAGCCTGAACATGCTGCTTCTCTGCAAAACTCTTTGTGTGCAGCTAACCCACAGCAGAACGTCTTGGCTTTATCAAATGGAGATCTTGGGCGGAACCAGGAAATGAAATCTCTCCCCGTGATTAGGGAGAAAGGAGCGTCCTTGCCAGCCAAGTGATGGAGCTCTGACATTCCCCGCACCCTGGAAAAGGGCCCATTGTGTCTGACAGGGCGAGATCCCAGCAGCGGGACGTAGCAGCATGAAAAGTTGACACCAGCTTATGGAGCTTTTGTTGGCTTGTTTGATTGACTGAGTGGTGTGAAGCAGCACCAAGGCAAAGCCAGGCATCATGCATGGCTCCATCTTCCTTCTTTCTTTCCTCCTGGCACAGGACCCCCAGCCAGGCCAATCCTTTCTGCTTGTAACCACAGGTAATTCTGCAACCCACCCCTTTCTGCAGGAGCAGGAGTTGCTCCTTGGGGCAAACACAACACTTTACTTTCCAACCCAGCCTGACTTCCAGTTAAGTAGGAGAGCTGAGAAGGCAGAGCCAGACAGTTTTCACCAGTCCCAGGCTCTCACCCACCACTGATAGAGAATTAACAGCTGGACCTCAGGAGAAGTTCACCTGTGCTTCTTTCCGTTCCTGGATCACTGGGATAGTAACTGATCCGAATGAGCTCTAAGATCCCATGTTTGCCTTTGTATGGAAGGCAAGAGTCCATCTTAGTGTTCTAGCCAACTATAATCTGAGGATTTGGGGGTCTCTTCTCCATAGCTAGAGTGCTGCTCACCCTGATGCCGTGATTTAATTAGGAAAGGCAATATTTCTTATTAAACCATCTGGTACATTGGGAAAAATAGACAGGCTTTTGACAATCAAGTTCTCCTTCACTCGTATCCCTAAAAAGCCTGTCCTTTTTTTTTTCCAGCTACACCTGTTCGGCTAATATGATGTTTCATGCTCCATAGCCAGAGAGCAAAGTCTTCTCTGAGAACTGAAACTAAGTCCCCTGCAGCCAACGAGACTGATACCGTGCTCTGCCGCTGCTGTGGAAAGGAAGACCCGGTGTCACCAATCTGCTGGCAATGAGGTGGAGTTGTCAGCGGCTTTTGCACTTGCTGGGCATTTGTATGTGTTTTGTAAGGAGATCAGGTAATAACCACTCCTAGCTTATGCCCAGCCTTTCTGCCGGGTCTGCCTGATACATGGCTCTTCCATAAGCACCAGTTTCCTCAAACACCATTTCATCAGCAAAGCACGGCAAAGAAAAAGGACTGAAAGAGGGCCTCTGTGACCACCTGGAAGAGCAATGAGACAGTGCAAAAAGGACAGCTGTCTTGTGGGTGGCATGATAGTCTCTTGCCTTGCTGAAGATCAGCACTGCTAGACTTGCTAGCTGAGAGTTCACGCCTTGCTACAGTAGATGAGAGCAAGTCCCCAAGTCCAATGTCTCCAGGGTTACCTGCTGCTCCAGATGCAGGCGAAAGGAGCAAGACACCTGGCCAGCTGCGAAAGGCTCCAAACACAGGGAAATGCTGGTTCTTGTAGCAATCAGCTGATGCCCTGAAGCCAGAGGTTTGCTCACTTGTACCTTATTATGTCTAAATATAATACAAGTATTGTTCTGAGCCCTGCCTCAGCCCCACTGAAATCCAGCCACCAATACCTGATTTTCTTGCCTTCCACAACTGCAAGAGATGCAGCTGTGTGAAGGAACTTTTCCTTTCATTCCTCCCAAATGCACCTCCCATTGCTATTACTGACTGATCACCTGGCCTCCTCTCGTGAGACATCTTAAAGAAGAGGAGCTGGTTTGCAATTTCAAGGTGCTATTACTTCTACTGTCACTTTTGTATTCCTCAAAACTTCCCTGCAAGTTCCCCTACAAATCATCTGACTAAACCAGTTGGAAAAATGGACAAGCTGCACATGTAAATCCAACTGGATTTATGCCTTCTTTTCGTTCAGTTCAAACTATTTCTGAAAGGCCATGATGAGCTTGAAATCAGTCATTTTCCAAGTGGAGTTAAGGAGAGCAGTGTGAGGAGAGCACCCAACATGAACATTTTCAGCCCAAAAGCTAGCAGATCAGTTCCCAATCCAGCACTGTCCTGGGGTGACCCCAGGGAGATCATTCAGTCTCACCATGCCATGCAAATTTCCTTTCGCATTCTTGGTACAGCCTGTTCGCTAGATTTAATCTAAAATGCTGAACAATTTTGATTCCATCAAAACTGCATTTTCTGGTGAATTTACCAGATCACTCTCACTTACCTTCATCGACAACCCCAAAAAGTCCAATATATCATGGGTCTACCTCTTCACATCTTTTTGGATTTGCACCATGAAATCACATACATTTTCCCATGGATTGGTGTTCTGTGATTTAATTCGGCAGCGTCTGGTTTGAGACAAGTTCCCGTCAAAGCTGTATGCGTGGCTGGAGGATTCATAACCTGCTGTCCTGGGGGATTTGCTGGTGACTCCTAAGGTGCAAGTTTACACCAACCACTCCTCCTCAAACGGGATGCTAACGAGGTCTGTCTCTCTCCTCTGCCCGCTCCTGTGCTCACTTCCATCATTGTCCCCTGCATGGAGCCTCAAAAGGAGCAGTCAGGCACCTCTTCAGACTGTTTAAAGTTTAAATTGTCCAGTTTTCGTATTCTTTACTTGTTTTTGTTTTCTTAAAACTGTACAGAAATCTTTCTGGTCATTTCCTCTGCAAAAATGCACCACGGGGGGAAAAATTTCACCTAAACCTGAACATTGGTTTCCCACATTGAGACCAACCCCTGCATCTGTCCAAACCCCATTGCAATCTAAAGGGGTACATTAGTATTTACCGAGGGTTGGGGGGAAAAGGAGGAGGGAAAGGGGACTGGGACAAAGAGAGCTGAAGCTACCTGCAGACTGCCCATGCTCTAGCAAATGTGACAAGGAACACCCACAGAAGGGCCCATGTCCCTTCCCCTCAGTCCAGCCCCAGACAACACCCCCAGAGCCAGGATGCTCGCTCTTTGCCAAGAAAAATCCCCCAAAGCTCCCGTACAATGTTCAGTCTCCCCATGCTGCCTTCTCTCCTTACTGCCTCCCTCTCTTTCCTCTGCCTCCTGCCTTTTCAGGACAGGGACCACCTTTTCATCCTCTGCCTGTACAGCACCGAGCACCCTGGGGCTTACTGGAGGCAGCTGGGGTTTCTGGGGGCTCCCCCAACACAAACAACAACAACCTTCAAAGTGCCTCTCCGCACGCAGCTGCTCTGAGGGCAGATTCAGGTTTCCCCCACCCCCTTCTCCCCATCCCTCCTTGCAACACCCACCTGGCAGCTAGTTAAAAACAATCTTTGGGTTTTTCAGGTGTGTTGGAGGGATTTACCTGACATATTCCGCCGCCCCTCTCCCCCCGCCTTGCAGTTGAGGTCCTGGATTTCATGGCAATACTAGTTAATCTAATAGTAAAAAGCTCTGCAATTATTTGGCTCTAAGGCTTGGGTCCTTGCCCAGCTCTGACATACACACGCGCACACACACACACACACACAAGTGCAATTCTGCAGCGAGGGAGCGGGCGATGCCTCTCCTCTTCCTCCTCCTCCAGTCTGTCACGGAAGGGCTGGCTCTTCAGCGAGGGAGTTCCACCTCCTGCAACTTTCTCCCTCGCTGCTCTCAACCTGTGCTGCCGGAGTTTCAGCCAGCAAAATCCCTTCTTGCAGGAATTTCTCTGAGCCCTCTCCTCTGATTTGCAAGCACCATGGACCCCCGGCAGCCAGCAAGGTGCTGCTGCGGGAGAGGATTTTCAGCTGCGAGGGCAGAGAGGCAGTAAACTTCTGGAGAGGTCTCTCTCCTGTTGCAACAGGTAAGGCATGCTGCTCGCTGGTGTGGGAAGTTGAAATGACTCAGGGAGCAGTCTGTACAGCATGGATGGAGGAAGGCATGGAGGGTGTAGAGATTTAGTCATGAAACTGCTTTTGCTTGTGCGTAACTTTTGCTGGAAACAGCCTTATCCTAAAGATAGGGATTTGGGATGCAAAGGGAGAGCCTTTCATCTTTTCCTCCCTTCTGGCAGCCCTAGCGTGGGGGGTTATGGAAGGAACAAGGAGAAGCTTCAGCTGTGTTTGTACAGAGTTTGCATATGGTCTTAGCTGGGAAACTTTAGCACGCTGCAGCCAGTGCAAGCAGGTGGGCTCCCGGTAGCAAAAGTGAAAGCCACGCTGCCGAGCAAGGCAGGAACGGAGGGACTGAACAGAGAAGCGCTCCAGGTGTCTGAATGGGGCAGAATTTCTACAGGGAGCATGCTTGTGCTGGAGTAAATGGATGTGCTGCTGCAGGAGCAGTGATGGCGGCCAGCTGTAAGCTCAGGTGTTGGCCGTATACAACCTCACTAACCAGGGCGAGGTGGTACCGCTCCAAGCTCTGTCTCTGTGTTCCCTATTAAGCCACTTCCATTGTCAGCTCGAACTCGGCTATGCCTTGGGGATCCCTGTATGTAGGCACGACGCTGGCTTTTCCCCAGCCCTGCCTCCCTGTACGGCCAGGCAAGAGTTCCTTGCCTGCCCTGGTCCCCCTCCACGATGGGCAGCAGAGCCGGGGAGCTGAAGTGAGAGCCACCGTCCCTGCTTCGCACAGGAGCACGTATATCAACGTGTGCGTTCGCATCGGTGCAACTTTGCTGCTATCAGGTGTCTGATGGCAAACTAAAATGAAATCCCAGAGCAAATCCAGTCCCCGTTCAGGGTGTGTAGGAATTATTTCCCTTGTACATGTGCAGCGCTGAGAAAAAGAGGTGAAAATACAGGGAGGGAGGCCTGGGCACTTGGAGTAAACGGGGGCCCTTCCAAACAGCAGTTATCAGCTAATCAGCCTCCCGGGGGAATTAAAGGCAGACTCGGTGGAGTGCAGGGCTCCAGGGGGGCAAAGATCAGCTGTCACACGACAGAGGTTGCTTCGGACAAAACTCTTAAAAAAGCTGGCGCTCACTTGGGTTTGCTGCTGCGAAGGGCTGAGAGTTTCCAGGATATGTGGAAACTCGGGCTGTGTGGTGGCCAGAGCTGGGCAGGCTTTGCCAGGGCAGGCAGGGCTGCGGCCAACGGGCTCCTGCGTCGCCCAGGGTGCCCTGGATCCAGGCAGGAGGGCACGGAGCCCGCCGCATCCTCTGCCCTGGCACCCAGGGGGCTAAGGAGCGGGCATGGGATACCGGGAGAGCTGCCACAGCTCTCCAGGCTGTCAGCTAGAGAGACCTGGGAGGTTATCGGAGCCTCGGGACGGAAAGCAAACATTCTGTATCGGGCTCCTGAGGAAGGCTGGGCTGTCTCGGTATTTGGGGAGGTAAAATCACCGGGCTTGGTATTGTGGGCCCTTATCATCTCCTAATACGCAGCACACCTCACCTTATCGGGAACAGTTCAGGGACATCCGCCTGTCTGATAAGTGGTTGGGGTTCCTGAGGGACCGAGCGGGAAAGAAGTTTCTAACCCAGCCAGGGGCTTCAGTCTCTGCTTCTCCCTGCCTGCTTGCTGTGCTCTAACGTGCTCCGTAACGTTGCAGAAGTGAGCCCACTGCCCTGCTCACGGAGGGGAGAGCACAGCAGGATCTGCTCCTCTCCCGAGCCTTTCCCTTAGTTACAGCTTGCACCATGCATGTACTTCAAATCCGAATGCTCTCAGAAACCAGTGCGTCTCCCAGCCCTCCAAACAAACAAGCATCGTTCATGTACAAAGGGAGAGTTCAAAGGAGGCGTAACACCTGGAATCAAACATCTGTTAGAAACTAATGCATTTTGCATCCTACACTCCTGCCAACTGCTCCAAGGCAAGTCCTAGAGGATCGTCCCAGCTACCTCCATGCTACAGAAATGGCATTCCCTGCTCCACACACCTCGCTTTGTTTTTTGCCACGTGTGGAGTATACAAGTGCAGCTGCACCTCGAGCAGTAGTGGGCTTTCTTCTGTATCATGCGCAAGCATAAGAGGATTAAATACCCTCAGCCCTTTTTTTTTTTTTTTTTTAAAACTGGGTTGGCAACACCGATGCTCCATTGTCTATTAGCAAGCTGATTTGCTGAGCAAGCAATTTTTCTCTCAACTATGCTTTTCCCTTGGCAATGGGGCAGGTACTGGTTTATTAGCAAAGAAACTTTCTTTCCTAATTCTTGGAAGAAGGAGCTCCAGGGAGGGGCAGGCTGCAAGGGCTGGTAGGAAGGTTTGTAGCTCAGAAATGAACAAGCAGCAGGTCTGAAACAAACCAAAGGAAGTTAGGGCTTTTTTTGTTGGATTTCTTTTTTTGGGGGGTGGGGTGGGGGGGGTGATGGTGGTGGTTTTTTTGTTTACACAGAGGGCATAATTAAATTCTGGAACACATTGCCACAGGATATTGCAGAGGCCAAAAGTGTACTTGGCTTCAAACGAGGTTTCGATCCATTTGGGATGGATAGGTCCAGCGGAGGTTAAATGCAACAGCCCAAGAACAACCATGTACTTGCACTGATGCTGGAAAGCAGGAGGAGCACGTTACACGTGCCTTGTTTCTTATGCTCCTCCACTAAGCAATCAAAACTGGCCATTTTGGGAGAGCTAGACAGCCAAGTGTGGCTATTTTGATGTTATGTTGTGGGACTATTTTGGACTGACCAGGTTGTACCTTGGATAGATGCTGCGGCTCAGGCAGCCCAGGATGGGCTGGCTTTGCCGTGAATAGGTACTTCATATGGCTCAGATTGACAGGGACGTTGTGTGCCCAGCCTGGTATCTGGTTGTCGCAGGTGCTGCAAGCAGTGTCCATGCACATCTCCCTGCTCCACAGAGGTGTTGCAACAGTGAGAGCTTTCAGAAGTGTGTTTCCAGCAGACAGTCCAGAGTGGGAGGTAGTGCCTTGTGCTGGGAGCGTAACGAGAGCTGACAAGGACACGCTGTGGCAATCAGACCAGCCTGGGCAAACATGCCTGTCTCGGGGGTTAACCTTTTCTCCGGTGAAACCCTGGGCTCCCCAGGATACAGCAGAGATACAGCAGTGGATACAGCTGAGGAGGTGGGCTGCTGTAGGCAGGTTTCCTGAGGGAAGGCAGGTCTGGGAACTGAAGGTTTTCTATCAGCTTGCAGGTATCTCTTTGCATTCAATGTCTGCTGCAGGAAATTTCTGTGGCACAGCTACTGGCATCCTGGCCAGTCATCCTTTTTCAAGGGAGGATCATGCCCTGATCATCTCATTCATGCTCTGTCCTCTGTGTCCTTACGCTGCCTCCGAACACAGGAGAGGGACGGGAAGGAGCAGGCAAAGCAGACAGATGGCAACAGAGTGAAGGGGGCTGCAGGCAGAGTGGAAAGCTGCTCTCCGTGCTCACCTTCAGGCACCAGAAGGGAAAGACCAGCAGGGTGCTGGGCAGGGGAATGAGAAGATCTTCGTATCAGGGCAGGGACAGGTCTGCGGTGAATGAGAATCGCCTGGTAGGAGAGAAAAAGGTGAGGGAGGAGGCGCGGTGGCCAGGGCTGTGCTGCAGGGCAGAGCGAAGCTGAGCGGTCCACGTCCTGCTGAGCGCCGGGGCCCCTCACCTGCATCCAGCGGGGCACGTGGTCCCTCATCCAGCTCTTCATGCCAAGATGCTCTTGGACTCCTTCCCAACAAATTTTACCAATCATAGGATAACATGTATGTTCCCCACAGGGAATCACGGAAAGGGCATTGGAGGATTACCGGCACTCAGGTGATGTAGCCTGTGTCCTCGTTGCAAACATCCAGGTTGAATTAAGGTGTGGATGAGGTCTCACAGGGTCAAACAGCTCAGGGTTAGAGCCCCTTCAAACACCAGACAGCGCTGCTCCTCTTTCCAGGCTGGGGTGGGAGCTGAGCCCGGTCTGGATTCACAGTTCTGGTGGGTCAGATGGGAGTTGTGTGCTGGGATCCCAGAAAGGATCTCAGAGGCTTTGCAGCACCTAAATAAACAGCTGTTTTGCAAGCAGCAGAATTCATGAAGCTTGGTTGCCTGGGGCACTCTCTCTCTTGTGTGGATTCTCTGATGTCTAATAATCGGGTTGGGCTCACATTAGAGCCTTTTCTTCCAGCTGGGAGTCCTAATTTGGATTTCTCTCCTCTCTCCTGCTGCTTTTCACAAGCTTGTGCAAACCTACCTCCTTTCAAGTCTTTACCTATCTGGTTAAATTTGGCTGAAACTGGCCAGCAGATCCAAAAGGTAGAAGGGAGGACTGACAATGTGGCCCCACACACCAGCTTCCCTCAGTGGTCTGCAGACAGGGTAATGATTATCCCTGCGAGATAATTTGCAGCCCAAGCATGAGGCAAATGTGAAAGGCTCAGTATGAGTTTTGGCAGGAGTAAGCAATCAAGAAAGAACCCAGGATCCCTTGTGGGCTCTCACAGCTTGTGCTGGTGGTCACGGCACACCTGCTGGGCCAGCTAGTTTGCAGTGACCAAGGTATGTGGCCCTTGGCACTAACAGCCTCTGTGGGAGCTGAATCCCAGAGAGAGGTGCATGGTCCCAGCAGCAGCAGGGTCAGGGCACGCTCATGCGAGTAGCTGGCATGCTGCAGCTGGCTCTTGTGCCAACATATTTGGGCTGCTGCACCCCAGTGCCCAGCCCCTGGCCCCCTCACGCCCTGCCTGGTGAGCAGCTCCCACCGAGCCCCCTTCCCACTGGCACTGCCCATCTCCAGCCCCCAGGCCTGTTTCTTTTCATCACAGGCAACAGGTACCCCATCCCATCAGAGCCACCAGTGCGATCTGCTGTTTCCTCCCCATCTCCTGGCTGTCCTAGCTGCCATCCTTGGCCAAGGAGATGGGGAGGAAACAGCCCCCCAACACCTCCCTGGTTATCTGTGCAATGGCAGCTTCTGGACCATGGGCAGGATTTATTTCCCTGCTGCCGATAACTGGGGAGGGCAGGAAGCAATCAGTGAGGAGGGAAAAGCAGCGGATCCTTTCAGGGGAGAGCAGAGGAAGGGGATTAGGAGCAATGCACAAGGATGCTTCCCCCTGGCCTTGGCACAAGCAAGTCAACCTCCCTGATGTCCTGCTTTCTCTGGGACAGGAGCCAGCAGCAAGGCAGTTGGCACTGCAAGGTTCCCTCACCCCCCAGGCCTCCTCCCCCAGACCCCCACTGAGGGCTCCACAGCTCTGGAGCTGCATGATTAACTCTTGCTCTAGAATGATGTTGCAGTGCCAAGACAGATAAAGCTCACTGACCCTTATAACTCTACGGGGAGTTCAAGCCTGTTCAAGTTCTCCTGTGCCTAACAGACGAGCTTCTGGAAGCTTACAATGACAGAGAAACCTCAGCTATGTCACATATCTGAGCCAGGCTTAGGTGTTGGCAGCAGTACAAAATCAGGCTCTCCCTGGGTTCCTCAAAGAGCACTGGACAGAAACGCACATCGCAGATGGGAAGGTGACAATAGAAAGCTTTCAGCTTCACGTACAAGGTGATGCCTTGCTCATGGACAGAGGATGGCTTGGAGGCAAAGACATGTAGCGCTTGCTTGCTCCCGTGGAAGAGCAAACCAGGGCAGCAGGTAGAGCAGCAGGGCACAGCCAAAGCCATGAGGATGGGGAAATGAGCAAGATGTCCAAGGGGGAAGGGGGTCAGCACTGGAGGTGAGCGGCTGGCTGGGGGAGGCCACAGTAAGATGTCATGGAGGAAGGTGCCTTTAGAGCCAGTCTGGATCTGAGCATTCAACTTGTGAACAACTGGCATGGTGACAAAGGTGGCAAAAGCCTTCAGCTGTATGGGGGAAGGAGGAGTTGGACATCAGAGTAACTAAACACTTCCCAGCTGCCCTTCCCCTGTGGAAGGCCACCCCGCTCTCTCCTCTCCTGCGCAACTAACCCATGTCTTGCACATCTGCCTTCACTGCTCCACAGACACTGTCCCACCATGCTCTCACTGTCAGCCCTAAAAAACAGTGGTCCTAGCAGGACCCCTCGCAGGTCCACTGGTTGCAGCAGACTAGACCCAGGGAAGGCAGCGCTGTCTCAGAACGAAGCATTTTTTACCAACCCCTGCAGCAATGCAGCCTGACTAGAGAAAAAGGGTGTCCCAGCACCATGCCCAGTCTACCAACCTGGGGCCTAGCTTGCCCCACACAAGTCGGTGACTCACAGGCTTCCCCCAAACTCCTTCAAGAGAGTCTTTGTTCCTCCAACACCCCTTAGAGGCTGCCAGTCCAAGCTCCCCAGGGTTAAAGCACCGGTCTGGCCCAGCTAGCAGATGATGGGATGAGTATCTCCGTGGTGCTTGTAGGACTGTATCCATGCTGCTCAAGGACTTGTGTGTGACCTCCTGCCATGCCGGGTGGTCCAAGCAAGAGTCATTGTTCCACACACCAGCATTACACTCATTAATGCCATGGCTTTCTATGGCTTTATGGCTCAGCAGCCCCTGGTACAGCCCACCCTGTCAGCACGCAGCCGCTTTATCACCAGGAACAGAGCTGAACCATGAAATCGTTATGGCACAGGGTCTGGGCACTGCCCACCGGCCACTCGCTGCGTGACAGGAGCAGCATTTCACAGGTCACTCTGAGCAAGGGTAGACCTCGGTTGTGAAAGGCATGCGCACCAGGTTTTAAACGATCAGCCACCTTGCTCCAGGCTGTCTAGCAATCTGGAAATAATTTCCAAAGGTCTATCCAAGTCATTTGGAGATTGGAAAGATGAGATGAGGAAGGAACAGCCCAGCTGGGCCCTGGTGGAATCTGCAAGTCCAGCAAAAAGTTGTACCCACACGAACAGATCACCCGAGCAGACTGGTGCAAGACAGGGTCCTGTGAACATCAGCCCTTCAAAAACTATCCACAAGCACTGGAAAACCCCGAGATACATTGAGGAAGGAAACACCGTAACTTCAGGGGCTCTTTTCATTAGTTTTCTGGCTTTGTGTAGTACCTCCAGGACACATTTCTTCTGCTTTGTGGCAAAACCAAGTGGAGACTCTGCACAAGCAAATGCAGGAGCAGGATCCCCAAGGACAGCACCAGCCGCTAGCCTGAGTTCAGCATCCCATTCAGAGAAATGCTGCTGAGATCATGGGAACAGCTCTGTGCCGTGGCTTGGGAAGACATGGGTTGGTTTGTTTTTTAAAGTCCAAGAAAACAGTTAAAAAAATACCTGTCTCCCCACAGAATTCAAAAGGCCTGGCTTTGTGAGTGACCGGCAGGGAACTCACCAAACCTGAGCAAGGCACCAAATGGACAAGGATCTAATTCCCACCAGCAGTGCTGCAGCAGAGGAGACGGCAAACATTAACCAAGCAGCCCAGCCCCCACGCAGGGTGTACATGGGTTATTTCAGTGCTGGGAATCAAAACAACTCACAGACATGGCTCAACACCTGAACAAGAAGCATACCTTTTAATCTGTGACTTTCCAATCCTATTTGGCAGACAGCTGTAAGGATATTGCTCTAACTGTAGCTGAACCCCTTCT
Organism: Mycteria americana; assembly: GCF_035582795.1. NCBI lineage: Eukaryota > Metazoa > Chordata > Aves > Ciconiiformes > Ciconiidae > Mycteria > Mycteria americana. Next base: position 7,892,621 of record NC_134372.1, on the reverse strand, counting down.
GCTCAGCTACCACTTAAACCAGCAGAAGACAGAGTCCCAACTCCTATTCACTTTCCCAAAGCCTTGTACACACCATCTTATATGATTTGCTTCCTTTGCTCTCATCTCTATTCCCCAGTGACCACTGACATTCAGACCCACCATTAAACTGCCCCATCATTGCTTATTCAAACAACCAAGCAGATCTCCCTTCTCCCCCCCAGCTCCTAGTGCTTGTAGCTTCCAAAGACATTGACGTGCTTGGGGATGGTTTTGATCAGTACCTATCCTGGGGGGAAGACTGCTTCTTGTAGTGAAGAAAAAAAGGGAAAGCGAATGAGGGGAGGAGGGAGTGAGAGAGAAAGAAAGAGGAAGAGAGTTTGGGGAGCGTGCTGGCAAAAGAGCAATAAGGCAAGAGTTGTCCTTATTTTCCCATCAAAATGATGATTTTTCTCTAACCTTCTGATCTCAAAACTTTGGGCCAAGCCCCCACCACAGCCAGCAAGGGGAATGCTGCTCTTGGTGCACTCAGCACTCGCCTTGTTTTTGTGTTTTGGGTTTTTATTGCTTTTAAATGCTCCTCTTGAAGAGGCTTGAAAGGTGGGGCTGGGGCCACACCTGCTTCCTGGCAGGCTGCAGCACTTTTCTGCAATATGGCTGACAAACACAGCAGCCCACACATCGCAGGAGACCCCTGGGAGGACCCCCCAGACCATGCCCCAGCCAGCCGGAGTAGCCGTGCCCTGCACCAATCCCCCAAATCACCCATCTCCATGGCCTCCCCACACACACACTTTGAACCCCAGGGCTGTGTATGTTCCTTCATTTCAAACCAACAGATTTGGGCATGTCTTTGACAGAGGATCACAATTTAGGTGTTAAATTTAGACGCACGCTTAGACCCTGATTAGAGATACACAGAGCATTTACTCGCTCTGCGGGGAGTTTGCGTCTGCAGGGCTGAGGGCAAAGCCCCTCAAGGCTCTCTGGTCCTTGCCTGGCAATTAGGAGAGGAGGCTGAATCACCACATAATGATGTCCTGGTATTTCCCTCAGTCAGGAGTATGCCTTACCTGCCTCGCTCCATCCCACCGATGGGCTTTCTCCAGCACATCTGCCTCCCTGCATGCAACCAGCTCCAGGAGGGCATCTGTGCCCAGGGGAGCCATGAAAGAGAGAAGCAGAGAGCTTTCAGGAGTAGAAATAGCAGATCCCATGAGATGAGGGACCAGAGGCAGGTGAGGATGTTTAAGTCTTTAATGCTTGCCGCTGATCTGGCAGCCCTGAAGTGGATATGGCCCTTGCCACAGGTCCCATGGATCGTGCACTAATTACCGTCAGCACAAGGACATGGGGTAGCACAGCTCAGAAAAACAGCAAAAATATTTGTCCTAATGTACAGGAAAAATCTGTTGTGGGCGCAGTTGATTTCACCCAGTTTCAACATGGAGATCCTTGAACTCCATTGCAAGGACCCTTGAGCTTGGCAGTGCTGCTCCTCCTTGGCAGCCCAGCTCCCACCTCCCTCTGGCATTTTAAATGCTAGTAAATTGATTTTATGCCATTTTCACATTATACGCAGCTTTCCCATCCACAGTACAAGAGTGACAGAAACCCGCCTTGTTTCTGCTAGTTCGTTACTGACACCTTCCAGGGGTGGTTTCAATAGGGCTTTCCCTGGAGCTGAGCCAGGCAGTAGTTAACCAGAGTTGCCCTCTGTTCAGAGCACTGTGCCCCATCTTTCTGTCGAGCTTCACCACAGCCTTTGGAAATGTCCCAGTCCCACTTCTGGATGGTTTTGCATTGTGAATGTGGTGTAAATGATCCCAGAAACAGCAGACAGAGCAGGGGCTGCACAGTTATCTCCTCGGAGACCTATTACTCTTCAACTTACAGTAAAACCATGCTGGAGAAACAGAAACATCCAGTGTGCCATTGTTTCCCAGTGCGACCTGCTAAAGAAGAAACTCCAGGCTACAAGTAGTAACTGATGATTTCCAGTCCCGGGGTGGGAAGTTGTGAGCTCTCCTGGGAGCCCAGGACACTCAACTGGAATAGGCCAATTCTTGAAGGACTCTAGTGTCACCAACCCTCTCCATCTCATTCTTTTACCGAAGGATAAACTAAGAGATGGCAAACACAGGCTTGCGTGGAACTGCACAAACAGTGGTAGGATTTTCCCAGCAATATTGGTATAGTTATTGTCCAAGCAGATGCACATGCAGTAATAAAGGTGAAATAGCACATTTCAGAGCACAGGCCGTTGCTGTCAGGGGACACGACAGGCTCTCTGTGCTAATGTTGGGGCTTTGGGCATGGGTCCTGCCACAAAGAGAAGCTATTAGACTTCAAAAGCTGATAGTGATGCCTCCTAGAAAATTCTCCCTAAGTTTTGGCTGTGCCTTTCAATGTTTCAGATTATTTCCAGCGGAAATAGTTACTCTTCATCCCTCATAATAACTGCTGAACCAATTGATTGCTTTCAGCCCAGCTTGTAATTCAGAGCAAAGCTCTCAGAAATATGAGGTCGTGACAGGTTTTGCAAAATAATTAGCTGGACAGAGGGGTAAAACCCTGCTAATGCCCCCACAGAGGAAAAAACACCAACCTAAGTGAAGCCCTCTTAGACATCAGGAAATCTACAGGCAAGAGTAAGGTTGAGGACATTCCAGGAGAGATTCAGAAGAAAATTTGCATCTTGCTAAACGCCAGAAAACCCACTCCTTGCTCAAGGTTATCCTCCCATATTGAATTGCTGGTGCCCAAGAAGGCATGTGCTCTAGCTCCAGCTTTTCTTGTGGTTGTGGAGTTCATAACATCTCTGCCTTGTGGGTTCTCTGATGTCTTATAAGAGATGAGTTCACATTGCCATTTCAGTACAATTCAATTAAAAAGTCAATTAGCCCAGATACAAAGCGATCGGCTTCATTAATTCTGCTGTTCATGGAATAGCACTGGTTTTTGTTGCTGTTTTATTCTGTTGTCTTATTCTACTCTGAATTGTATATGACTTTTCCTGCTCCACAGTCCTAGTAGGCACACGCGCATGCAGCATGCATACATCTTCTTTCCAGGTTCAGCAGTTGAAAATGTTGGAAGGGAGCAGCTCTAGGCAAGTCCCTACATGCTGCAAAACTCTTAAGCATTGTTAAGTAACAAGCAGAGCTTTTAAGAACATGGTTTTCAACTTCTCAGAAGGAACCACATGCCTTTCTGGATCACCTAGTCGTGTCCTCCAAGATTTTCTTTCATTTGCTGTGCATTTCGAACTACGTTGTATTTCCTAGAAGTGAAATGATGTCATCAAAAAAAAGAGTCTAAAATTTGTCAGTTATGGCAAATCCAAATAGCGTTGGCTTCTCTGCAAATTCTGGTAGTTTCGCTTCCTAGTGACATAGGCTGCAATTCAGCTTCAGACTATTTGTTTCAAACAGGAATACTCACAGCAGGGAGATTGCTGGATGATTGGCATCTGTTTACCAAGGAAAAAGGGATTTGAAGGGAGTATCAAATTTACAGCTTTTTATTTATTGGTAATTAGCTATCTCAGTGAGAGAATGTGACACACATTGTTAGTAAGGCTCCGATAATTTGTTCCTAACATTTGACTTGACTTATAAATTGAACTAGTGCTTGCTTTTAAAGAGATGAGTCCTGAAAAACTGTCTGGAAAAACAAGTCTTCCCTGTTTAAATTAGGAATGTGCCAAATGACTGGCAGGTACTTGATATATAATTTAAATTTAAAAGAGGAAGAAACAGTTCTAGATAAAGATCTCCTGGGATATCTAGGGGAAATATATGCACCTATATTTAGCTTATCCCTGGTTTCAACCCCTAAATGCACACACAGCAGCACACACTTAGCTTTTGAAAAGAACAGGCCTTGATCCTTTAACAAGCTTTGCAAAGCTCACTAATAAAGTTACAGCCTTGTTAATCACATATGTGCTCCCCAGTTCCTTCTTTGATACACCATGTTCACAGAGATAAATCATGGAGCCGCAGATGTTCAGGAGTTGTTAGAGAAGGAAGCTGATGGCGGGTGGTCATGGATGGCAGATCCTCTGCAGGAATCCTGACCCTGGGGCTTTGCTGTGAGAAGGAAGGAACCAGAGAGATTACTCAATGGCTAAAAGTGACATGGTCAAAGTGTCTTGCTAGAAATCTGCTCTTTCAAGCAATGCAGAGGAGGCAGCCAGGGTCAGACTTGTGAATTAGAAGAACTTTGCGATAACTGAGATACCACTTGACTAGGACCTGAGCTAAAGCTGTCAAAAAGCTGTAGAGCTGGCCATTCATAAGGAATTTGCACAACATAGCAGGGCATCTCTGCTGGGGAAGGAGAACAGATTGCTGTAGGAAGGGGAGAGGAAAGGGAAGACAAGCCATGGGCAGAGGCATCAAGTCACAGTTTGTTATTGCCTCTTGAAAATATTTTGCAAGAACTTGCGTGGAGAGAGAAGTTAAGATGGAGAGGGAGGATGGAGAAACAAAACAGAGGTGAGGTTTGGTTTGGGGGTGGGGAGTTCAAATATGTTGTTTGACTAGGGAAAAGGCAGAATGAAGGGAGGGAGAGATCATTCGCAGAATAGGAAGCCAGCCTGATCAGAGCATTTTGCATGGTTTTTCACATTTTGCCTTCTACAAGGGCAAAAACTGAAGGAGAGAATGTGAACGGGCCTGAGCCAGCATGGGGATGTGGGAGGACAGGCCCCTCACTGGGACACAAGGGAAGAAGAGCTGAGATGACAGTCACATCACCAAGTGTCAGGGTAGAGAGAGCAGGGAGGTGAGGCTGAGCTCATGGGGACTTTTCCCCTAACATACTGGCCTTAATAAAAATTACCATTGTTCTTCCTTTAACCCCTGCAGGACCCAAGGAGACACCATACCATGGAAGTCACTATCAAGAGGCACTTCCTGAGTTTTGCTGTTTTCCTGATGCACTGTGTGGTCCGCAAGGCGAGCTGTGAGAAAGGCAACACTTCCCCTCTGCACTTCACCCACATCTTCTACAATGCTACCATCTATGAGAATTCAGCCCCCAAGACCTACGTGGAGAGCTATGTCAAAATGGGTATTTACAAGACAGACCCTGAGTGGGACATCAGATACAGAATAGCCTCTGGAGACAACACCGGTCTCTTTAAAACAGAGGAGCATGTGATCGGGGATTTCTGCTTCTTGAGAATAAGAACCAGGAGCAGCAACACAGCACTTTTAAACCGGGAGGTCAAAGACAGTTATATGCTAATAATCAAGGCCACAGAGAGCACCTCTGCCTATGAAGCCTGGGCCAAAGTCTTGATCCACATTCTGGACAGAAATGACTTGAAACCTCTCTTTTCACCCCCCTCCTACAAAGTGTCCATAAGAGAAGACATTCCGCTGAAAACGGTGGTCAGCACACTCAGTGCCACAGACGCTGACGCCGGCCAGAACGCCGAATTCTACTATGCCCTCAACACCAAGTCTGACCTATTCACCGTCCACCCCACCACGGGAGCAGTTATGACCACAGGTAGGCTGAACAGCACCCATCGAGGCAGGCACCATCTGCAAGTTTTGGCTGTGGACAGAATGAGAAAGATCACGGAGGGGAATGGCTTTGGGAACCTCGCTAGTCTCATGATCCAAGTGGAGCCCTCTGCCAGGAAACCCCCCTCTATCTCCTCGGTGAAGGTGACAGCACCTGACTCAGCCGAAGACTTTCTCTATGCAACTCTGTCTGTAGAAAGTGGTGACTCAGAAGCAGGGATAGATTCGGTTGACTTTGTGGATGGAGATCCAGGAAGACATTTCAAAGCCATCAAATCCTACTTTGGGAGCACCGAGTTCATGATTGTGTCAACCAAAGAGGTCAACTGGCTACTTTACCCATTTGGTTTCAACCTCAGTCTGCAAGCCAAGGACAAGAGCAAGCCACCACTGTTGTCTCCTATTAGAGTTATCCATATACCTCCCTCCAAGTATGTCTCTGCCAGATTTGAGAAAGAAGTGTACCGGGTCCAGCTCAGTGAATTTTCCCCAGCTGGAAGCCAAGTTGTTATGGTGAAGATCACACCAGTCTTCCCAAATCTTAAATATATTTTGAGACCTACTCCTGACAGCACAAGCTTTAAAATCAATCCTCATACTGGACTGATAACTACAGTCAGAGCAATGGACTTCCATGAGCAGTCTCATTTTGAACTTGAAGTTACAACCGTTAACAGTCACATATCCACAACTGTTGTCATTGACATCACCGACTGCAACAATCATGCTCCAAGTTTTAGTCAGTCTTCATACCGCGGGGCCTTTGATGAAAATGTTCCTCCTGGTACTAGTGTCTTAACAGTAAGGGCTACAGATGAAGATGAAGGAGACAATGGCTTTGTCACCTACACCATAGCCAACCAGAAATTGGTTCCTTTTGTCATTGACCCCTATTCTGGCATCATTTCCACCTCCAAGTCAATGGACTATGAGTTGATGCAGAGATGGTATCATCTGCGAGTGTGGGCATCAGATTGGGGCTCACCTTTCCGCCATGAAACGGAGGTGTACGTCTCTCTCATGCTGAGCAATGTCAATGACAATGCTCCTGTGTTTGAGAAGGCAAGCTGCAGTGGCACCATCCCACGGGACTTTCCTGTTGGGAACCCTGTGGCCACAGTCTCTGCAATTGACAGCGATGAGCTGCAGCATATCAAATATGAAATCAAGTCTGGCAATGAGTTACAGCATTTTGAACTGAATCCCATCTCTGGAGTAATATCCCTCAGAATATCTCTGCGAGATCTTCCTTCTGAACAGCCACTTTTCTACTCTTTGAAAATAACTGCAACAGATGGAGAGAACTATGCTTTGCCAACATCTGTAAATATCACTGTGGTCAGCCAAGGTCTCCCCGTCAGAATGCAGTGTGAGGAAACAGGAGTCTTGAAACAACTGACAGAAACTATCATACACTCCATTGAGTCTCAGTCTCAAGGCCATGGGCAGGATGATGAAACATCTCTGAATTTGCACCTTATAAACCATAATGCTCCAAAGTTTGATGACAGCTTTCCACGATCTATTGATATCATAGAGACTGTTCCCATCAACTCAACTATTGCTGACCTTTCAGCTATTGATCCTGATACTGGTTTTAATGGGAAATTGGTCTATGTGATCTCAGATGGAAATGATGACAGTTGCTTTACCATTGACCTGGAACTGGGTCTCCTTCAAGTCCTTTCTCCTCTAGATCATGAACGAACCAGCTTCTACATTCTTAACATTACTGTGTACGATCTTGGCACACCACAAAAATCAGCTTGGAAGCTCTTGGCTGTGAATGTGTTGGATACCAATGATAACACTCCTAAATTCCCACAAGGTGCCTACTGGGTGACGATACCAGAACACGTCGCAACAGGGACAACAATAGCTCAGCTGAAAGCAGAAGATGCTGATACAGATGACAACGGGAGAATAAAATATTCTTTCCTAACCCCCACTGATAAGTTTACCATTAACAGCATCACTGGAGAAGTGACAGTTACAGGTGCCCTGGATAGAGAATTGTGGCCTTGCTATGTGCTGAAAATAGAAGCTAGGGACCAGCCCAAAACAGGCTACCAGCTGTTCTCCGTTACAGATCTCATTGTGACTCTGGAGGATGTAAATGACAACACCCCACAATGCCTCCCAGCCCTCAACAGTGTGAAGGTCCCAGAAGACCTGCCCGTGGGAACCATTCTCCTGTTTCTGGAGGCTTTTGACCCAGATGCCGGCTCTGGGGGTGAGGTGAGATACAGCCTCATTAATGATGAGGAGATGGTGTTTCATGTGGATAAGCTGACCGGGGCAGTCCGGTTAGAGAAGGAGCTGGACTATGAGAAGAAGGACTCTTACAATCTAACCGTGCAGGTCAGTGACGGTGGGAAGCCCTTCTCTCGTTCTTCCCTCTGCCACCTGGAAGTGAACATCCTTGATGTCAACGAGAACTTGCACCCACCACGCTTTGCCTCCTTTGTCTTCAAAGGCTGGGTGCAGGAGAACAGCCCTGAGGGCACATCAGTGATGATGGTCACAGCAAAAGATATTGATAAGGGGAAAGATGGAGAGGTTCAATACTTCCTCCGAGAGGGCACTGGCCTGTCCGTCTTCCGCATTGAAAAGGACACAGGTAATGACAGCTTAGTTTAATGGTGTACCTTAAAGGCTTAAACTGCATGCTGTGTTTAGCCTGACTTTTCGACCCAATAGGACATTTCTATATTCTCTCTAGTTACAAAGTTCCGTGCATTCAAATCTTTCTTGCTTGTGCAGGGATGTACAATGTGCATCCCTGTATCTGGGGAGGAGCAAGCAGGGTTTGTCTCCTTATAATAATGGAAAATCAGTGTCTGTCCCCCCCAAAATACCAAGGTCTTCCCTTTCACTTGTGTGCCAAATTACCCTCAGCACAAGCAAGCCCTCACCTTCCACACAATCTCACAGCCATACAAGGTTGGTGCCACAGTTCATATCTGCAGCAAAGACCAGAAAGGAGACTAGAGACACAGACTGGTCTGGCATTAAGGACAAAGTGGTCTGAGTTCCTTAAATCCCTCACAAGCACTTTCTGTCATTCTTCTAGGCACCATCCGGACCATAGGACCACTTGACCGAGAAGTAACGTCTCACTACTGGCTGACAGTGCTAGCTCTTGACCTGGGAACAATTCCTCTGTCTTCTGTGACTGAAATTTATATTGAAGTCACCGATACCAATGACAACCCACCTCAGATGTCCAGACCTGTCTTCTATGCCTCTGTGATGGAGAATTCCCCACCAAACACATCTGTCCTTCAGCTTGATGCCTTAGATCCAGACTCTAGCTCAGAGGGAAAACTGACTTTTCACATCCTGACTGGAAATCCTCAAGGACTCTTCACCATTAACCTCATTACAGGTAAGACTGACCCAACTCAGCATCTGTTTTTGAGGCTTCCAAGTGCCCAGAGGATGTTACATATTCAATATAAACAGCCCACACAGCTGCCTTTGTCACACCTTCCTTCTGCAGCAAAAGTCCCAGTCTCCAAATACACTGTGTGGGGAGGCTAAGGATTGAAACCCTCAACCTGAGGGCTGCTATTTGCATCCAGATGGTTCTTAGAATGACACAAATGTGCTACTTTCAAAGCCCTAAACAGAACCAAACAGTTGCTTTTAATCCTCCCCCTTATAAACAACTGCCCTATTGTACAGCCTGAGCCAGGAAACACCCTTCTGGAGGTGACTATCTGTTCCTGAGACAGACCAAGGCAGGATTAATAAAAATGAATCCCACTGCATTTAAAGGCTCCACCCGTTCTCCGGCACTATTTATGTAGTAAGCGTAGTAAGCCTCTTCTGCCATCTTCCTAGACTGTATCTTTCATCTGAGGATTAATTACCAGATCTTTCAGAGCCATCAAAAACTCGCTGATGTTTTGTGTAAACAGCTTCCTCAAACTATCCCAGCAAAGCTGACATTGGGCCAGTCTGGCAAGGAAAACTGTGCCGAGCCCTTCACTCCATCAGCTCCTGGGAGAAGAGAGAAGGGAGGGCACAGAGCCTGCGTATGGGAGCGGATTAATTGCATGGCTTTGATCTCCTGCGGATGATAAAAGCAGTTCACCTACTGCAGCGGGATAGAAGCCTGCTCTCAGACGAGAAAGGAGCTGAATGTATTGAAAAAAGCTAGTGCAGCTCTCAATTAGGTGTTACCTGTGGTGTAATGGCTATCTGGCAGTCCTCTACAGCTGGCTAGGAGGGGGGTGTTTAGAAAGAAATCGTTACACTGAAATCCTTCTGGTTGCAAGAGATTCATAGGGTGTCTGTACTTGGCAGCATGTAGACACACTTGGAGATGTCAGCTAACTCTGACCACTGCTACCCCTAGTTGTAACTACCTCCACTCTCAGAAGCTTTTTAGCCAGGTCAGGGCATTGCTCTGCATCCAAGTTTCCCACATAGTCCAAATGACTATGCACAACTCAGCCCCATGGACAGCTTGCACAAATGCTGATCTCCATGGAGAGGTGCCTTCAGAGGCCCTGTTTTAGAAGACCACTGCCTTTTCAATGGGATGTGGACCAGAAACGGCTATCAGGACAGCAGGCTAGCTCCCCTCATCTGCTGAGCTCCAGCTTGCACCCATGTACCCTGCAGCAAATTCAGCCTTCTCCATGCTGCAGGCAAACCCCAGTGTGAGTGCAGCCCTACAAAGCCATTCTCCAAGGCTGCTGTGTTTTATGGTAAAACAAGCAACACTAGCAAAATCTGAACATTTGCTAATGAGACACCTCACCTCAAAGCCAACCCTTTAATTCCCATCTTAGACAAAAAAAGCTCTCTCGGCTATGAGTCATCTCCTATCCATCTCTCTCTACAGTCAGGTGATTTGCATGTGAAGAGTGATAAGTTTGTCAGTCCTGTAAGAAACTCATGAGCTGATCTTATCTCTTGGACAGTTGCTGGAGGTCTCTTCTTTAAACCCTGAGCTTGGAGGTTGTTTAAGGACCTGCTTCCAAGCCTGATGAGGATTCAGTAATCCGTTGTTTTACTTGCATGTCACCCAAAAGAATAAATAATTACCTGCAAACATTGGCATAAACTGAGCAGTTTATATCCTCATGCTTACAGTATCTAAAGAGAAGTCATCTGCTACTACTGTCAGAAGGAATATCACAGCTTGTCTAAATTTCAGGGGTGTAGGCAGCTTATTGGAAACCCTGTGATATTTTCATTCTGCAGAGGAGGCCATGATAGTTGCTCCATAAAGTAGAATAAAAATACAATCTTTGGTCTCAGCCTGGTAGTGCAGCATTGGAAGATGAACTGCTGGTCTTTCAGTTCCTGGTCATTCACATCAGTGCAGGGTTGTATTCACAGAATCACAGAATCACAGAATCGTATAGGTTGGAAAAGACCTTTGAGATCATCGAGTCCAACCGTAAACCTAACACTGCCAAGACCACCACTACACCATGTCCCTAAGCACCTCATCCAAACGGCTTTTAAATACCTCCAGGGATGGGGACTCAACCACTTCCCTGGGCAGCCTGTTCCAATGCTTGATAACCCTTTCAGTGAAGAAAAATTTCCTAATATCCAGTCTAAACCTCCCCTGGCGCAACTTGAGGCCATTTCCTCTTGTCCCATCACTTGTTACGTGGGAGAAGAGACCGACCCCCACCTCTCTACAACCTCCTTTCAGGCAGTTGTAGAGAGCGATAAGGTCTCCCCTCAGCCTCCTTTTCTCCAGGCTAAACAACCCCAGTTCCCTCAGCCGCTCCCCATCAGCCTTGTGCTCCAGACCCTTCCCCAGCTCCGTTGCCCTTCTCTGGACACGCTCCAGCCCCTCAATGTCTCTCTTGGAGTGGGGGGCCCAACACTGAACACAGTATTCGAGGTGTGGCCTCACCAGTGCCGAGTACAGGGGCACGATCAATGCCCTAGTCCTGCTGGCCACGCTATTCCTCATACAAGCCAGCATGCTATTGGTCTTCTTGGCCACCTGGGCAAATCACATGACTTACATTTGAATGGGAGAATAGAGAAAGCACTGCAAGTATCTGAGCACTGTAGTGCTACTAGACCACTGAGGCTTATTCTAGATTTTTAGTTAGGACATGTCCTTTGTTTTTCAAATGCACAAATGCATTTCTTCTTTCACTGTCTAAAGGAAACGATCACAAAAAGATGCAGAAATATTTTAGTTCTTGAAATGCCAGAGATCTACATGATCCAGGTTGCCAATACTCCTTCCGTGGTCAATTCCAAATGCTATGACAGTGAAAGAGTTTGAGTAGGCAGAGCTGCTTATCTGTGATGAAGCTGAATCTCTGTCACATTATGCAATGATAAACATTGAAGTTTCAAGAGGAAACCACAGAGGCTGCTGCTTTTAGTCACATGATTTGAGCGAAGGACAGGATAATCTGCATGTGTCAGGAGTTCCTCCAGCACTCGGTTGAGAAGGGAGCCTCCTACATGTGGAGAAGACTGTGATCGAGACCTCTTCTCTTCTATCCCTCACTGCCATCAAAGAATAAAAAAGTCATATTGGCACTGAAATAAGCCAGAGCACAAGAGGTCAGTCTGGGTTTCTCCTAGGCAGGGTGCTCCTGGTAGGAGCCCCTTGGCAGAAGGAGAAGAGGAAACTTGTTCTCATCCTGTGTGCTAATAGGAATTAAGGTCCTGATTTACTGTTACAACAGACACGTCTACACCCAGAATAACCCTGCGGAATAGCCGGGAATAATTATTCAGGGCACAGTGCCACACTATTGCAAGTAACCTATTTCTGGTCCCGGAGCTGGCTTGTTCTGCGTTTGATCCAGTATCTTGACGCAGGGGTGGGTTGGCCAGTGGAGACATACCCAGCAAGGCCCCTTGACTTTTCCTCCTGAGGCCTTGCAAGGAGACAGGAATGGCGGTGATAACTGTCCCTTGGCAGGGCTTGGCTCCTCCAGCATCCCTGAACTACCACAGAAGGGCTCTAAGCTCTTCCAGCTCTCAGTTCCCTAAAGAGGGTGGAGGAAAAAAGAGGGAAAATAAATGAAAGGCTAATGAGAAAAGGGAATAAAACTGTGCAGTGAGATGAAAGCTTTCTGCCATCGGCGATGGAATCTCTCCAGCCCAGCCTGGCAGCTGGTGCAGAGCAGTGTTTGTGGGAGAAGAGATAGGTAGATACATGGAGAGATGGGCAGATAGTAGGGTTTGGGGTATTCTTTTGCTGGAAAGGTTTTCAGCTTGTTTTGTGCAGGGTTTGCAGTCCCTGGTGTGAAGGGGGTTCCAGTCCAGACAGGACCGTGAGGAACTGGGAGGCTGTGGCAGGAAGACTCAGGATGAAGCCTTTCATCCAGCTGAAAGGCTGTTTGGAGAATCCTTTTACCTTGGACTATTCATCTCCAGCCCTTACCAAGTGCTTGTTCTTCTGATCCTTCTCCTGCTGTGTCAGAGTCCACGGGCTTCCCCAGGATGCCTGTGGTTCCCAGCATTTCTCTGCATGGAAGGACATCCAGACACAGCCTGTTCTTTAAACCTGAGGGATGGTTGCACTGCTGCTCCCCGAGCCAACATACCACAGGCTCCAGCTGAGCACGGAGTAGTGCAAAGCAGGGTCAGAACAAGAGGGGAGGTGGTAGGACGAGGAGAAGAGAGAAGAGAAGGTGAAATGGAAGCAACAGTGAGACAACAGAAAGAGGATTTCAGGAGAAAAACTTCTTCCCCTCTCAGGCTCTTGTGAAAGCCCCAATACCTGCAAACCTGATTCTGGCTATTTTGACTATCTTAGATTTTCTTCCCTGCAGCGAGGGAAGGGGGCCAGCAACCTCCACCCCAGCCCTGCTCTTGCCAGCAGAAGTTATTATTATTTTTTGTTCCCTGACAACAATGCACTGTTAATTCTGCTGCTCCTGTTCCAACACGACCAGCTTTCCTCTCTCCCCTTTGCAGGCAGCGAGCGGGAGAATTACAGACAATCTTTTCCCATTGCTGTGTGTAGATAGGCTGCAAGAGCAGAGCTTGTGCCTGTCTGTATGCAAGCAACAGAAGGGATAGTTTCTGGACCTTCAGGTGAATGCAGAGCTTGGCTAATTGACCAAGTGCAATTAGGACCTTTGACAGTTTTGTTCAGTCTCTAGGACTCAGGAGAAACCTTCAGGGCCACATACTAGAAAAAAACGAAGGACACCCACTCAATTCCAAGTCCTGTGGGACGGGCTAGCTGGTGTTTTCCAGAGGGGCAGGGACTGCACTGATAACTTGCACATGTGCACATCCACACACAAAACACTCTCATTAAAAACTAAACGTGCACTTCCCAGGTCCTTGTAGGTGGCAGCAGAAAGAACCGAGGAACTGTTTCCCCAGGCCACGAAAGCTGACGGCAGTTCCCCTTTAATAACAGTTTCCACTTCCATTTTAGCCCTCTGGCTTCACAGGGTGTATAACCAAGTAGCAACAAATAAAAATATGCATTAATTCCAGTTGGCTTCTCTCGAGCACCACGTCTGATCCCCGTCTCCCTGTCTCTGGGTGCTCAGCTGCCGTGTGAACACTGCTGGCACTTTGTGCATCTTGGCAGCCACACAGCACCATGGCTCCATAGGGGAATTAGAGTGATTAACCGTTAACCACAAGAGCTTTCTGATCTCAAGGCAGAGTGGTAACTGGCTCTGGAGAGGGGAACTGGGAGCCGCGATTGGGCACAGGGAAAGGGACAGAGGGAGTTTGCCTGGGGTCAGAAGGAGAAGCCAACCCTTTGACTTGTGGCTCAACAGATATGAAGCTAAACCCAAAAATGCCATCTGGTAAGACTCCCAGCTGGGATATGGTACAGGTCTGTGATAGAGAGTAGAGTCAGCTCTTACTCCCCAGGAGATCTGAGCATCTTCAGTGGTACAGACATTTAAGATAGTCATTAAGTTCCAGTTCATCTGCCTTCACTACAGCCCTTCTTCTCCAGCTCTAGAAAGCTCAGCTATGATCCTGTTTTCTTTCATTTTTATCATTAGGTCATGAAAGAATTTCAGGGTGTGGCCAGGCAAATCCAAATAATCACTTCAGAGTGGTTTAAGTTACCTTCCATCAGCTGGCATGCAGTAATCAAGTGCAAACAAGGTATTCGTCTGTTGCAACAGAATTTTGCAATCCGATAGACTAGAAATATCCCCAATGTGCACACAGGTATTGGGTGGCTCTGTTGTGAATATCGAGCTATGTGTCCCGTGGGCTTGTTAGGCCAAAATTACGAACCACCCCCTGAGGTAGTGGAGTTTTAGGCTTTGCTCCCCTGTCCTAGCCAACCTATTGGTAATGTGGACAGGAGCGTCAGTGAACCGCTGCTGCAATTCCTTCTTTAGGCCCCCATTAAGAGAGCATTTGCACGTATATCAAGAGTTTTGCTGCTATTGGAGCCCTACAGCGTCCCACAAGCTTGGGAGATCTTCAAAAGCTCCTCAGCCAGTGTGCTCTCAGGCCACTGCTGAGTCCTCTTCACCTGCTGAGATGTCAAAAGGAAGATTAGGGAGAAGAAAAAAAATCCATGACATACATGCAAACAGAGTCTTTCAAATCATCTTGTCATAAAACATTAAGGAGTGTTGATTTATGATTGTAAAGGCATCAAATAAATGTTTAGTGCAGCGGCTGGTGCCAAATATGAATAATCCCAGAGAACAAGTGGAAACGGTTAACAATAGTCTTGTTCCAAGCAGCTGCTCCTTGCTCCCTCCTTCAGCTGCCCAGTGTTTCCTGCAGCCGTTTGAAATGTTCTCCTGCCTGTCATGCTTAGATGGCAATACACCAAAGTATGATACAATTTAAAACAATACGATTAATTAAAACTTTTTGGCTTTGGACCAGAAATGAGAGTTGAGATGGGTTCACGCAACTCTGGTTTACAAGTCTTTCAGGATGCACAAGGGCACGTGCTCACACCGCTGCAAATGCACGGTGCCTCCTGTGCACAGCATTTCCCAGAGTAACATGAGCCTGTATCACTGCTTGGGGTGGTCAGGAAAATTCACCCTGCCTTTCGTTTGTGCGAGGAAGCAGGACTTCTCTTTATGAGGAATAAACACCATGATAACAGCGACCGCTGGGAGCAGGGGCTGCAGGGAACGGACAAAAACACTCACAGGTGTTGGACTTGATGACTGTCAGAAAATCATGAATTATATATACAATTTCCATCATCTGTAAAGCAGTTGTGAAAATGATCTAGACCTGCTTCTCCCCAAAGGTGGAGAGTCAAGGCACTTGATAAGGACTATTATCAAACCAGATGTGGAAACACAAGCCTCGACTCCATCCTTTCCACACTTGCATCTACTCAGCTTAGTCATTGACAGGCCAAAAAGAGGCAATTATGATGATTTTATTTAAACTCTAGTTTATTGTAGCCACAATTCCTCCCTCCTGCATCCAACCTATTCCCTGTGGTTAAATAGTGTGTACTTTTTAGAAATCCCTCAAATCTTGCAATTGTTAGAGGATTCATCCTGTCTCTCAGCAAGGCTTAAATAATATACCAACATTATTATTGACTGTGTACCTCATTTTTAGCCTCAATGCATTTGTTCTAGTGGTAGAATAGAGGGTATTTCTCAAGACAGAAGACAAACTTTTGTCAAAACACTGTAAATTACAAAGACCAAGGTTCAGCACAGGGAAAATACGAGTCGAGACTTCCTAAGAGGCCAAACTTGTGCCAGCGCTTGCACAATGTTTCTTACTTAGAGGCATAAGAAAAGTTTTGTTTTCATGGTCCTACAGCCTTTCTCACCAAATGTCTTGACAACCCTCAACTGATGTAGGCATCTGGTAGGTTTTCCCCCTCCTCCATGATCTCTGTAATCAGAGGAGCGAGAAGAGCACCTCCGCACAGGGATTCACGCTGGAAGTGGACAGCTTGCCCTCTGGGGAGATCTGTCTTTCTCCTCTGATCACAAAAGAAACCTGAAACAGGATGAGCAGGCAGGCTGATGTGGGGCACGCAGGGATTTGATCAGCCCTGGCTTTCCTCGGACGCTGAGTCTTGGAGCTCAAAGGGTTTCTTTCTTGGCAGGTCTGATTTCTACAACTTCACGGCAGCTGGATCGAGAATACAAGGCTGAACATATCCTAGAGGTGGGTAATGATGATTGTAATTAGCTTTATTTACCTACAAGTGTATTAACTCCTCAAAGAGCTTTTCTTGCAAGTTGGAGCACAGAGAAGGAATCTCATCCCATCAGCTCCCAACTGCTGGGAAACTTAATTAAATGGTGTGTGTTGCCCTAAGAGACAGCTGCAGCAGTACTGTGGGGTTTATTATTTCCTTACTGAAGACTGGAGCAAAAGGCCTGTTCTGGAAGCTGTGGGAATGCAGGAAGAGGACTGGAATTGTCCTTTAGCAGGGTGGATAATAAGTTATGGGGGAAAGAGCAAGCCAGAGAAATCTACCCTCATTTATTTCATTGTATCAGACATTGCTGTGTAGCTTTGTGTTACCGGCCCCCTTCCTTAGCTGCTCTGAGATATGCGTATTTACATTAGAGGGGTCTTGAGGTGTTTCAGTCTATCAGGATATTCAGTCTATCAGGACTGAGGATAATACATTTCTCTCTGCAATGCAACATGCTGGGAGCATGCACAGGCACAGCCAAGTGAGGATGGGTGATAACTTTCCAAGCCATTGCAATACAAGCATTTTCAGATGTGTGACCCCTAATGACCAATCTGACCCACTGCCCAGAGCAACGGCAAGCAGGAGCCCTGCAGACGCATCTCCCTGTGTACACACGAGCCTTGCACAGTGCCAGCTACAGTCTCCAGATTTTACCCTGCGGAGAGGAGCAATGACTCTGAAAACGTTGAGATACAAATGCAGATCCACACAAAAACCCTAGTTTAGTCATTGCCCATCAGGATGAAGGCTGGCTGCTCATGTCCTAGGTCACGACAAAGAGCTCTGTCACCTACTCCCTTTGCTTGCTGGCAGGTGGCTGTTTCCGACAATGGAGAGCCAGCCCTGAAGTCCACCAGCAGAGTTGTGATACAAGTCCTGGATGCCAACGACAGTCCTCCCAGTTTCCCCCACAAGCTCATCATGGTGCCGCTCCCCGAGAGAGATGCCTCAGAGACGCCACTGCCAGTCTACAGGCTGATCGCTTCGGACCGTGACCAGGGCCAGAACAGCCAGATCACCTACACTATCGAGGAGGAGGAGGAAGGGATATTCACCATCAACCCCACAACCGGCATGGTGTTCTCCAGGAAAGCTTTTCCTGCCTCCGAATACAACATACTCACGGTGAGAGGAGAGGGAAACAGAGAGAGCCAATGGGAAGAGATGGGTGGAGAGGGAAAGAGAGGAAAGGCTGCAGAAACAGAAAAGATAAAAGAAGGAAAGAGATGGAGAAAATGCAGCAGTGGGAGAAGAGCTTAAATGAGACAGACTTGGGTTACAGGGAGAGAAACTGGGAGGGAATGATGGGAAATGCAGATGGTAAGAAGCTATTAAAAATGGAGGATAAATTTAAAATTAACTGTCCAACCCACTCTCAGAGAAGAAAACAGTGATCCACGATCCCATATGGATGTGGACCTGAACCTGAACAGTCTTTGGGTTTCAGCAGTGCCTCCATTTGGCAGTCTGATCAGGCCATGGGGCGTGGATATAGGTTTAAAGCTCTCCCACACTCTGTGGGTCCTTGCAATGAGGCTTGTGATCCAGGTCTCTGCTGTGGATTGAGCTTGGCAGATTTGCTTGATGGTCAAGAGGAATTTGGGTTGCACAGCTCTACCCTGGAAGCAGCCAGAGCACAGGCCACTGGGTCAAGATTTGTTTTGTGGGATTTTGGGCACACTCAGACCTGAAACTCCTGGTGAGTGGGAGAAGCAGCTTCCCATGGGGCTCCCATGGGCTAAACCAGTCTTCTCCATGACTGCATGTGCATTTCCCGGCAGGTCAAGGCAACAGATGGCGGCAGCCCACCGCTTTCCTCCCATGTACGGCTTCACATCAGCTGGGTCGCCCGGCCTGGCCCTTCCTCGGAGCCACTAGCTTTCGATGAACCCCATTTTAACTTTGCCGTGATGGAAACAGATCCTGTAAACCATATGGTGGGAGTGATCAGCACTGAAATGGGCCCCAACCAAGTGTGGTTTAATATCACAGGTGAGACACAGAAATTAAGCCAGGGCAGCAGTGTCTGGGAGCGTTTGCCCCAGCTCCCTTGGATTTCAGCACTCGCATGCCTGAGCTAATGAAGTTGTCTGTGAGCTACAGGGAAAGCTTTCTCACAGACACCGAAAGGCTTAAACAGCCATAGACAAAGCTGCCCGTCCGAAGGGCTCCAGTGCCAAGTGCAATTATCTAACACACTTTTTTAATGACATTCTGGGACTTGCCAGTGTTTGAGGTGTTCTCCAATGTCACATGAAAGGCAGGGCATGCCAGTCCCAGCTCCTCCTGGGAACTGAGTGACACTGCTGGTTGTGGTAAGACAGCCTGCGAGGATCCAGGTGTCTGCCTGGGTCTTGCAGACACCCCCAGTCTCTCCCTCCCTGCTGAGCCCATAGTCTCGACAGGGAGCCGAGAGGGAAGGATTCCTCAAAGAGCTGGTCTGACCTAACTGGTAGGGCTCTCCCTTCCACCTCAAGGCATCCCAGGGATTACTTACTTAGACATGCAATGTCAAGAAGCTGTAGGGCCTCCTCTAAGAAACACGATGCTAGGGCACAGGGGATGTGGGCTGTCACCCCAGGGGACTCATCAGGCAGCGCGTGTGCAGAACTGGTCCTATGAACGAGGGCCAATTGTGCTCATGTAATTTGGTGTTTCAAAGTGGTTCCCCAATCTGTCTTGCACAGCCTTTCCCTGACACTGCCTGCAGGGCTTGCCCTTGTCAGAGAAAGCCTTCATTGGGCGAGTGAATAGTTTTTCCCCTTACTATGTTAGGGCCGGGATAATGGTGTATAAATACAATTAAGCAACAAGAGATACAACACTACAAGGAGCAGACAATATCAGTGCAAGGCTTATCTGGCATTAGTAATGTCTGCCTGGGTTTGCAGAATTAACGGTACATTCCTCTGAATGTTATCCCATCATTTCCCTGCTGAGTGCTTGCCTGTATGCTTGACCTCATCTTTGCCAGCTCCTAGTGCTCCAAGCGCTACTCAGGGCTCTCTTGGTTTCTATACTGGTGGAAGAGGACAGGATTTCATTTTCCCTGCTAGCGAAGCAAAGCATCATGGTAGCTGGCTACCAAGAGGGTGATGCAGAGATCCAGGAGCCTTCAGCACCTCATTCAAAAACTTTCCCAGTCCACAAAGGCTCTGTCACTGAGGTTGATGGTGTTTGCAAAAACTCCGACAAAGCAGCATCTTTCTTCATCTCTTTCCTTTCCTGGGCTTCCTCTTTCCCTTTGGCATCGTGCAAAGGGAGCCCTTCTGTCTTTTCTCAGGGAAAGGCATCCATGGGTCTCTCTTTTCCTCTATCTCTGCTTCTTTCTGTCTCCTTCCCAGCAGGAAAATGGTGGTCCAGATGGCTGGCAACCACTGCATTTCTCCCGCAAGGGAAGATGTATAATTTAACAACCGGCCAAGATTTTCCCTGCTGGTAAGAGAATAAAGCAGAATCCAGAGCATCCAGTAGCCAGGAAGGGAGAAGTTGAGACTTGGGAAAATCGCAGAAAATTGCTTCTACCTCTCCATATCTCTGAACAGCGTAGCAGTGTCTCACATGCAATAGAGAACTAACAGGCCACCAGCAAGTGAGGCATGAGAAAGGAGCTGAACAGCAATAGCGTGAGGGACAGCCTTCTGCTGCTGAGCTGCTCAGGCCTGTGGTTCCCTGCACTACGCAGCCATCTGGGTTGGAGGCAACAGGCTCTGCTCACCCTGGAAGCACCGTCTGCCTCCCCAACTGTTCAAGTATTGGACTTCTTCAGGTAGCTCACAGGCTCCCAACTGTGGCAAAGAAGACCATCGCTGATATGCCCACAGTGTGACCTTGAATTGGAAGCCAGCAAGAGCATTGTTCAGCCCTGCAGGTCCTTGGTCCATGCTAAGCCTGTGGTGCTGCATAGCTGGAGACCTTGTGCAAATAAATCAATGCTCAAATGTGCCCGTTGCAAATCTAGCCAGGACATCATATGCATATGTGCATCCTTTTGCCTTCTCTCGTCCTCCTCATTTTCTCTAATTCTCCTCACCTTTCCTTTTGTACTCCTTTGTCACCATCTGTGACTACCTCTTTGTCCAGCTTCTCCATGTCCTCCCTGGCTCCTGTGTCCATCTAGCACATTTTGTATTGAGTTTCCAGATTTGGGGGAAACCTCACCTATCGCACTGTCCCCAATCTAGCTGTGGCCAAAGAGGTACAGCTAGAGTGAATGACTACACATCCCCATTCAAGATATATCACCTGGCCTGCCACATATCTGTGGCTGGGCGTGAACTCCTTGTGTGGTTTGTGTATGGTGTCTGGAAGGGAAATCCTCATCCTTTGGATCTCCAGGCAGTTCCTGGAATCCCTTCCCCTGCAGAGGCTGCTGGCACCTGCAGTTTGCTCCAGAGAGAAATCTAACGTAACTGCTTCCCCATTTCTTGTTCTCATCTCTCCCTTATCCCAGGTGGTGATGATGACATGGATTTTGACATTGAAAAGAGCACAGGCAGCATGGTCATTGCAAGAGCCCTTGATGCAAGGAAGAAATCAAGCTATAACCTGACAGTAGAAGTCACTGATGGGTCCACTAGCATCAAAACCCAGGTGATGTTTTTTTCTTTAGTAGAGACCCCATCTAGAGTGAGTATATGCCAAAGGGAATCTTTCTTCTGACTCCACTGAGGTCTGGATCAGGTGCCAGGCACAAGAATCTCCTTACACTGTGATCTTACATCACACAGTGGCCCAAGTCTTTCCTAAGTACCAAGCTAAGATTTTTTTTATGTTGTTGGAAACATAAATGGTCTAGGAAAGCCCGGGCCTTTCCTGTTGATCACAGCCAGCACACAAGGACGCATCTACACCACCAGCCAAGCTGGGGTGGCAGTTCACACTCTCAGACCTCAACTTGCTTTCAGCTGCTCAGGCTGAACTACAACATGGCTGGGACAACGTGCTAAGACATAAGGGAAACACATATGCAGTTAGATCAGGCTTGGGTCCATGGTACCATGTCAAGGGGTATTCCTGGGACTTGCTAGCCTATGTAAAGCCAGCACAGACGCATCTGCAAGAGGTGAGGTGAGGCCCTGCCCTGTGCTGCTCCAAGTGCGTGGAGCATTGATAACATATCAGCACTGAGGTCCATGGGGCTGAGTAGGGCAACTGCAGAGATGCTGTGTCCTCTGAGTTGCCACATGAAAAGCAGGCACTGGTGAAAGGAGGCATGCTGCTCTCAGGCATGTCCCCGAGCCCCAGTTAAAATGGCTGCTGAGATTTGCCCATCTTTGCCTACCCTCAGGAGGGGTATTCAGGGCTTTATCTTTCACCAACCGCTTTCTCCACACATAAGAAGCATCCAAAAATCCAACCCTCACTGCACAGGAAGACCTAGAACATGAGTCACCTGTCAGTGATGTTTATTGTGGGAAATTCACTGTGGAGGTTTGCAGGGGATGATGAGTGAGGAACACTACCATTCCTGTGAAATGCAATGCTATCTATCTCAACTATCTTCAAGTATTGTTCCAAATAAACAAACAAAGCCCCACCTTGCCTGGTGTGCATTGCCTACCACCTTGCATCTCATCCCTACGTTTATTTTGGCACTCAAGGCCACTAGCAGATGTCAAAAGACCTGCTTGTGCAAAACACCTATGGCAAGTTCAGGTTTGCTTAAGGAAGTAAATTATTACACTTGGTTGGGACTTCCTAAGATGCAGTCAACGCTTCAGTAGGGGTGTCAGGGTAGGAGACCAAACAGAAGAAACTAGGTGACTTTGCAAGCAGGATTCAGGCAGGCCCTTCACAGGGGTTTGCTGTTAAAGGTAGAGGGGAAGATTGGGCTAAAAAGTGCACACCACAAACTTTGCTTCTGCATATCTTCTCCACACATGCGCTGCTCTTGAGATAGGCCAGCCCCTCCCTTCCTTTACCAAACATCCCCTCTCTGTCAGCTTTCTGATGTGTAATTAATGAGTGCTGGTGTGGAGGCACCAGCCAGCAAAGCTGGCACCACGGCTGAGCAACTGTTACTTTTCACAGCAGGCTGTGATGGTTTTCCCATGTGCCAAGTGCAGGCATGTTCAGTCTGAATGGCTTGCCAGATTGGAGCGATTGAAAAAAATGAGAGGAAGCAAACTGAAAATCACTAAGGGAAGGCACAGCAGGAGTTCCTCGGGGAGAAGGACAAAAGGGCTCCCAGTCACCATGGATGGCAAAGCCCCAAGAGTTGGAGAGCTGTGACAGTTACAGGGCTCAGAGAGGGGTTGGTAGCTGAGATTTTCCATGGCTGCATAAGTCAGGTTGCTCCCACGTCTCTGCTGCCCTCACTGTGCTGTCTCCCCCACAGGCATTTATCCACGTGATTGACATCAACCAGCACCGTCCCCAGTTCCTGGAGAGCCATTATGAGGTGAGGATTCCTGAAGATACCCCCTCAGGGAGGGAAATCCTTCAAGTCAGTGCGACAGACAAGGACAAAGGCAAGGGGCTCATCTACACCATCCATGGCAGCGTGGACCCCAAAAGCACAAGACTTTTCCAGTTGGATCCAAGCAGTGGGGTCCTCACAACAGCAGAAGGCTTCAGTTCCCAGCCCATGCCACAACACACCCTAACAGTGATGGTGAGTCCCAGCCAAACCCTGCTGAGTTCATCAGCTTCTCCGGGATACATGGGTCACTGGAGAAATTCAGACTGGTTCTAGTCTTTGAGGGAGGATTTGTCTAGAACAACAGGGAAGAGGAAAGCAGGGTGTTAACCTTTACTATATAACCATTCTGGGTAAATCTACGTAACACCCTGCTTTCCTCTAACCATGTGCTGAGCCCATCACCTGCTAATTTCATTGGAGGGCCACTGGATTCTTGCACAAGAAAGCACCATGGATAATTGTTAATGTTTGGTTTCAAGTCCAAGGCTGAGTTTTGGTGCTGAAACTTACAGGCTCATTCCCACCCAAGGGGTTGGTACCACTGCAACAAGCCACCCTCCGTAAGAGCTATTTGGAAGCCTGGTGCAGGAAAGGATGCCTACTCCCTGATGTGACCATACCTGCTCTTCCTCTGTCGTTCAGGTACGAGACCAGGAGGTCCCCATCAAGAGGAACTTTGTTCGGGTCATCATCCATGTGGAGAACTGCAACCTTCACCCTCCACAGTTCAGCAGCATCCATTATGAAGCAGAAGTGCTGGACTCAGCAGTGGTGGGCACAGAGGTTATACAAGTCAGAGCCCTTGATCAGGACCAAGGAGCCAACGCTGAAATCCACTACTCCCTTCAGGCAGGTGAGTGCCATGCAACAAGACAGTTTAGGCTATGAACAGACCTGCATTTCCATGCTCTAGCTAGTGGCCAGACAGTTGACCAGCTTTCTCTAGCTGTTGCAAAGAACAGTAAGTGGCTGCACATAGCTAAAATGCGATTTTTTTTCCTATCCAGAGAAAATCTAGAGCAAGCAGGTAATTTCCATATTATGGAAATTTCCATACTATGGAAAAAACATCCTTCCTTAGGAAGACAGTTCAATGTTGAGTCACGGTCTAAGAAAAAATGTGACTGGACAAGTTAGAACAACTTAAAATCTTCTCTTTCCATCCATGGGGACTGAGGGAGAGAGCCTTGTCCAGTTGTTAGGCAAAAGTACTCCCATTCCCCCAGCAGTCATCATCACTTCCACCAGTTCTACCAAGAAATACATCCCTGAGGAAAGGTGAGCACCCTCTCAGCATTAGTTGATGGTCTTTTTGGGTCATACAAGCTCAGTGGGCAAGTATGTTATTATTCACGCTAGAGCTTAAAACTTAAATATTTATGGCTGTGCCACGCTGCCTATTTAGCAGGTAAATTCTTTGCAGGAGACAAGCCATCCTTTGCTCCATCTTTCTCACTGCAATTTAGATCAAGGACTGAGGAATGTAATTGCTCCTGAAGTATTGGTAATTATAAGCATGACAGGGCTTGAAGCAGCTAGCACAGTCTGTGCTACCATGTTCTGCACACGAGGCAAAAGCTTCAAGCACATGCTCTACCACCACTAAATATGCTCAAATTAGAAGGGTATTTATCTCTAATTTATGTTTTGATTGATTTAAAAGTTAGCTCATAGATCTCAATGGGTTCATTGTTCTTAGAATGAAAATTATTTAGAAATTAATGTCTCCCAGTGAAACAAACAGACGTTACTTAGGTCTGAAATCAGGAGCATCTATGGAAAAGAGGTTCAGAAAACCAAAAGCAATAGGGTGTCTGCATTTCTCACTTTGTAATTTCTCTTCTTGCAGGTAATGGGGAAGGTTTCTTCAGCATCGACCCATATTCTGGAATTATTACAGTTGCCCAGAAACTGAACCCATCCAGGCAGGAGCGGTTTACTCTTATTGTAAAGGCAGAAGATCAGGGGTTCCCCCAGCTTAAGGATTCTGCTACAGTACACGTCCGCATTAAACCTTCTGACCGAACCCCTCCAAAGTTTCCAGAGGCCGAATACATCACAGAGATCAGTGAATCCACTGCTGTTGGCTCTCCTCTGATCCAGGTTTCAGCCACAAGCTTGTCACCAGTCAGCTATGAAATAAAAGATGGAAATGGAGATGGAGTGTTCTCCATGAACTATCAGTCAGGCCTTATTTCCACTCAGAAGAGCTTAGATTTTGAGCAGGTATCTTTTTACCAGTTAAAAGTCCGTGGCACCAACATGGCTGGAGCATTTATGGACACAACAGTACTTATCTATGTCATAGATGAGAATGACAATGTGCCCATCTTCGTTAAGCCTTCCTTCGTTGGCTGGATCATGGAGAACGCTCCATCACAAAGCATGGTTCTGGATGAAAGCAATGCTCCCCTCGTGACCCATGCAACAGATGCTGATCAAGACTCCAATGCTCTTCTGGTCTATGAGATTTTGGAACCGGAGGCACTGAAATATTTTACAGTAGATCCCAGCACAGGGACGCTGACCAGTCGTGCTGATATAGACTATGAGCTCACCTCAGTTTTCCATTTCAGTGTACATGCGCATGACAGTGGAAGTCCCAGCTTATTTGCATCCAAGCCAGCCAAGGTCACAATCCATGTTAAAGATGTGAATGATTCACCTCCAGTCTTTTTCAAAGACACTTATGAGCTTTCTGTCTTGTTACCTGCCCACCCAGGGATGGAGCTTTTGTCAGTGCAGGCAAAAGATGCAGATTCAGAGGTGACCTACAGCATCGTGGAAGGGAACCTTGATAATGCTTTCTCTATTCATCCACTCACAGGTCTCATCTCCATTCTTAACGCTACTGGCCTGGGAAGATATCGCGAACTCACGATCAGAGCTGGTGATGGCTTATATAAGAGTACTGCTCTGGTTAAGCTAAATTTAACTCAAGCACAAGGTACTGGCTTAAAATTTGATCAAGACATATATACAGCAACTGTGATGGAGAACTCTACAGATGAGAAGACCCTCACCATTCTTGGGGTCAAGGGATATCAGCTAAATGAACCACTTTTCTATTCACTTCTGAATGGAAAGGAAAGATTCAAAATGATCCAGGCATCTGGAGTACTCCAGACCAAGGGTGTGAAATTTGACCGTGAAGCACAAGACATGCACGAGATAGCTGTGGAAGTGAAGGACAACAGGAAGCCACCAAGGGTGTCCCAGGCCACAGTCAAGGTCTATGTAGAGGATGTCAATGACAATCCACCACAGTTTGAGAACGTGCCATATTACACCTCGGTGCAGGACGGCACAGAGCCAGGTGATGTGCTTTTTCAGGTGTCAGCGACAGACAAAGACATAGGGGATAACGCAGCCATTACCTACTCATTTGCAGAGGACTACAAATATTTTTGGATTGACCCCTACCTAGGAGACATCTCGCTTAAGAAGCCTCTTGATTATCAAGCTTTAAATAAATACAACCTCCGAGTCATTGCTAAGGACAAAGGCGAGCCTCCCCTCCGTGCTGAAGAGGAGGTTGTGATCAGTGTGAGGAACAAATCCAACCCTCTGTTCCAAAGTTTGTACTACCGAGTGAAGGTGCCAGAAAACATCCCCCTGTACACATCTATCCTCCACATACAGGCTCGCAGCCCTGAAGGCTTGCGCCTCATCTACAACATTGTGGAAGAAGACTCCCTGAAACTGTTCAGCACCGACTTCAAAACTGGTGTCCTTACTGTCACAGGCCAGCTGGACTACGAGCTAGAGACAAAACACACATTCACTGTTAGAGCCACAGACACAGCGCTAGGATCCTTTTCAGAAGCCAGAGTAGAGGTGGAGGTAGAAGACATTAATGACAACCCCCCTGTATTTTCTCAGATGATCTACACAGCATCTGTCTCGGAGAGTTTGCCAGCACAGACCCCTGTAGTCCAGCTCTTTGCTTCTGATAAGGATTCAGGCAGAAACAAAGTGGTCTCCTATCAGATCTTGGATGATGGTTCAGATGCCACCAAGTTCTTTAATATTGATGCTAGCACAGGGCAAATAACAACGGCTCAAGCACTTGATTATGAAAAAAATCAACAGTTTCGCATGAAAGTAAGAGCTGCAGATCACGGGATGCCTCCGCTTAGCAGCGATGCCCTGGTAATTGTGGATGTGACAGATATCAATGACAATCCCCCTGAGTTCAGCCAGCTTCAGTATGAAGCCAAGGTAAGCGAAATGGCTACGTGTGGTCACATCGTGATAAAAGTCCAGGCCCTGGACCCCGATAGCGGAGACACCACCCGGCTGGAATATGTGATACTCTCAGGCAATGACAATAGGCATTTCACTATCAACAGCACTTCTGGAATAATATCCATGTTCAACCGCTGCAAAAAGGACTTGGAGTCATCTTACAATCTCAGAGTTTCAGCTTCAGATGGAGTTTTCAAGAGCACTGTGCCTGTGTATATCAATACCACAAATGCCAACAAATACAGCCCCTCTTTTCGGCAGAACGTGTACGAGGCAGAGCTAGCAGAAAATGCTGAGATAGGTACCAAAGTGATTGAGCTGCTGGCTATTGACCCAGACAGTGGCCCATATGGCACCATAGACTATACCATCATAAATAAACTCGCCCATGAGAAGTTCTCCATAGACAATAAAGGCCGTATTGCCACACTGCAAAAACTGGACAGGGAAAATTCAACAGAGAGAGTCATTGCCATTAAAGTCATGGCCAAGGACGGGGGTGGGAAAGTGGCATTCTGCACTGTCAAAATAATCCTTACAGACGAGAATGACAACCCACCTCAGTTCAAAGCCTCTGAATACACGCTGTCCATCCAGTCCAATGTAAGCAAAGGCTCCCCCGTCATCCAGGTACTAGCTTACGATGCTGATGAAGGTGCAAATGCAGATGTCATTTACTCCGTTGACTCAGTGGAAGATGTGGCAGAAGACCTTGTGGAGATCAATGCTGCCACTGGGGTTGTTAAGGTCAAGGAGAGCCTTGTTGGTTTAGAAAACAGAGCCTTTAACTTCAAGGTGAAAGCTGAAGATGGCAGACCCCCTCACTGGAACTCCCTTGTCCCAGTGAATCTTCAGATTGTCCCCAGGGAGGTGACATTGCCAAGGTTTTCTGAGCCCCTTTATACATTCTCTGCATCTGAGGATCTTCCAGAAGGATCAGAAATAGGGTCAGTCAAAGCTTTTGCAGAGGATCCCATCATATACAGCCTGGTGAAGGGAACCACTACAGAAAGTAACAAGGATGAGGTGTTCACACTGGACAAACAAACGGGGGCTTTGAAAATCAAAAAGGCCATGGATCATGAGACCACCAAGTGGTACCAGATTGATGTTATGGCTCACTGCTCACATCAGGAGACTGAGCTGGTCTCTCTGGTCTCTGTGAACATCCAGGTGCAGGACGTCAATGACAACAGACCTGTTTTTGAGGCAGATCCCTACAAAGCTTTTGTCATGGAGAACATGCCATCAGGAACCACAGTCATTCAAGTGACAGCTAATGACCAGGACATGGGAAGCGATGGACAGGTGACCTACAGTCTGGAAGCAGAATCTGGCAACCTCCGGGGACTCTTCACCATTGATGGTGAGAGTGGGTGGATCACCACACTAAAAGAGCTGGACTGCGAAGCTCAGGAGATCTATCGGTTTTATGTGGTGGCCACTGACCATGGCAGGAAAGTCCAGCTCTCTTCCCAAACCCTGGTGGAGGTCACCGTCTCTGATGAAAATGATAATGCTCCACAGTTCACCTCAGATTTCTATAAAGGATCGATAATTGAGAACGCAGAGCCAGGGCAGGTTGTTGTCACACTGAGTACCATTGATGCAGATATCTCTGAGCAGAACCGGCGGGTCACGTGCTACATAACTGGTGAGTTTTTCCTGACTTTAAATCTTCAGTGGGCAAGAACAGAGTATCATCTCAAAGTGAGGATACCTTTGATACCTTGTCTTATAGAATATCATTACAGAAATAGCATTATACTGACAGTCCTATCAGAAGCAGGAGATGAAGCCCGAGCTCTGTCATGAGCTGGACTCTTCAGTTAAATGAGTCTGGGGTATCCAAAACTCTTTAGTAACTAACTGCAGTGGGTGAAATTATCATTATACTAACTATTCCACCACTGATTTGTCCAATTTATGTGGAAATAAATAAATAAAAATTATATACATAAGTAATTACACAGTACTGTAGATATATTTATTTACACTTTCTTAATAGAGAAATAATTAAGACAGTGTAATTGTAATATCTTTTGGAAGGACAGAAGCAGAGGTACAGCAGGAAGGAAAGTTTTTCTCATGTAGATACTGTGATCTGTATTTAAGGTGTTTGACCCAGCTTTTTTTACTGCAAACAGTGCCATCAGTTTACACATCACGCATATGTGTAGCCTGCCTGTATTTTTTAATAATTATAGATATGCACATAGGATGCATATAACTTTCTGGTATTAAATGTGTCTCCTATGAAGCCACGTTGACTTAACAAATAATTAGACCTCACAAGGCTGCAGTTAGCCACTCTGGTGGATATTTGAGACTGGTGGATATTTGAGACTGTCATGTCAATCTTAGCGAGGGTTTTGGCTAACAAGAAATACTAAAGATGACTCTTGCATCCCTGAAACATCAATTGTGCCAACTAAAATTAACCACTGCTGTAAAACAACAAAATGTTATACTGGAATGCTTGTTGTGCATCTGCACAAGTAGAAGCTTGATTTTACAGTACTTTTTGACCCCAAAGGGTCTTTCTCAGACCTGGAACAGATACTTCAAATTAAAATGTTTGTTCAAACTCAAATGAAGACCCTTCAGGGTCAAAACATTTAGCCAGATCATGCTGCAGCCTGTTATCTATTATTGTAACCATCCAAAACAGGGGAGGAATGCTGGTAGTTTCAATTGGTTTATGGCATGCCTAGGTATTTGCAAGCCTTTGGGAGGAAAGATTAAATCCATTTATGTATTCGTATTTCTGCCATCTTAAAGGTAGTAGTAACTTCCACTTTAAACCGGAGAGAACACACGCTTATATTAGCAGTGAATACCATATGTTGTCTCTGCTTTGTACTTACAAGCACAGGTCAAACTCTACCCATAAAGATATAAATACAACTGCAGTATAGCGCTGCAGCAAAAGAAAGGAGGAGGTGAACAAAGAGCGTAGCTTCCCATTGTTCACACGCATATTGATTTCAAGCACACAGAAACTAAATCTGAGCATGGGCTGGAGTCTCCCAGCGTCAGAAGAAGGGCTAGAAGAGGTCTCATTTTGCCTACAAATTCATAACCTCATCACCGCAGCGCAAATGAAAGTAGAAAGAGAGTGAATTTAATTTACCCGGCTGTGCAAGGTTCAGAGTCTAACACAAACAAGCCCTGCAGCCAGCTCTCTTCATTGCCTCCCATTACCTAATATGGTCCCTCCTTCTGCCCAACGGCGTGGGTTCAGCAGAGGACACCAGCTCCTTGCCAGAAGAGAGGGATTCTCCAGGGGCAGCATCCACCCCATGAGCGGCATGAATCTGGTGGACCGGAGACCCTGCCTAGTCTGGATTTACCTGTCTCTCATCATTTGGTTCTTACAGAATCAAAAAGTAGCCCCGGAAAGCACAGCTATATTTTAAACGCATCTATAGGTTTTAAGGAAACACAACTATACATGGTACTGTAACTATAAGATCCAACCGATGTCTGCAGGGTATTTGCAACTCTCAGATCCCTTTAGGAACATGCACCAAGAAAGACTGACATGCTTTAGGAAAATGAGACAATGTGGTTTTGAGGCAATGAATATGCACGTCTGCAGAACATTACCAAGACATTTTTGCAATAAGGAGTTTTTTCCTCCTTCCAGCCCATTCATCTCCCCAGTGTAATATTCAGACAGTGAATAACAGAAACAGGCAGGGTATTTCTCAGCTGTGCAGTGAGGTAGACCAAACGCTCCCCAGCTGGCTGATACAACACCAATGCCCTCTCTGCATCACCACTGCAAGTCCTTCAGCTCTCCTGAGGGACTGGCAGTGGAAGTATCCATATCCCTTCCCTTATAATTTCTGATTTTCAGTACTCGGTAAATGCCTTTTTTCCTTGCCTCCTCCCCCCTTCTAGAAGGAGACGTACTAGGACAGTTCACAGTTAACCAAATCGAGGGAGAATGGACTATTTCTTCCAAGAAACCTCTGGACAGAGAAGATACAGAGAAATATCTCCTCAAGGTTATGGCCTCCGATGGGAAATTTCAAGCTACCACTGAAGTGGAAATTTTTGTGCTGGACATCAATGACAACAGCCCCGAGTGCGGCCAGGTAAGACGTCTGTTCCGGGACATTGGGGGCACGAGGGAAGCAGCTGGGAAGGCGAAAACACAATAGCAAGGAAGAAAGAACAGAAAGAGCACGTGAAGAGGGTTTGGCTTGTCATAATTCTTCTCACATGATCCTGTTGCTTTGATTATGCTTAGCAATTTTAATTAAGCTGCATGTCAAGCAAGAACATTAAATCTAGCCTCCAAGCATGTTTGCCAGCAGTAAGTGAGTGCCTAAGCATTATGAAGGATAATTTTTGGAGATAAACAATGCCAGGAAGCCTCCTGGGTAGGGGCATGTAAATTACTGAGTTTTGTATCCTGCTAAGCTGAGAGATTCCCATCAAGAGGTTTGTTATTGTAGAGAGCTGGTCGCTAGTATGGATGTTACCCATGGTGAGAAAGAACAGAAGTGGTTGCTTCCCAAAGGAGATTCAAAGGCTTGTGTGAAATGAGCTTACTGGTCCCAGTCCACACCCTGGCAGCCGGCAATGTGAGGCACATTGTGTTCCCCTATAAACCGCACGGTTTAACCTTCTCTGTGAAGCTTCTGCTAGTCCATTCCTCCCCAGACGAGGTGAAGGTATTTTGGAGATGGCTCAGATGCCAATGACACCTTCTGTCCTTGCCAGATATTCTACACTGGGAGAGTTTCTGAAGACGCTTTGCCGGGTCATTTCATTTTGAAAATATCAGCGACCGACCCCGACGTCGGCAGCAATGCCCAGATAACATACAGCCTCCATGGCCCTGGTGCAGAGGAGTTCCGGCTGGGCCCACATACAGGTGAGAGCTGGGCAATGGCACGCTTTTATCCCCCTCCTCACCCACTCCCGAGAAATGCCAGCTCCCGGAGTGGCTAACACTTATCTCCTCTTGAGCAAACAAAAGGACTGTTCATTCCAGCTCCCCCCAGCTAGGAGGGGATGGCAAACAGCCAGGTTTATTGCAATACAGTTGTCGTGGTTTAACCCCAGCTGGCAACTAAGCACCGCCCAGCCGCTCGCTCGCTCCCTCCTGGTGGGATAGGGGAGAGAATCACAAGAGTAAAAGTGAGAAAACTTGTGGGCTGACATAAAGACAGTTTAATAGATAAAGCAACAGCCATGCGTGCAAGCAAAGCAAAACAAGGAATTCATTCACTCCTTCCCATGGGCAGGCAGGTGTTCAACGACCCCCAGGAAAGCAGGGCTCCATCACATCTAACGGTTACTTGGGAAGACAAACGCCATCACTCTGAATGTCCCCTCTTCCTTCTTCTTCCCCAGCTTTATATGCTGAGCATGACATCATATGGTATGGAATATCCCTTTGGTCAGTTGGGGTCAGCTGTCCTGGCTGTGTCCCCTCCCAGCTTCTTGTGCACCCCCAGCCTACTCACTGGTGGGGTGGGGTGAGAGGCAGAAAAGTCCTTGACTCTGTGTAAGCACTGCTCAGCAATAACGAAAACATCTCTGTATTATCAACGCTGTTTCCAGCACAAATCCAAAACATAGCCCCATACTAGCTACTGTGAAGAAAATTAACTCTATCCCAGTCAAAACCAGCACATTCTCCGTCCCTTATTCCGTACCATTTACGTCGTGCTCAGGTCTCACACTACCCAATACATCCTCATTACCCACCACCACCCTTCCCATCCTTTGATATAATACACAGATATCATTCCCTTAGTCTATGGACCACCCCTGTGAAATGTCTGTAAAATGTCCGTAAATGTCCACAAAACATCCACTGAGTTCATTTAGTCCACAGCTTTGGGCTCCAGCTGTTATGGTGGTCACTCAGGACAGGAGAGGTGGTGTGTTGTGTGGAGTTACTGGGCACCAAAGGTCAGGTCACTGCTGCACTTGCGCTGCTTCTTGTAAGGCTTGTCCTCCATTGGTTCAGGTGGTTCCTGCTACAGTAATTCCCATAACATGCAACTCAAGTCCACGGGCTACAATGATTTAAAGATATTTCCATTACAATCTCCACCCCTGGTCCTTTGGACCAGACCACAGGGTTTAACATTGCAATTAACTCCTCCCCTTGCCCCTGCTCTGGCTTGGACTTACCCACAGACTGCAGTCCCTTAGGGTTGTACCTGCTCCAAGTGGAGCCTTATCTGTGAGCTACAGTGTCTCCAGGGGTATACCTGCTGCAGCATAGAGTCATCGACAGCCACAGCCGCTTTGAGGTGCACCTGTTCCAGTGTGGCCTTCTCCATGAGCCACAATGCCTTCACAGATATACCTGCTGCAGCATGGCCTTACCCACAGCCACAGTCCCTTCAGGAGCGAACCTGCTTGCAACATGGCCTTACCCACAGCCACAGTCCCTTCAGGAGCGAACCTGCTGCAACATGGCCTTACCCATGGCTGCAGTCCCTCCAAAGGATGTACCTGCTCTGTCATGGACTTATCCATGGCCACACACTCTGAGGTGCTCCAGCATGACCTCATGCACAGCCACTGATGCTTCAAGGTGTACCTGCTGCAGCATGGACTTAGCCACAGCCACAGATGCTTCGAGGCGTACCTTCTTCAGCATGGACTTATCCTTGGGCCACAATCCCTTCAGAGGTATACCTGCTGTGGCACAGACATAACCATGGCCACAGACACTTCGGGCTGTACCTGCTTTGGTGTGGACTTATTCATGGCCACAGATGCTTCGGGGTGTCCTGCTCCCACGTAGATTCACCCACAGGTCACAGTCCCTTCGACTCAAGTTCATACTGGAGTTCCAGCCTGTCCAGTACAGCAGCACAGAAACAGCAGCAATGCAGTGGCCATCTGCCAGCCCAGGCACGTCGCCATTGCTGTTATCAGAATGTTCCCAGGCACAGCAGAGTAAGATGATCAGCACTACAGCAGCACAGCAAGCAGCAAAAGCAAAAAGCAGCCACTAAGGAGCACTAGACTCTAATATACAGTAAGGCAACAAGCCCCATGGCAAGCACAGGACCCTGTCAGTTAATAGCTAAACAGCAATAACAGCTATAAATTCAATCTATCTAGCACATTCCAATCAAACCTGTCATTATCTCGAACCCTCCGAGCCCCACGTTGGGTGTCAAAAAGGACTGTCGTGGTTTAACTCCAGCTGGCAACTAAGCACCACACAGCCGTTCACTCACTCCCCCCTGGTGGGATGAGGGAGAGAATCAGAAGAGTAAAAGTGAGAAAACTCGTGGGTTGACATAAAGACAGTTTAATAGGTAAAGCAACAGCCGTGCATGCAAGCAAAGCAAAGCAAGGAATTCATTCACCACTTCCCATGGGCAGGCAGGTGTTCAGCCATCCCCAGGAAAGCAGGGCTCCATCACGCGTAACGGTTACTTGGGAAGACAAACGCCATCACTCTGAACATCCCCCCCTTCCTTCTTCTTCTTCCAGCTTTATATGCTGAGCATGGCATCATATGGTATGGAATATCCCTTTGGTCAGTTGGGGTCAGCTGTCCCGGCTGTGTCCCCTCCCAGCTTCTTGTGCCCCCCCCAGCCTACTTACTGGTGGGGTGGGGTGAGAAGCAGAGAAGGCCTTGACTCTGTGTCAGCACTGCTCAGCAACAACTAAAACATCCCTGTATTATCAACACTGTTTCCAGCACAAATCCAAAACATAGCCCCATTACTAGCTACTGTGAAGAAAATTAACTCTATCCCAGCCAAATCCAGCACAACAGTATAGAGGAGAGTGAGCTCTGCATCTTCCTGCTAACTTTCTTTAATGTTGGCATTAGCATTGTTAAAGTGAAGGGCAGACACTATTGCTGACAGCCAGGTCTCAAGGAGGAGAGATCAGCAAGTATTACAGTGCTGGCCTGAGCCAAAGACCCAAATTCTAAACTCTAAAAAACGTCTTATCGGGTCTTGGGCAGTATATTTGCCCAAAGGTTTCCTCCTTACCAAAAAGACATGATGATCATTCTAGAGATCACTTGGGGTTCATCATTACATTGCAGAAAGCTTAATGCAGCAGGGTTTATAAAGGTGTTTAGAAGTACAATTTATTTATGAGCACTTTTATCCCATGACGGCATCCCTCGCATGAAGTTCAGCCCGACTTGCAGGGCTTCCCGTGCCAAGTCCTGCCAGGGCACTGGCTGGCAGTCATCTGAGAATAGCCCTGAGCAATGTGGTGTGGACACATCACTGCTATTAGCTGGATTACAAACGGTGTTCAAACCCAGTCTGTTGTCTCCCACGGTTCATCCAGGAAGGCAGCATTCTTGAACCTCTCTGAGCTCTCCTAGGCTGCAGTTGCAGAACACAAGACCATCTCCTGTTCTTTCTAACAGGGGAACTGACCACGTCTGCAGCTCTCGACCGTGAACAGAAACCTACGTACCATCTTGTTGCCAAAGCAACTGATGGTGGAGGCCGTTCCTGCCAGGCAGATATAACGCTGATCATAGAGGACACGAACGACAATGCACCGAGATTCTTCCCCAGTCACTGCACCGTGGCCGTTTTTGACAACACCACAACAAAGACACCCATTGCCGTGGTTGCTGCCAGGGATCTTGATGAAGGTGAGTCAGAATGGGATTTACTTTTTAGTAGAGTTCATCTTTCATCCTGAATAGAAACCTTTGAAACCTAGG
Source organism: Mycteria americana (assembly GCF_035582795.1). Lineage (NCBI taxonomy): Eukaryota > Metazoa > Chordata > Aves > Ciconiiformes > Ciconiidae > Mycteria > Mycteria americana. Next base: position 7,856,598 of record NC_134372.1, on the reverse strand, counting down.
GAAGGGCTGCAGCAATGGGCATAGATGATTGAATCTTGGCGAAGATGTGCCAGGATCTCATCGCTGACATGTTCTTGACTAGCAGGCAGCATCAGCATTTTCGTGACTCTGTAGGAAGTGCAATATCTGTAGAAACATGTAAAGACAGACTTCGAGGACACACTCCATAGCTGTAACTGTGATGCACAGTGCAAGCTGTCATACGGTTTGTCTGGGATCCAAATTGGACAGAAATTTTACCAAAGATGGAGATCAAGAATGCATGTAATAAGGAAAAAAGGAGCTTTAGGTCTGGATGGGGTAGATGATACAGAGGGAGAGGTCCCTCTGAAGATACAAAGATTCTCAGAAACATAGGTAAGGCTCCTAAGAAAGGAGCTTTTAATAAACCTCTCCAACAAAGACTGAATTTACAATGACGGAGAAGCAAGATCCTATTTATCTGCTTTAGAACCAGATATGAAGGGAAATTAAGTTTAAAAACAAGGGAATTAAAAATGGGAAGCACTAGTAAGTACAGACAGGTGATGCTGATGGATGATGGTGAGGGTGGCTAGACGTCTGAACCTGCAGATAGACAGGGGCACACTTGATGTTCATACGGCCTCCATTTTCCCTAGAAATTTAAGGTCATTTAGGTACATATAGTCCTAATGGATTAAAAAAAAAAATTAAAACTGCAGCATTCCTACCCATGAATTAAACACAGCCTGTCCCTTATCCTTCCAGGTCTCAATGCTGAGGTGGTCTATTCTCTCTCTGACTCTGCCAATGGACACTTTTCCATTGAGGAAACCACAGGGGTGATCCGTTTGGAAAAGCCTCTGAAGGATTCACAGCACTCAGCGTTTGAGCTGACAGTCTGTGCTACCGACCGGGGCACCCCAGAGCCCCTCTCTGCTCTTGGCACTGTCACTGTCTCCGTTGTGGATCTAAATGAATATCTGCCTGTTTTTCTGGCCCCTGAATATGTGGCCATGGTAAAAGAAGATGTGGCTGTGGGTACAGAGGTCCTCAACTTGTCAGCATTGACAAGGGACAATGCAGAAAACACAGAAATCAAGTATGAAATTGTGAATGGCAACGACCATGGGAAATTTCAGCTCAACTCAAACACAGGTAAGATGGTCTCACACCCAAGCGGGTCCAGGTGGATGCAATATCAAAGGCTTGTATATGTCTTCTCTAGTTCTTCTCCATTTGGCTTGCACTTCTGCTCTCCTCTGTCTTTAGCCAGCACAAGGATAGGGAATATAGTCTTCTCTTCTACCCTAGATTTTGCCAGCCAAGTCACTTAAAGAGTGATCCAAATCTTATTGAAATTAATGGAAAGATTCCTGTTATATGTCTGGGACCTGAGATGGGTCCATGGGAATAAGGAATACACAGAGAATAAGGTGGGGAAATTTTTCAACTTCAAAATGCCGGAGAAGTTGGTTTCATTTAAAAAAAGTCTCTCCATCCTAATCTCACAAGGAACCTTTAGCCTAGGGTAGCAGGCAGTTTTATTAGGTAGCACTCAATGAATGTGGCTAATACCAATCTATTAACCATGAGCAGGCATTGAGCCAGGTTTAATAGCCAAATAAAGCACTGCTCTGTTTGCACAGTGATCTGATAAGAGCTGTTATTGGAAGGCCACTGTTAACTCCCTGAAACAAGCCCTTGGCTGCGTCATTAATGGCCTCCTGCCCTTGGCTGTAACATCCTCATCCACAGTTCCTTCCTCAGCTTCTCTGTCCCCAAGGCTCTTGCTAATTTTTCCACACCAATCTTCTTATGAGTTTGTACATCTTAAAAGACACAGAACAGTGTCATTTCCAGGGAATAATTTTGTGACATTTTCAGTGCTGAACCCAGGAAAGCATTGAAGTACACAGGCACATTCTGTCCTTTTTTTTTTTTTTCCCAGTTTATGTCTTTAGTCCCTGTTCCTCACTCAGTTTTTGAGATTAACAGCCTCCTCCTTCTTTCTATGTTGCATCCCAAGCCTCACTTACAAATCACAGCATCTCGCCGCATACCTCTTTCTCATGTACAACTCTGCATCTACATCTCACACCTTTTCATCCTGCCTGTGACACAGTTCAATGATGCTCTACTACTGCCTTGGTCACAGCTTTCAGTAGCACTGTTGGACTCTGATCCTATTTTGTCCCAGATCTCCTCCAATCAAGATTCCTGGAGACCTTCCAGAGAGTTTATTTCATCTCTTCAAACACTTGCTACCAGAATAAGGCAGGTTATGGCAGAATCAGTTCAATTATATTTTGTTTTATGTGATGCCATGACTTTCAATATCCTGATTTAACCAGTCAAAGCTAGGTCAACAGCACCTTTTCAGCTGGCAGTTTGGCAATCATCTTGGTATATCTCCAATATTCCAAGAAACCTCATGTGCCATTTATTCAAAGTATCTTCTGTCCTTTTCTATCCATCTGCCAATGAAGGTGCCTTATACATAAATGGGAGCTTGGACTTTGAAGCGAGTCACGAGTATTACTTATCCATTGAGGGCACGAGGAAGGGCTCAGCTTCTCTCAGCGATGTGACCATGGTGGTGATCAACATAACCGACATCAATGACCATGCACCAGAGTTCATCCAAGACCCTTACTTCGCTGATATCCGGGAGGATGCTGCAGTTGGAGAAATCATCCTCACGGTATGATTATGAACCAGGCCAGACGTCTTTACCTGTTCTTTTACTTGTGCTATGCACTATGTACTCTTCTTTTGCACTTTACTTTTCCTTGGACACAAGCACCTCAGTGAGTTTGTGACATTTAACATGTAAGATTTAAGCATGACTTTAAAAAAAGATGATTGCCAGAATTCCTGACACTCCATAGACAGGGAGAACACTTTGCCGTAGAAGACATCTTTAAGTGAAAGCTTGAGATACCTAAGCGGGGCTCAGGAGCTTTGAGGACCTCCCAAGAGAGTTAAAATGCCTGCAGAAGGCTGATACCCTTGTAACCTGGGGAAGGCAGAGACTTCCTGGGCAGAATAGTGGAGCCCAAGGTATACCCATGTGGAGTTCCCTGCCCAGCCAGTGTTACCTTCACAGGGGTGGTAAAGTGAGGAAAGAGACAAGGAGAAAGCCATTGTTGTAGCTTTGTTGAGTTTTGTCTTGAAAAAACTCATGAATAACACTTATGTAAACCACCTTCCTTCTCCTCCTTCATTTGAGGCAAGCTCAAACCAATATCCTTAAATGACAAGGAGGTCCTGCCCCCATTCCTCCATGGCAAGGCCTTTTTGGGCCAGGGGTCCTACCTTTTTTTTTCTCCTAACAGGTGTCAGCTGATGACTTGGATGGAGCAATGAACAATCAGATCACATATTCAATTGTGGGAGGGAACCCGCTGGGACACTTCACCATTCAGCCCAAAAGTGGGCAGATCAGCATCGCCAAGCATCTGGACAGGGAGGAGGTGAGTTCAAGAAAATGGGAACAGGAAGTCTAAAACAGATGTGCCCCAAAAGACTGAGGGAGCACAGTATATTCAGCTACCTCCTGTTTTCTGAATGATCTACTCGTAATACTGTAAGCAGAAGGCAAGTCTTTCATTTATTCATTTTCTAGACTCACAGATACTGCTGTAGGAAGGTTGGGCTTTAGGGGGGGCAATATAGCCTTCAGTGGTCACAACTCTGGGCTGTGGTCTGCTCCACTGGTGCTTCAAGCTGGCTGGGTGAGAGTCAGCCCCAAACTGGAAACCAACATGGTTGGTTTCTGCTTCTCTGCATCAGAGCATTATAGAAAACAAGTACGGGGAGGTGATGGAAAGGTCATCTGGACAATCTCTCATTCATAAAGCAGCAGCAGCTCAAACCACTATCGACAGATGTTTGTCCAGCTTGGTCTCATCCATCTTTGGCACGTTGTTTCCCTTCTCTTCAATTATTGTGAGGCTAATTTTCTTTAGCGATGTGCTTTGAGATTTATGGATGGAGAGCCTTAGCCAAGAGCAAAGCTATTGTTATGGTGCAATGCATGGCCTCAAGCATTTTAACAAGCTGCAGCAGAGTAAAACATCCATGTGAAAAAGCCACCATTCTTCTATTTCTCCAAGTAATCTCGTACTATAAATCCTCCAGATCCCCAGCTATTCCCTGACAGTTCGGGCCACAGACAACGGTCACCCTGCTCAGTTCAGTGATGTCGCTGTGCATGTCCACGTGTCTGATGTCAATGACAACCCTCCTCGGTTCTTCCAGCTCAACTACAGCGTGGTGGTGCAGGTAAGCCAGGAGGCGGTTTGTTCTCCCAGTCTGTCTCAGGGCACTAAGGTACTCACGCATAGGCTGCTGTTGGAGCAGAGGGGTGAGACAGCGATGAAGCATGCTGTTGCTTTGTGCTCATTGCCACAAAGAACTGGTAGCATCTGCAGGGGCAGATATTCTGCAAACAGATGCCATTTTCTCCTTCCAATGGCTTCAGGCACCTCCTGTCTTTTCAGTACAGAGAGTGCAGAGCTTTTCACACTTTCCAAGCCTGACTTGCAGCCCCTTTCTCCCTTGCAATTGTCCATGTCTACACCACAATGTAAAGAGCAGACCCAAGCACATGGTCAAGCATTGTCACGTCTGCTGGATGCAGCCCAGTTGTCACTTGGACTCATAACACCTATAGATACTCAGAAAGAAACATACACAAAACATGCTTTCATCTGCTCTTGTGCTGACGTGACTCAAGGGGAAAGCAACAGCATCAGCTCAACCGTCTGCACTTAGCTGCCACATACGTAATGCCATGAAAGGGAGTCCCTTGCCACCACTGGGACTCTGCCATTGCTGGCAAGAGTCTCAATCTGTGTGTACCAGAGGGATGCACATGGGGTGTGGGATTTTTTTCCCTGTTCCTGATCCAGCAGCTCTAGGGGCACTGTGGGTTCCCCTGGGCCTTTTCTCTTTGCTTGCCTTTCTCCACTAGCATCTTTCCCCGTTTCAGGAGAATGCTCCCATGGGTACAAGCGTTCTGGAGCTGATTATGAGCGATAGAGACTCCCCAGAAAATGGACCGCCGTATTCATTCCAGATCACCCAGGGCAACGATGGGAAGGCTTTTGATGTCACCCAAAATGGTCTGCTGGTGACATCATCCGTCCTGGACAGAAGAACGAAAGAACAGTACCTATTACAAGTCCAGGTAGAGCCTGCCTTACTGTCCTGGTATCTGAATTCCTCAGCCAGATTTAATAGTAACAAAATGAAATTAGGATGGCACAACTGGATGGAAACATCTCTGGCTTTGGAGAAATCCAATCCAGGCACAAATAGTGCAGCTTGGAGCCAGCTCCAGAGCTCATTTCTCCACACAGTCTGCCCACAAGAAGCTGGGGGCCAGCTTCTGCATTGGTAAAATCACATATTATGATCATGAGAAATACTCTGTCAGCGGTTTCCCTAGACAGATGCTTTTCCCACCATCATTCTAGTGACTTCCAGTTTAAAGCGAGACCTGGATCTGGTCCTACAAACTTTCTCCAATTATCCTTGTCATTTAAGAAGTGGTTTAAGTTCCTCTTCGAAGAGGATTTCTATTGTTGCGGAGTGAATTAATTATTTTTCAATGTTATCAGTAAGGATAGTCCATTACAAAAAAAAGGATAATAACATGTAAAGTACATACTTCTTCAGTAATGGTAGTTGTTCTAAAAGCTAGGTACTATTTTATTATAAACCTCAACCACTAACTGCCTAAGATTAGGGAGAAACTTATCCTATAATCTGATTATTTGCATTTTTCTATTTTGAGGTTCCTTGACTCATGCTAGACAGACATTGTCAGAGGTGGGACACAGGCTTAAATAGTCCGGAAGGTGAGCAAATGTGCTGACGTGCGTAACTGCTTTATATCTTTGTACACTCAGTTACGCATGGAACCCCAAAGATTGGCAGCATCACTAAAGATGGTTAATCCTCAGGAAATCACAGCCACTCAGGTGTGTCTCAGCTGCTGATGAGCGCACACAGAAATGAGCGCGACCCCACTGCTAACAGAAGGTCTCAATCCGTCTCCATGCTGGAAGGCATGCTGCCGTTTCCCTGGGGCCAGCTCCAGGCAGAGGTCCAACACTGCTGCCAATTTTTTTCCATTCCTTCTTCATCCCCAGCCCGCTGCCTGACAGCTTCCACCCATTGCTACCGGCAAGGCACTCTCCTTCACAAGACCTTATCAGCCCATCCAGTCAGGTGAGGTGACGGTAAGTCAGCATGTGGCTATAACGGGTCCTTCTGTTTTCTTTGACAGGTCTCTGACAGTGGTATCCCTCCCCTGTCCTCATCTGCCTTTATAAATATCCAAGTGACTGAGCAGAGCCAGTATGCCCCCTCAGCCCTTCCCCTGGAAATATTCATCACCACCAATGAGGAAGCCTTCCGAGGTGGCGTTCTGGGCAAGATCCATGCCACGGACCGAGACCCCCATGACACACTGGTGTACACTTTGGTGGCAGAAGTGCCCCAGGAGGGGCTCTTCTCTGTTGGGGCTGCAGATGGGAAGATCATCGCTGGGGACAAGCTCCCCCACGGCCATTATCTTCTGAACGTGACAGTCAGCGATGGTACGTTCGTAGCCACCACCAGCGTCAATGTCCACGTGTGGTGCTTCACGCAGGAGGCCTTGGACAAGGCTGTGGTGCTACACTTCCGCCACCTCTCCCCTGAGGAGTTTGTGGGGGACCATTGGCGCAACTTACAGAGGTTTCTGGGAAACATCCTTGTCACTCGGCGCCAAAACATCCACATGGCCAGCTTACAGCCTGCAGCTACCTCTGATGGAGTGGACCTGCTCTTGGCTGTTGGAGAGCCGCACGGCTCCTTGTATGAGCCTCAGGTCCTCGCAAATAAGATCACTGTGTCAGCTGGGGAGATGGACCAACTTGTTGGTCTCCGGATGAAGAAGGCAATTCACGTGCCGTGTCATGGGGCAGATTGCTCCCACCGTGTCTGCAAGGAAACCATTCAGCTGGATCCAGGCATGATGTCTACTTACAGCACTGCTCGACTCAGCGTCCTCACCCCAAGGCACAGCTTGGAGCAAATCTGTTCTTGCAATGGTGAGCAATTCTTCCTGGAGTGTCCCACACTGTAAACCCAGGCATATCATGTTTTCCTTCAGTACACTGTAAAGCATCTGGACTTTCCATGGAATTAGGTTGTCCCAATGACCAACGGTTCTGCCTGCAATTTCAAAGCCAAATCTAAACTCTTAGAGCTTGAAAGTTTCACTTAGTCTTTTTTTTTTTTTTTTAATTAATCTCCTGTAACATTTCATTAAATAGCAGCAACATCTATCCATCTCATTGGGAAAAGTCACTCAGACCTAGCAGGTAATGAAGCTCAGTGATCAGAATTTTGATCTTTGAGCTCCTGTGTTGATCCTAGAGTCAGCAAAACACAGACTCACTGAAAAATTTGAGGAAATGCAAATACAGCATATTTGTTATACTGACCCTAGAATACTTCAAGAAATAAATGGAGGGAGCAGGGATAGAGGTTAACATCACTTGGGCAGCAATGGTAGGGGGATACCATAGAATAACATAAAGACTTATTAAGGATGAGAAAATTCGAGGGTGTTGTAGACCATGCTGAGGGCACCTCGAAGGTGCTATAGGACAGAAATAACAGGGCTGCTATTGCAGGATTGTTTTACAGTAGAGTACATAGAATAAATACTGGGAGCCCCAACTGGGAGCTGTGGGAGATGCAGTGCAGCTGTACATGGGTTGCTGTGGATGGGACTGGTCCTGGACAGTTATGGTGTCAGGCTGGGAAAAGATTGGATACAAGGTTGGATACAGTCTGTAGTCTCGAAGTGTGACAAAGAGGAGACCTTTCACTCATTCTCCTTCCAGGAACGGCTGTGAGGTTTGGGGGCCACAGCTACATTTGGTACCAGCACTCACAGATCGGCTCCTGGCACATGCACTTTCGCCTGAAGACCCACCAGCTGCACGCTGTCGTGTTCTACGCTAATGGGACTGACCACGCCACTTTGGAGGTATGTATTGCAATGCACAGGGATTTCTTTCCAGCATAAAAAACACTTACTTTTTTGGGAAAGGGAATCACAGAAAGAAGATCCAATAATATGTACCCTTAGTAATTCATCTAGCTAAAATATAAGACTTGGGAAGACCAAGTGAGAGCCAAGCACAGTTTGGCAATTGCTGCAACCACAACTAGTGAGTTGTTTTTCACATCTGTGAATGCACATGCTAGTCTCTGGTGTGAAGGCAGCCTACACCCATATCATAGATCTACATCATCTTTTTCCTTACTGCTTGCTTCTCCATCCCTCTCTTATATCACACCACTCAGGGAAAAGAATTTACTAGGTGCAATTTTCCCCAGACTGGGCTGCTTCCACTGTAGCAAAGGGCAAACTTCCCCCCAGACCTTAGGAGCAGAGTCAGACTCCCACTGAGCACACAAACCATTTGCCAGACCGTGTTATGGCTCAATCCAACACAGAGGAGGCAGCCACATCGGGCTAGAGGGTTGGGGTAACAGGGTAGAGATGAGGAGGGCACAGGTGAGCTCTGAGAATGGGAATGATATCACCAGCCTTTACGCACACCACAGCACATGTATCTAATCAAATGGACCACAAATTAAAGGTCCCTTACAGTAATGGACAGAACAGACAAAATAGGAATCTTAAATGCTATTTCTCAACCCCCCACTCTTTCCAACTACTTTCTTCAAGCAGTTTCACTGTTTAAGACACCTGCAGAGCCAGGAACATTTCAGTCTGATCGCTCTCCTCCCTCTGGCTGCACACTGAATCGACTCAGCTTTCAAAGATCATCTCCCTCTTCCACTTTGGCAACAGAAGGAAAGCAGCAGATTATTAAAGAATAGGGGTTTTGTATATTCTTCATCAATTAAATTCGGATTAATTGGAGACCAAGATCATAGGACACACTTACCAGCTTATGGAGATTTGTCTCTGAGACTAATCACATTGAGATTTACACACTGTAACCTACCTGGAAGTGTTCATCCTGTCCCTGAATTCCCTCATCCCTTCTCATGGTTTCACAACCTTGTCTTCCTATTTTGAAATACTTTTCTTTCTGCTGTTACAAAAGACCTACACAGACAGGGAGCTGCACAGCAGCCAGTGCTGAGAGACCTGCCCAAAGTACATATTGCAAGCTCCTGCTGCCAGAGCCATCACTCCTTAAGAGCAAGAGCAGAGAATCATCATTCGTATGTCCTGTACTCATCTCTGAGAGGGACTTTAAGCTGCACTGTAAAGGGCTGATAAGAAAAACTTCTCAAGAAGGGCCTCTAGCTTTCTGCCCCGTCTCTGGGAAGGAGTGTCACCAAGTAGTTCAGCAGAAGAGGTCCAGCACTCAGGTTGGTGCTCAGAAAGGATGAGATGGCAGAAAGCTCTACTGAGCCAGGCCTAACACACAGAGTCAAAGGAGAAAAGACTCATTATTGATGGAGTTCAGTGTGCCCATGATCTCCTGTACCCAGATGTCTCCACAAGCTTTTCAATAGAAAACATTCATAAAGACTCCACCATAAAGTTGCCTGTGAATCACTTCTTCCCTGACTCACTTTATTAACAATATCTCAGGGATCAAAGCTTTTCTAGACCATCTGGCCTGAAAAAACTGAAGGAATCCCTCAAGATTTTAAGCTTTGTGGACTGCAGTACTCTATGTATGAGCCAGAGCTTTGGAAGAATCATAACCGATGGTTTGTAGATTTGGTGAAGAGGATGAGTTCTCCCAAGGGGAGAACTTCCAATCACTAAGCTCTCCTGATGTTCAGAAATAGGGTGCAGCAAGAGGATGGCAAACCAGGCAAGCTGGAAAAGACTTGGCAGTCTGTCAGTTCTTGCTCCAGGGAATTGAGTTCTCAGCTGTCTCCCAGCCCCAGAAATTGATAAGCCCAATCTACAGACCCATCTGAAGTGAAATCATGTTCCTCCAGATAAAGTGCCGTGACAAAGCTCTCTGGTGTGCTTGCCAATTGTGCAAAGAGATTTACACACATATTGCCCTGAGGCCCTTCCATGGCATGTGCCAGCTGCATCTAGTTCTTCCTTCCTTCAGCAGTTGCTCTCTCCTCCCACTGGGATTTATTTATACATGGACTTCTCTAAGAGTTAACTGTCATCCTGCTCTGCTTTTGACCCCTCCAGAGTAGCCCCATCATATTGTATGTAGGTTCCTCTAGAGTTCAGCGTAGCCCATAATCACTCCTCTTCTTCTAGCTTCTTCCAAGCATCACCACTCCTCGCTGTCTCTAATGCCCCCCATGGAGAGCTCTTTTGCCTGGGATGAATTGCTCGATGTTACATAGCAAGCTCTGCAGGTTTTCCATGAATGTTTCATTCCATCTCTTTTCTCCTTCTTCATAGGCTTTTGGCTTCTATGAGAGAGAGGTTTTATCAACAAAGCACTGGGGAGAAAAAGGGGAAAGAGAGGTTTACCCCTGACTTCACCCTGAAACAACACAGCTAACCTTTCCTTTCTCCTTCCTCCATATGAGTTTTAAAGATGAATCTTGGGCCACAAATAGGAATTTCTGACATCCCAGTTTAATGCAGAAGACACTGGTATGGTTCACTTCTAGAAGCTCAATATCTTGTCTCCCTCCCATCTGCGGGAGACCAAGGATTGGATTGCAACACCTATCAGCAGCTTTGGCCTGGCTTTCCAGCATGCTGGTTAGGACCTGGGTACAACAGTAATTCTTTTCTCTGCCTCCCAACTCCTCCTTGCCTCCTCCAGAGAAAGCTGCCAGTGCCCCTCCTCGCTGAGGTCCTTTCAGAACCCTCACCCCTGCCAAAGGGGGAACTGCTCCAGCACTTTCCCCACCACTAACAAGACAGTGAGAACAGAATAAAGGCCACGTGGCCCAGAACAAGAGTCCACCTGTGACTGGTGATGAAGTTATGGATAGTCTGAATACCAGGGCTCTGATTAGGCTCAGGAAGGGGGGAGAAGGGGTGAGCAGCTGCAGGAGTATGAACACAGGGCTCTGCACCCTGTTATGTGGAAAGATGAATCAAAGGTTGCAGGGAAGGACCATGGGCGAGGTTGTGCAAGAGGTGATGGTGTTCTGCAAAATAAAGGAGGTTGCAGTCACTTAAATAGGCTTTGATCCATGCAAAGCTTAATAGGGGTGAAAGGGGCTGCATTTGCCTAGCTGGTAATTCTTGGAGTCTGAAAGCTGGGGTTTATCTTGATTCTCAATGCTTAGGCAGGGAGAGAGGGGAACAAGTAGCAGGAGAAGTGTTGAAAGCCTCCATGAACAGCAGCCACCTGTACCACAGCTAACTGTGACTTCTGGGACGTGTTTTGCAGATGGTTAATGGAGTGCCTCAGCTTGGGTACAGCTGCCGGGGGAACTACACCAGGAACCTCTCCTCCTCACGTTTTGTGAGCGACGGTGAGTGGCACTCAGTCTTCCTGGAGGTGAAGAACACATCTGTCCGCCTGCTCATCGATGGACTGGGAAACGCCTCTCTCCAGCTGCCAGCAACCTGTAGCATCTCCCAGGGCAGACGAGACTTGCTTTTTGGAGGCCTCCGGCAGCTGCTCCAGTCCCAGAGAGTCACAAAGGGGTTCAGGGGCTGCCTGGACGTGGTTGCAATCAATGGCAGAGAAGTGGTTCTCCTGCCCGGGAAAGGACAATCAAAGGAAGTCATGGAGGAGGTGGGAATAAAGCAGTGTTGCTCCCCCACCGGTGCCTGCAGCAGCAACCCATGCCTCAACAACGGGATGTGCTCTGAAACTCATGGAGGAGGTACGTGAATATCCCATGCAGAGCAATAAGCAGCGAGGGGAGGGAAAGATACAACTTCTTCATTTGTCCCTATGTGAAGGGCTACTCCAGAGAAGAATCAGAAGTCCCCTGTCCTGGGGGACCTCAAGTGATAGCAGATTCAGTGCAGCAGCAGCTGTGGGGTATGAGATCATCATCCTTGGCTCTCATCAGCGGACCATGGCCCAGAGGGCGGGAGGGTGTTTCTAAGGAGTGTGCATGACCTAGGAGAGCACAGCATTGCCAAAAACTCAAATGCAAATAGAAATTCCATCCACCCCTCTGCATCCTCTTTGCTTAAGGAGCCATTAGCGAGGCTGGAATCAGGCAAGATGGGATCATGCAGCGATGGTATCTGGGCAGAAACAAGCCAAGATCTTGGTCTATTCCCACTGCAGTCAGTGACTCCCTGGGGCTATAGGAAGGGATATGGGAAAACCATAAGCTCAAATCCAAGAGTCTCAGGCTAACGTGGGGTGCACGTGCTCAACAGAGGTTTGGTACCAGGCTTTTCCCAAGACAGTCTCACCACTGCCCTGTTCCTTCCATCACAGGGTCTCCCCACAGCGAGCTGTATCACAAGGACAGGGCTCATTTGCAGTGGCCTCAGGGGGAGGAACAGTTCCCAGCGATGTCCACCCTTGTGTCACTGCCCTACACCCACGTCCCAGCTTCCAGCACAGTGGGGCTGCACCCCATAACGCCCTATCTATCAAGACAGATACCAGCTGCACTTTGGCCCTTCCTTGGGGCAGAGGGCTGCTTTCCGGGCCGCTGCATGGGGCAGGAGCTCCTCCCTCAGCTCTGTGCTCTTTGGGGCCATTGCCAAAGCCCACACCCTGCCCAGCAAGCAAGCAAGGATGGAGGAGGGAGCACACCTCCTCCTGCCCTGCCCACAGCCTCTGGGAACAAGATTCCCAGCCCTGTCGACTCAGCAGCTGCCTGATTCAGGTGAACTTGTTTGACACAAGGCGCATCTGTACCAAACAGTTAGCCTGGCTGGCAGCCATGCCTCAGCCTTACCCTTGAGACCCTCTGCACAAAAAGCCCCTCTGGCTGGGCTGGAGGGGGCTCAAAGCCCACGAGGTGAAAACTCATCTCTGCTCTAAGTCAAGGCATCACCTGCTTGCTTTGCAGAGAGTATGCAATGGGAGGGGGGAGGAGGAAACTCGCTTCCTCACTAATAATCTAATAATCAAGCAGTGCCCTTCCATAGTTTCCTTCCAAGGTGATCAACTTCTCCTGCAAATGGCCCAGCTGCCCAGGAAAGAGTCTGTGGGGCATGGCCCCAGGCGGGAACACGCAGGACACGACTGCAGGGAAGGGGTTGCTCAAGGGACATTTAGTTTGTGAGGTTATCCTGGGTGCTTGGTTTCCTTGAGCATTGTGGGCTCAGTCCTGGAGGCCACGGGCATGCAGTGCGAGTTTATGCAAAGCTCTGCCCAGAGAGCTCAGGCGTGGGATTACATGCACAGGCAAAGACACGTCCGTGCAAGCGAGCCCGGGTAAGCCACGTGGCCGCATGAGAACGCATCTGTGCGGAAAGGGTCAAAGCCAGACCAGCCACCACATCAACCACAGCACTCAGGACCACAGTTGCAAACACATGTGAAGCCCCGCATCCAGGAACACATGTGTTTGGGCACACGCAGCCCCACAGGCAGCGTCCAGCACCTGCTGCACGAGCGTCGGCACATCCTTGTTGTACAGCCACTAACACGCATGTGGAAACAGGTCTGCATTCATTCAGTCTGTGCTCTAAAGCAGGGATGTTTAGCGTGTGGACGAGCAGCAAAGACTTTTCAAGTGTGCTGCAAGGTGGAAACTCTGAACTTCTCGCACGGCACCACCAGCTGAGTGACTAGCAGGAGCTCAGCACAGCCAGGGACATTCCCATGCTTAGGGCTACACTAAACAACAGCCAAAAACACAAACAGCAGCAGCCCCCTCCAAGACCCTGGGTTTCTCTCTGGCTGCGACCAGACACCTCCTGTAGGCAAGAGAAACCCGACGTGTTGAGACAGGCGCTTCATACCACGAGAACTCGCAGGACCAAAGACTTCAGAGAACAATAAGTTACAGAGGATTGCATTTAGCAGAGTCAGAAACTCTGAATCAGCCAGCTAGGCTCCTCTTCCTTTAACTTGAATTTCTCCCCCAGCTTCTCCATGCAATAAGGCTGTGCCCTGAATACATCCCTGGCAGGAGAGGGTCTGGCAGGAGAGGACAGCTTGACTTGTTGCTTAAATAGTTCTCTAGTGCCATTGCATTGCTCCAGAGTGGCCAGCCAGCCTCCAGCAACTGCTCCAGGTCCTGTAACATACCCACCAGCCCTACATGGATAGCTTGGGTGCCCAACAGCACCTCCTGCGACAGCAAGTACCTATGCTTAGGTAGCCGGATTGAGCCCTCTGTGGGTGCCATCAGCACCAGGCACTGCTCCTCCCTGGTCTTGCTAGTTCTTCCATGTGGATACAGTCTCTTCACAGCACTGTCTCACCCTCTCCAGGTTACACCTGCATCTGTCCCGGGCTGTTTTCTGGTGAGCGCTGTGAGCTAGGGGACAGTCCCTGCGAGTCCAAGCCCTGCCTGCACGGGGGAACTTGCACTCTCTCCGCCACTGGCTACTCCTGCCACTGCCCTGACTGGTACCTGGGCGAAAGGTAAGGTCTGGGCAAGCTTCGGGCTGGGCGATCTCCCATGGTGGGCTGAAAACATGATCTCTGCCAACAAGCATTGCACATTTCTGGAGCTCACCAGACACGCTGGGTTTAAGTGCAAATTGCATGTACCTGAGCATTGCAGCAAGGAAGTGTCCGAAGGCAGAGCTGAGCAGACCAGGGCATAAATAGCTCTGCCATCATGTGGTCATTGCCCCTCTGTGCCCATCTCCTCTAAGCAGGAGGAAAAAAAATAAACTCTCCTCTCCTCACAGATGCTTTGAATGCGTGCAGGTGTTATGCTTGGTGCAGGTTCAAAGCCTCTCCTTGTGAGGGGAGAGTCTCTCTCCACACGCTGCTCCTCCCCACGGTGTGTGCTGAGCTCAGCTGTGACGGTGGCATCCTCCTGAGGCCAGGGCTGCCTGGGAGCAGGGTGTGGGCAGGCACTGCACTGGGTGGCAGGAGGATGCCCTGAGGCTGGAGGGATGCTGGCTAGCACAGTTGCAAGCTGCCCCCTCCCTCAGTAGCTGGGACACCCACCCTGGCTGCTACAGAGGCTGTTTCTGCCCAGGACCTGCTCTGCAGGGCTCATCCAAGCGGAATTTCTGTCCCATGTCACAGCCACGATTCATCCAATTCAAAGCTCAGTTCAGGATACTGGGCTACGCTGAAAAGCAGGTGCAGGATGCCATTCCCCCTCTCCTGACAGATAGCCTACGGATCCCCATTATCATGAGGTGTTGGAGTGTTTGGCTTTGGCCCTGAACCCTACGGTTCATATCACTTTGAAGTTACATCTCCCATATATGAAATGTCAGCGCACGCTTGCCAAATATCTGCAGCTAGATAATTAACCCAGGCCCAGAGGCTGCTCTGCTGCTCAGCGTTACCTGCCGCAGCCACGCACCCTCTCCAAGCCCCCTGATGAGAGATGCCCAGCGCAGGCTCGAACAGCATCACGCCCAGTTCATCCTTCTGCCTTAGTCATTTAGCCAGGATGAACAGTGGTCCTTTGAATCAATGCAAAGGCAGAAATTATTCGTGCAACTCTGGGAATAAAAGCATGTAGCTGGGCATCAGGTGGCAGTGTAATATCTGAAATCACCGGTTGTCCAGCTGGAGCCTGTGGGTGCATGTTGCACACACCAGCTCACACATCCTAAAACACTGACTAAGAAACAAGAGGATCCTAAACCTCACAAAGTTTGTTCAGTAACAAGAAAAAAAAAAAGGCAGGAAAGCCAACAACGCATTGCATATTCCCCCTAGCACGGGGAGATCATTACTGTTGGAAGGAAAGGTCCCCTGTACTGTTGGGGAACGTTTAGGTTGTGTGGAGTGGAGCAGGACAGAGAATCAGAAATTCAGTCTCAGTTCTGCAGATGCTCCATAAAATGCCAAAAAAGCCTCTCCAACAAGGATGCCCATTCACCGCTTCTCAGGCGAGATGTTCTCCAAATGTTTGCTGCAAACTGCAGACATCCAGACATCACCCTGAGACCCCACAGAGCCTGGAGGACATATGAGACTTCATAAGAGGTTAACACATCTCAGAGTGACCCTGGGCTCCCTAATTTAACAGGATGGGAGCATCTCTCTGCAGTGTTAGCCCTAGAACCTGCAAATACTCCTCTGAGGCAGGAAGCCCCCCATTTTAATTTGTTGCATATGACTGAAAAATAGGACCATCCTGTAAAACATGGTGTCCTGAAAAGCATCATTTTATACTCAAGGACATGGTCCTCTGCCAGGAGAGGCAGGTAGCACGAGTCTAGCAAGAGAGGGAGAGCAGACCAGGATGGAGCATCCTTGGCCGGTGTAAGTCAGAGCCCTGAAGAGGGTTACGCAGTTTTAGCTGCATCTCCAGGCTAGTGGTGGTTGTCTCCATCCTGTCCCCACCACAGGTGCGAGAAGCTGGCCGAGGAGTGCCAAGACAACCCATGCCGAAATGCAGGGCGCTGCGTGAGCAACCAGGGCTCCGTCCATTGCATCTGCCCATCGGATTACCAGGGGGACTACTGCACACAGCCCATCATCACCCCCGCCATCGTGCCCACGCAGTGGGCAGTGGGCCCTGAGGAGATCGCGGAGATCGTTGCTGGTGTGCTGGGGGTGGCCATCCTGGCCGCAGCCTTCGTGCTCATCCGCAAGCGCTACCGCCAGCGGGCCAAGGCACACAAGCCTGTGGCCCGGGAGGACCCCGACCTGCTCTCCAAGAGTGAGTTCTCCAAAAGCGTGGGTGTGGGCACCCAAGCCGTGCCACCCATCGAGCTCAACATCCTCAGCGATGCAGCACACAACAACCTGGACCGGGCCACACCGGAGCAGCGCAAACCCACCAGCACCCCTGAGTTTGTCACCTTCAACTCAGCCAATGCCCCAAAGCACCGGGGCACCATCGTGTGCAGTGTGGCACCCAACCTGCCCCCCGCTGCACCCCCCTCCAACTCTGACAACGAGTCCTTCATCAAGTGCACCTGGGCCAGGGAAGAGATGGGTCAGTAGCCATAGCTTTTTTCTTGCTCTTACACATCCCTCTTCCCCCTGTGAAGTGGATCAAAGGTTTGCAAACTTGAGGGACCAACAGCATTGGTTAAAGCAAAGCAAAGCACGGGCAAATGCTGCCCAAGCCCTGCTATAGGTCCTTTATTGGCTTTTCCCTCCCTGCTCACCAGTACATCCCAGTTTTCAGCTTTAACCTGCTCAGCCTCATACGCAATCAGCAGGGAAACCATTAATGCATAGCCTGGATTCCCACACATCCTGGGTCAAAAGACCCTGTAAAAGAGAATAAAAAAGCTAAGGGGAAAAAATTAAGAAGCTAAAAGTCAGTGTGAGTTTTAGTGGAGGCATTTGCATCAATGCTCCTAGGCAGAGGGATCATGCCCTCAGGGAAACACCTTGCACGGCTCCAGACAGCAAGGTTACTGCTTTCTGCCCGTGCCGGAGTTCATCACCAAAGGATGCTGTTAGAAGAGTTCACCAGGGTAACTACAGGGAAAGGGAGAGAGCCAGTGGATCACTTGCTCTTCAGCATG
Source organism: Mycteria americana (assembly GCF_035582795.1). Taxonomy (NCBI): domain Eukaryota; kingdom Metazoa; phylum Chordata; class Aves; order Ciconiiformes; family Ciconiidae; genus Mycteria; species Mycteria americana. Next base: position 7,839,098 of record NC_134372.1, on the reverse strand, counting down.
CAAGCTTCTTGCACCTGGATGGCATGAAGAAGTGTCTTTTGGGTGCTAGAGCAGGGGATGTGCCAGTGGGAACGCTGCCCTGGCACAGCCAGGGGTGCCCTCAGGTCCCTTCAGTTCCCAAAGCAGCAACTACAACTCCCCTGTCCTCATGTCTCCTCTCTTCCCTGGTCTGCCACATCTCTTGCAGGCTCAGAGTCTACAGAAGGAATTAGCGGGAGGGCAAGAGGGGGAAAACAACAGCTTGAACTGCAGCTAACACAACTCTGTTTTATTCCAGTCTACCCAGCAGAAACAACCTACTGGCCCCCCCGGTACCTGTCATCGGATGTCCAGGAATATTCCCACTATGAGATCATTCAAGGCCCCCCTGCATCCTCCTCCCACCCTCCTCTCCCCCCGCCACCCCCCCCGCCGGTGGACGCAGAGCCAGTTGCTCTCTATGGGGGCTTTCCCTTCCCGCTGGACCAGAGCAACAAGCGGGCCCCCATCCCGCCCCGCTACAGCAACCAGAACCTGGAGGACTTCTTGCCACTCAGCCCTGTGGACGTGGGAGCCTCCCAGTGCCAGAATGAATATACAGCCATCAGCTACTACCCAGCCCAGCTGGTGCAGGGCGAGGGCATCCCATACCAGCCCGACCCTGGATACAAGCGGGTCAGCATGCGCCTGAGCGTGGCCCAGCCCTCCTACGCGGACTGTGAGGTGGGCCACCAGCCCAGCATCCGAGCCCAACCCGTTCCACCCCCCAACTACGAGGGCTCCGACATGGTGGAGAGCGACTACGGGAGCTGCGAGGAGGTGATGTTTTAACGGGGGGGCTCATCCTCAAGATGAGAAGCACGTCTCCACGCAGAACAGTGTGCATGGGGCTGGCACGTGCCACCGAAGGGAGGCTTACGTGTCCCTCCTCAGCTTGCGGCATCTCCCCCTGCACAGCTGGGTTGTAATTTGGCTGGATCTTTCCCCCTGCTGCCATCCATGGTGCTCCTGCTACAAACGGAGGGGAAACGCTCCATCCTCTGCCAGGACACAGACGATGCTCCTGGGATGCCTATGACTAACCTGCCTCCTTGCCAAGGGGACTTCCTCCGACACTCTGTAGGACTGCAGCGTGCCACCTCCTCCCACCCCGAGCTCCCTGGCCACAGGGACAAGGAGGAGGAGGAGGAGGAGGAGGGCAAGCACTGCAGGCATGGCAGCAGTTGTGGTGGAGAAGGTGCAAAAGGACTAGCGATGCACAGCCTGGGAGTGCCCCAGGGCGGATAGCAGAGGCTCCCTGCCCCCAGCTCTAGCTCCAAGGGCTTGTATTGAGCCAATGGTTTGCCCGGTGGAACAGATCAGCTGGTGCAAACCCTCTTCCATGTCTGCTCCCCAATGCAGGGAGAGAGATGAGGGAATGCGGCTGGTCCCATCAGCATGTCCCTCACTTGGCCAACAGAAGTCCAAGAAAAAAAAAAACCAAACAGTTCATTCCTGTAGAAAACCCAAGCAACAAGCTTCATCGCACCAGGAACCACCCACAGACTCAAACCGGTGCAGCTAGCAGCAAAGCAAGACCCCTGCCCAGTTGGGCTGCACTCGCGGGAGTAAGGGACACCCTGCCCCAAGGATGCGAGCACGGACGTGTCCCCGTGGCTGTCGCGGTCCCATGCTGAACACAGCGGTACATGGTCCTGCCACCCAGCTGGGGCTCCCCGGCATATCCTGGCAAGACTGGCCAGCACTGCATGGCGTCTCCCACCTGAGACAGGGCACCGAGGCTCTTGAGCGTGGGTTTGCCTTTACGTCCTTGTGCTTGGGAATGTATTGTTTCTTCGTGAGAGGTTTTCTTTGGTTGGTTGTTTGATGTAACTTTTTTGTTGTTGATTTTTGGAAAGTATTAAAAGAGTTTGGATTTTTTTACTATTATGATTTTATTCAATAACTCAGGGATTCCCTTGTGTATTGGGTTTGCGTGGCAAAGTTTTGGTAGCAGGGGGGGGCTACAGGGGTGGCTCCTGTGAGAAGCTGCTAGAAGCTTCCCCCATGTCCAACAGAGCCAATGCCAGCCGGCTCCAAGACGGACCCACCACTGGCCAAGGCCGAGCCCATCAGCGATGGTGGTAGCACCTCTGTGATAACATATTTAAGAAGGGGGGGGAAAAACTGCATAACTGCAGCCGGAGAGAGGAGTGAGAATATGTGAGAGGAACAGCTCTGCAGACACCAAGTGAAGGAGGAGGGGGAGGAGGTGTTCTAGGTGCTGGAGCAGAGGTTCCCCTGCAGCCCGTGGTGAAGACCATGGTGAGGCAGGCTGTCCCCTGCAGCCCATGGAGGTCCACAGTGGAGCAGATATCCACCTGCAGCCCGTAGAGGTCCATGGTGGAGCAGATATCCACTGCAGCCCATGGAGGTCCACGGTGGAGCACATATCCACCCACAGCCCATGGAGGACCCCGCGCCGGAGCAGGTGGATGCCTGAAGGAGGCTGTGACCCCATGGGAAGCCCATGCTGGAGGAGGCTCCTGGCAGGATCTGTGGATCCATGGAGAGAGGAGCCCAGGCTGGAGCAGGTTTGCTGGCAGGACTGGTGACCCCCATGGGGGACCCACGCTGGAGCAGTCTGTTCCTGAAGGACTGCACCCTGTGGAAAGGACCCACACTGGAGCAGTTTGTGAAGAACTGCAGCCCGTGGGAAGGACTCACATTGGAGAAGTTCATGGAGGACTGTCTCCCGTGGGAGGGACCCCACGGTGGAGCTGGGGAAGAGCATGAGGAGTCCTCCCCCTGCGGAGGAAGGAGCGGCAGAGACAACGTGCGATGAACTGACCACAACCCCCGTTCCCCGTCCCCCTGCGCCATGCGGGGGAAGACGTAGAGAAAATCGGGAGTAAAGTTAAGCCCAGGAAGAAGGGGGGGGTGGGGGGAAGGTGTTTTAAGATTTAGTTTTTATTTTCTCATTACCCTACTTTGATTTGATTGGCAATAAATTAATTTCCCCAAGTCAAATCTGTTTTGCCCGTGACAGTACTTGGTGAATGATCTCTCCCTGTCCTTAACTCGACCCACCAGCCTTTCGTTATGTTTTCTCTCCCCTGTACAGCTGAGGAGAGGAGTGATAGAGCGGCTTTGGTGGGCACCTGGCATCCAGCCAGGGTCAACCCACCACACCTTGTAAATAGGACATCCCTGCCTAGCTCCAGCCAAGGGCAGCCCAGGGAATAACAGCTTATTTTGAACACTGGCATCCCCAGCCTCTTGAGCCTTCAGAGAAGTACCAAGACAGCAAGTTCAATGCATATCTGAGGATCCCATAAGGGCCAGAGGAAGGAGGCAGACCCATGGTAGCCTGCCTCACTTCAGGAAGGCATGAGCCTCCCGTACCTGTTAGCTCAGGAGCAAAGGGGTTGGAAGGACCCAAATCCAAGCCCTGCCTTGATTCCCATCCCCAATGAAACACACTTGGGAAAACAGAAATTCATCTTATTTCTGAAAGTAAAGCCGCAGCCCTTAAGGAGATGACTATCACCCGGTTAACCTGGAAAACACACCCGACTCAAGCGTATCTGCAGAGAGGTCCCCAAAACGCCCAGCACAGGCTCTGTGGGACACAGCAACCAGCCCCAACACCTGTAGACCCTGCCCGCAGCCCCACTCCCCTGCCCAAGCATCCCCTGGGCATCAGGGACGCTTGCCACTCCTCCAGCACCCATCAGCCACCCCACAGCACCCCGAAGCGCTGCCTGGTTTACCTCTCAAAGCTGTCATGCACTTTGATAATTCTTTTTTTGACCAAGAATCCCAGGCTCGTCACTGCTGTCGCTCCCCCATGCACGCCGGGCAGCCTCCTCTGGAAGGGCTCGCCATCAACCAGAGAGCAGGATCCGTCTCAGAGTTGCCCCAGCAACAGCTGATAACACTAAAGCTCAGCAATGCTTTGGGTGTCAATGATGTCATTAGCTATCGCCATGGAGATGGCAAAGGAAGGACCAGGGGAGCAGTGCCTCCCAGGGCCAACATCCACAGGGGGCAAAGTGCTGCGTGGGCCAAATGACCCCAAGAGTGACCGATGAGGGGGGACCGTGCCAGCCCAGGGCAGTGCCTCAGTGTTCCCTGCCCGGAGGTCAGCCTGCTCGGGGGAAAGGCAGGACCTCAGCTGCAGGCTGCTGCTCCAGCAGCCTCTGGCTCTGCAACCCGCACCCCCAAAGGGGATCCCTCAGGGCCAGCCCCACGGCGAGGCAGAAGGGCACTTTGCAAGGCCTGACGCCATGGGCAAAGGGCACTGGTTTAGCAGATGCTCCCAGAGCAAATTAACTCCCCCAGCCCAGAAGTGGGCTAACGCTGAGCTCCTGCTGCCCGCAGCAGAGCTTGGCTAGCCAGGGGTTGCCGTGGGACCCCAGCAGCTGGGATGCAGGCAGGGTCCCTGCCTGCCCCCTGCAGTGCCCCAAAAACACTCCTGGGAGGTCTGCAGGGTGCCCTGGGGTAAAGGAGAGCTTCTGGGAGGGGAGAGGAGGAAGCAGGCAAGCTCCCAGAGCTGCAAACTTTGGCGGCAGGCTTGAAGGGATGTTTCCTCCCCGCTCCTCTTCCTCCTCCGGGGGAGGCAGTCCGGAGCGGCTGCCAGCCCTGCACGGCCCGGCCCGGCAGGGAGGGGAGTGCGGGGCGGGGGAACCTCTCGGCCGGCTGGCGGGGGGACTGGCTGCCCTACCCGGCCTGGGCACTCGCCCTCACGCTCATCATCACCATCGCAGGTGACATCCTGGGCAACGGCTTGGTCATCGCCTCCATCCTCAAGAACAAGAAGCTGCGGTGCAGCCCGGCTCCCCACGGAGGGAGGGAGGGATGGCCCGGGAGCGGGTACCCAGCGCAGCAGCCTTGCGGAAGCCGCAGCCGGGCAGGGATGCGCGGTGTGCTGCTGGCTGCATCCAGCCAAGCCCAAACTCGAGTTCATCTCTTAGGATACGCACACGTGTGAAATCAGCCATAACCTTTGGACTCCCACTGCTGCCTCCTCATCATCATGCTTGGTCCTTTCCTAGCACCAAATGGCAAAGCACAGACCCTGCATTTCACTCACCTGTAACTCCCAGGAAGTTATCGGAGTGGGAGCAGTGGGAGGGGAGGGAAGCAGCCACAAGCGTTGCCTGCCTTTCCTTTCCCAGCTCTGCATCTCCCACTAGCTGGTGTTCTTGCTCTAAAGTTCCCCCAAGTAAGGACTGCCAGTTCCTCAGTTCAAGCCCAGATCTGTCCTGTGGCTCTTGTACTCACAGGATGATATCTTGCTGTGTTCGGTTTTGGGCCCCTCACTACAAGGGAGACATTGAGGGGCTGGAGCGTGTCCAGAGAAGGGCAACGGAGCTGGGGAAGGGTCTGGAGCACAAGGCTGATGGGGAGCGGCTGAGGGAGCTGGGGTTGTTTAGCCTGGAGAAAAGGAGGCTGAGGGGAGACCTTATCGCTCTCTACAACTACCTGAAAGGAGGTTGTAGAGAGGTGGGGGTCGGTCTCTTCTCCCAAGTAACAAGCCATAGGACATGAAGAAATGGCCTCAAGTTGCATCAGGAGAGGTTCAGATTGGATATTAGGAAAAATTTCTTTACTGAAAGGATAGTCAAGCATTGGAACAGGCTGCACAGAGAGGTGGTGGAGTCACCATCCCTTGGAGAATTTCAAAAAACATGTAGATATGGCACTTCGGGACATGGTTTAGTAGGCATGGAGGTGTTGCGTTGACAGTTGGACTCGATGATCTTAGAGGTCTTTTCCAACCTTAATGATTCTATGATGACGATAACCTGGCATTGCTGATCAGCTGGGGCTTGTTGGATTCAATTCTGTTGCAGCCCCAGTTCAGAGATACCAAATCCCGGTTACTTTTTACATGCCTTCAACCAGCCCCTTATACATTGCACCCCACATTCTCCTGCCTCTCCTCTCTTCTGTGACTCTTACTAGTGACACTGTCACACACCCTGCATGCATTCACACACCAGGCACAAGCGGCACCAGGTACTCCCACGTACCGTGCAAACAGAAAACCTTCGCTGTGCCATAACCGCTGGCAGGTAAAATCTGGGTCATCCTTCAACTTCTGGCCTTTTCATGAATGCAATACCACCAACAGCCCAGAGAGAGCTTGCTTTTTGGTATTTGCTTACTAAAGGGAAAAAAAAATACTTACACACACACGCATTTATATTTACACACACATACGTACATATCTGTATGAAGAAGAAAGTAGTTCTGGGGTTAACACGAGAGGGGATGGATCTGTGGTCCAAAGATGTTGAGAGACTTCACACTGATTTCAGCCAGGACATGAGCAACTTCCTTGCTTTTTAATAAAAAGCAGGTTCACTCTTCTTTTCAAAAAGAGCCATCAACTGTGAAAGTTTCAGGTGAAATTACTTCATCCTAGATTTAGCAGACAGAGCCCAGCATCCCACTTCTCATCCCTCTTCCCCCCTGGTAGCCAAACTCTGCTTTGCATCAGCTGCAACACGGGGCAGCACCCTTCTCCCACATCTCCTGCTGCAAATTTAGGGTCAGAACAAGGTATATGGGAAGACGAGGGAAAGCCCCTTATCCTGGGTACCATTACAGTTTACTGTAACACTGGAGTAGCTCTCTGTAGCCAGAGAGAGCTGCGTTACCACCATTAGTTATAACTTCTTCCCTCTCTCTTCCCGGGCAGACAATGCCTTTGTGGTGAGCTTGGCCCTTGCAGATTTGCTGGTGGCTTTCTATCCGTACCCACTCATCCTGACGGCTATTTTCCACAATGGCTGGGTGTGCTGGTTTTGGCTGGCGTAGAGTTAATTTTCCTCACAGTAGCTACTATGGGGCTATGTTTTCGATTTGTGATGGAAGCAGTGTTGATAATACAGGGATGTTTTTGTTATTGCTGAGCAGTGCTGACACAGTCAAGGACTTTTCTGCCTCTCACCCCACCCCACCAGTGAGTAGGCTGGGGGGGCACAAGAAGCTGGGAGGGGACACGGCTGGGACAGCTGACCCCAGCTGACCAAAGGGATATCCCAGACCATATGGCGTCATGCTCAGCAGATAAAGCTGGGGAAGAAGAAGGAAGGGGGGGGATGTTTGGAGAGATGGCGTTCATCTTCCCAAGTCACCATTACGCGTGATGGAGCCCTGCTTTCCTGGAGATGGCTGAACACCTGCCTGCCCATGGGAAGGAGTGAATGAATTCCTTGTTTTGCTTTGCTTGCACACCCAGCTTTTGCTTTACCTACTAAACTGTCTTTATCTTAACCCATGAGTTTTCTCACTTTGTCTTCTGATTCTCTCCCCCATCCCACCAGGAGGGAGTGAGCGAGTGGCTGGTGGTGCTTAGTTGCCAGCCAGGGTTAAACCACAACACTGGGTGATGGGCTACCTCCACTGCCAGATCAGTGGCTTCCTGATGTGTATTCAATATCACAGGCATTGCTATCAACCGCTACTGCTACATCTGCCACAGCCTGAAGTATGACAGACTTTTTCTCCAGTACCAACACCCTGTGCTATGTGGGACTGGTCTGGGCAGTCACTTTGCTGGCCATTGTGCCAAACCTTTTTGTGGAGTACCTGCAATATGGCCCCTGTGTGTACTCCTGCACCTTTTCCCAGTCCGTCCGTGCCCTGCACACCATCATTTTGGCGATGGTCCACTTCTTGCTCATCGCTATCGTCAGCTACTGCTACCTGAAGATCTGGGTGCTTGTCATCCAGGTACGGCACAGGGTGAAGCCCAACTTCCACCCAAAATGAAGCCACATGATTCCCGGAACCTCTTAACCATGTTCATGGTCTTTGTGCTCTTTGCTGTATGTTGGGCACCATTAAACTTCACTGGCTTTGCAGTGGCAGTGAAGCCACCCTTGGGTTCCTCGATCCCAGAATGGCTCTTCACCTCCAGCTATTCCATGGCATACTTTAACAGCTGCCTGAATGTGGTGATTTACGGGGCCATGAACTACAACTTCAGGAAGGAGTACAAAAGGATCATGCTGACTGTGTTCCAGCTGGCATACAGGGCTGATGGAGGATAACCCCAGAGGACTGAGCCTGGAGGGAAAGATGACCCCATCTAAGTGCATGCAGATAGACACGCCAATCCTCTGCCTCTTTATCAGGGATGTACAAACAGAGCATAGCCAGAGCTAAGGGAGGAGAGCGACCAATGCATCTCCACCAAAACATGGTTCACACCAGGAACAGCTCAGGCCACCATGCTTCACAATGCTCTGTTGGAGAGGGATGTTGAGCATGGCAGAGCAAGCAACCTGCAGAAGACACCAGTTCAGCAAATCATCTGAACCCTTTAGGATTTTCTTTCCACCTTCATTTCTCTGTTATTCATCAAGTCTTTAAGATCTTAAGAGCATTTATGGACACTTGTGCACCTCAGAGGAGACTAGACCCTGTGAACGTTGGGTGAAGCATTAGGAGCACACACTCCTGAAGAGATCACAGACCTGCCTTGTTCTCTCCTTCACCCTTACCTCTGCCAATACCCGAGAAAGAAGAAATGTCCAAGCCCCACTCAGCCCCTTGGTTACATGGTGATGGAGGGTCGATGTTGGTGGACAGCAGAGTGGGGAGGTATGGAACAACCTGTCGGCTCTGTCCTCCTGATGGCAGAGGGCTGTCCAGCAATAGGAACCCCTCTACTTGTACTTGCAACAAGTTCATGAGATAAACATATGAGGCTGCTCTCCTCTTAGCCCTCATATGCTCCAGACTGCTTATTCCCACCTCCCTCTGTCTCTGGCCACCTCAGTTGTGCATGCACCTGCGACCACAAAGGAACGTAAGTTTTACACCACTTTTTGAATGTATTTTATGGCCAGGAATCACAAGTGAGCCTAAGCCACAGCTGGCCTGCAAAGAGGTCCACGTGTCATTTTGGAAAAGCTCCCTTCTAATCCTGTACTATTTGTTCTTCTGCAGCAGAAGCACAACCACAAGGAAATGGGAGGTTGTAAGCACAAAATCCTGTTTGCAGAGATGGAACAAGGTCTTTTGACCCCGGATAACCTGCCCCAACCCTCTTTGCTCTCCTTTCCCATTGCTATTGCAGCCGGCTCGCCCGGCAGCACAACACAAGGCCTCATGCTCAGCTGGTGGCAGCAGCTAGGAGGGCGAGACACCTCTTCTAAGGTCCTCAGAGAATCATGCAGAACAGAGCACCTTCTTACCTTTCTCTGACTACCCTTTGCCCAGAGATGCATATATGTTGGCTGCACGTGAGCATCCAGCAGTTATGCCATCGCCCAGATGGCAATGGAGAAATAATAGCAAAACACTCAGTTATTCAACAGCCGTGTTGGGAAGATGCCAGCATGCTACGCTAGAGTGAGGGAGCAGCATGTTGGTGGGTATCAGCCCATCCTGTGAGTCTATAAGTGCATTATACAGCAGTTGAAAGGAAATACTGGCAGCAAAAGTGGGAACACCTCAGAGCACTAACATACAGGGGTAGGAGGGGAGATCATGCAATTTCTTGCTCACAACAAGGACCAGAGCATCATCTGGGAGCCCTAAATCACTGTTTGAGTGCAGCAGGTGGGTGCACACAGAGGTTTGCTTCAGTCTCCCCAGACCTTTTCCCAGCCAGGTTCTCCCCCCATGGCTGCCAAGCACCTATAGCCGACAGGGTGGGACAGCCTTCACAGTAAATTCATGCAGCCCTAGTTCACCTGTTCCTCGTTTGTTGCTCCTAAGAGCAAAGATGTGAAATCTCCCGTTTGCTCATTCTCCCCAGACCAGAATAAAACAGAAGTCATTTCTTGAAATGCTCTCATTGCAATTTTGCTGCAGCAGCACTAGGAACACACCAGGGTTGTGCCTGGGAGGTTCAGCAGGACCCTTCCATACAGCAGCAATCCCAGGCAATAGCAGTGATGGGGTATCGCCGAGTCTTAAGTACCCACCACAGCCCCCAACGTTATCAGTATTATATCTCCCACCAACCCTATCCCAGAAACCACTCCCCCAGCGCTTACTGACCCAAGCCTCAATTTTTCGGCTTTCTCTTAACTGCTGGGGGCCTCAGTGCTGAACTGGGGCTTAGTGCTGAACACACAAGAAAGGGCACAAACACAGGGAGGCTTGGGACACCCAAATAGAGACAATTGGATCAGACAACCAGCAGATGTGAAAAAAAATTGGTATTCACATCCCCTTCTGGGACCAAAATCGGGGAAGGGGGGGTTGCATGTGGGGCACACAGGGACATTCTCACTGGACAGCCCAAATACAAACTGGGACCAGCCCCACAGCCAGCTGGCCCAGGAGCCGAGTTACCCTGAGGTTTGCAAGGGAATACAGCCTCCTTCTTTGAGAGTCAGCTCTGCTCAGCAGAAATCAGTCCCTGCCTGGATTAGGACTGATATCTTAGGTATTTGGTTTTGCTTCATAAATCCCACTCAACACCTTCATCCTAAAAGAGCACAGTGAATTTGGGCACAGTGTTTCTAAGCTCAGACATCAGTAGGTTGTGTGGAGAAACACAGGAGAGATCGTGGGGGAGATGGGAGAGTAAAAAGAGCTTTTTTGTAATTCCAAGAGTTGCTTCAGGCTAGAGAAGGTTGGTGGAGAGACCTCCCAAGGTCCCTGCCAGCCTCAGTTATCCTACAACCCTAAAGTACTTTGCAGACAGAGCACAGCAACGTCTCTGCCGGGAACGGGGCTGCCCCTGGGCAGGAGCAGCACGAGCAGCAGGAGCAGGGAAACCCACCAGTACAGCACACAGCACGCTGCTCCAAACCCCCAGTCTGACCACGCAACATTTATGCTGCTCCAGCACCTCAGGCTACAAATCCTGCCACCAGCTCCATGTCCCAAGCCAGGGACTCACCCCGCTCCCCAAAACACCTCAGGGATACCACAGCATCCTACCTGCTGGCTCGAGGGGGGCTCATGACGCAGAGAGGCTGAGAAGGGGACAGCACGGCAGCCTCCCTCCTGCCTGAACTGCAGGCTGCAGGACAAGCATCACCTGGCAGAGCCAGACCTCCCACCCCAGCCCCCTTACCCCACCACAGCTGGGCTAAATCCCAAATTAAAGCCAGGGGAGAGAGCATATGGCTGCACTTGTGCAGGTCCCCAACCCAGCTTTTCTCTGCCAGGATGGACTTGTGAGCTTTGCAGTTCCCTGTGGCTACTTTTAATAAAACTCTAAATATAGCCAGGTCCCCACGGCAGGCTCATCCCCCTGCGTGCTGACAGGACATGGTGAAGAGTAGGTTGCCATCCCCAGGCTTGCTGGGGGAGCAGCATCTTCTTATGGCCAAAGGAAAAGATGGGGTTCACCCGCTCTGCCCCTGCTTTCTGCTCATAAACCCCAGATTGTGCCTTAGCTCTGTGGCACTTTCAGCAGAGCGGGATGGCATGAGCCCTGGCACAAGAGGTATCGCAGCGGGGACCCACCACTGCTGCTGGCTCAGGGTCTGGGCAGGTTCCCGAGGGGTGGCCAGGCTGTCACCCTGCCAGCTTCCCGCCCTTGCTCCAAGAGTGCCACCGTTTCTCAGCAACATGCACCGCTTTTTCCCGTGAGGCAAACCCAAATTATTCTTCTCAGCATCAGAAGCAGTGCAAATAACAGTGATTCTGTTTTCCTTTAGACTTTTTGACCTTTAACTCCCCGGGGTCGCCTTGGCTGGCAGCCGCAGCGCAGGGGAGGGCAAGGGCAACAGACGATGCTTTGCTAAGTGACACCTGGGAAGGGGCAGCCTCAGCAAAGGCATTTCATGGAACGGATGCAGCCCTGCAGCACTCAACCCTTGGAAGAAAGGATGGCTGTGGATCCGGCCGTGGTGACCCTCCACAGTCAGAAATACCCCAGCCACCAGGAGCTGCCTCTGCTCAGCCGCTCCTCCTGCCCTGGGGTTCAGGTGGCCTCGTATTCCTCTCCAGGGACCACACTCCCCACCGGTCTGCTTACTTGAAGGAGACTTTTCTGCCACAGCTTCAAGGGATTAACTTTTTTTAGCACTGATCTCCCGAACAGCCCCGCTAATGACACACCGCAATGGTATGAATTATTCAGCAGCATGAGGATAAGCCCAGCTGCAGCGATGCTGGCACGGCACCCGGCGTCTCCGAGCGTGGGCTGGCTTTTGCTCCTTTGATCTCTCGGGTGGATCAGCAGCAGCTCGGCATCCACCGCGCTGCCGCCATCAGCACGTGCCAGGCTCTTTTTTCAGCTGCAGCCCCACTTTTGGCATAAACCAGGCTGCTGGGTCCCAGGACACAACCAAGAAGCCAAGGCGCAGCTTTGGTGGGGCAGAGAAAAGCCAAGCCTAGCAAGCCAATAAAGGCTCTGGCCACAACTTACTTGCACAAATGCATTCAGAAGAAAAGTTCTGATTTTCAGAGCAGCAAAGCTGAAACACTTTTATTTGAAACCCTCAGCAGAAGGGGAAGTCTTGTATGCTGCTGTGGGGGTGGGAAAAGCACAGGGTCTGACCCTGACTGCCTGCTGGGCTCCAGGTCTCCCGCTCTGCCACAGATACCACCTATTTGGTGGTATTTGCAAAAAGAAGAAAAAAAGAAAAAAAAAAAACAAAGAGACAAGTCCCAAAAGTTGTAGCAAGCCCACTGGTGTTAACGCCACGCTGCTGCCCCACCCAGCCCAGCAGAGCGAGGTCCCCCTTGGAGACCCCCAGACCTGCTCCACAGGTAGTTTTACACCTGCCTGGTAGAAGAGAAACCCCCATCTCACACCCCAGAGCCTTTTCACATAAAAAATATGTCATATTTATTGATTAAAGTAACATACATGATTCAGGTGCAGCACCAGCTCTTCCACTGGGCAGCTACACACGCTGTACACTGACAATATCCATAGGCACGAGACACGTCCATTAATCATTTCTATATTCACACGGACAATTTCCTTGGTTACAGAGCAGCCTACTATACACAAGTGTCAAGTTTTCGTGTCCACTGGGTCCTGTGTCAAGTCCTCCTGGCTCGGCAGAGCCCCTCACACCACGTGCCCCACCAGCACATCTGGCCCCATCTCCGAACACCCCCTGCTCACCCCGATAAAAGTGAAGAACTGCAAAAAACGTTTAATGCTGCTGAGATATCCCAGTCTCCTGGGAAATGAGGTCTTCACCGCTGACTGCAAAGTGAATTGGATGCTACGTGCCCTGCCAGCAAACCCACTGATGCCCAGTGCCGGGCTGGGGGCAGGCCCTGTCACACAGCTGTCCCCCAAAACACGGCCAGCCTTCTTGTGGGCTATCGACAGAGCCGGAGGCAAGCATCAGACGTCCCCTGCTCCTCACAGCATGCCCTCCTCTGCCGAGGGTGACATTTCCGTACCCAAACCCAACCCCCAAGGGCCACGCCGGGGTCAGGACACAGCGATGGACGTGAATATTGCACTTTTCCTGTCCGCGAGCCCCCTCCCCATCCCAGACCTGGGTGTTTGCTCTCTACCCCCACGGTGTCCTCCAGATGGAGGATTTGACTTAAAGCTTTGCTCTGCCCATAACCAAGTGATGCCAGAGCATGCCGAAACCTTCACCAGCACAGACTTGGAGGAGACGAGGTGAGCCCCAAGAGATGCAGTGAGCAGGCGAGGGGCTGGAAAGGAGCAGCAACGTGGCACAGACCCACCCCACACGCGGCCGTGGGTCCACATACCGGCATGGGGCACCCAAAGCAGAGCCAGCAAGGGGGACACAGTACAAGACACTGAAACACCACACATCGAGGAGGCAGGCTGCAGGGACACCGCTCTGCACAGCCTTCTCCCCCCAGAAGTGGGTCAAACACCAAAAATAACCCCAAGCCTCACTCATCCTCCATCAAAGAGGGGAACGCAGCCCGCCAGTGCTACATTCGCACTCCTTTCCCACCACCGCCAGCAGCCTTTGCCCACCCCCAGGGAGACACGGCTACGGCGGGATGCGGGGATAAGGGCTCTCCGAGGGAAGCCACCACATTGCCGGCATTTGGGAGATGCTGCGTTGGCAGGGAGGAGTTTGGCCCAGACACGGGGTTGCAGAGGGGTGGCTCAGCCAAAACCTTTTTGCACCACTAGGAAAAGACATCCCATGGAGGATGCATTTGCTCTCGTCTTAAAAAAAAAAAAGAAATCCAGCAGAAAGGCAAGGAAACTCTCTAGGGAGGAAGCTGGGCTCACTGAGAGGAAGGCAAGCAGCAGCGTAGCGGGGACCGTCCCCTCCAGGCATGCACCAGGCACAAGGCAAGAAGCAACAGGAGCACAGGGAGAAGCACCAGACAGCTGCATCCTACCAGAGGACAGGAGCTGGGACGGAGGCAGAGGATGCAGAGGGAGTGGGACCAGGAGAGAAAGGGTTAAAAAAAAAATATATTTTTTATATATATATATATATATATATAATGGGCGGTTTGTGTGTGATGTGACATTCAGTATCGGCCTGCAGACGCAGCCAGAGCGTGCCGGGGCCAGCTCGGGCACTGTAAACAAGGCGATGTATTTTTGCGGCATGCGGGCAGCACACGGCAACCCCCGGGGACACCCCATCCCGTGCAGGGAGAGGGCTCCCAGCCAAAGGCAACCGGCTCGCACCCTCCTTATGGCAGAGCCCGTTTGCTCTCCACATGCCTCGGTTCTCTAACGTTTCCGAAAGCCACGTGTTAGGTATGTGCGCTAGACGGGGAAAAAAAGTGTCACTATTGAAAGCATGGGCCAGGGTTCAGCAAACCCTCCCAGGCCAGGGAGGTGCTGTGCCTGGTGCCCGAGGTGGCTGGAAACAGAGCCGGAGCACAGCAGGAGCCAATGCCCGTGTCTGGGGATCCCACCGCAGGAGAGCTGGGGGGCCCCGGGATGCTCCGCACCTCGGGCTCTGCCCACCCTCCCCACAAGGCCAGAGCGAAGAGGCAGCTCCACGCTCTCCAACCTGAGCTGAGGTTTCTCTGTTGCTGTAAAAATAAAGTGCTGAGGGGGGAAAAAAAAACTGGCACAAAAAAGAGCAGTCCCTGTCCCCGCCCTGACTGAAGGGACGGGGGAAATACAGAAAGGTTGAGATTTAAAAAAATAAAATAAAATCAAAATCTACATCCCCAGGATTCCTCACCTCTCAAAGTGGCTATTTACACAGGTGCCAAGGGGGCTGTTTTGCTGTATCACCTGCCCAAAAAGCCCCCAAGGAAGGCAATGCCCCACAGCTGGAGCCCAGCACAGGACCCTGCTGCAGCTGGAGATGGGCAGCCACGATGGTGGGCAGCCCCGTCCTCTCGCAGACCAAACCCACCACGTTTCCCCAGAGAAGAGAGGAGACTGTCCCCAGGGGACCAGCAGCACTCGGTGCCCGTGTGCCCCAGCACGGCGTCTGGAGGGGCCGGCGGGGCAGCGGGACCGTCACTGCACCACGGCACTGGTGGTGTTCACAATGGTGGCGGCGGGCGCTGCCAGCTCCACCAGCGCCTCATACGTCCCCACCACGAAGCCCACGAAGCCGAAGAGGCTGATGGCAACATCCTTGGCGATGACGAGGGGATGCATGCCTTCTGCATAGTAGGTGGCGATCTCCAGCAGCGGGGGGAAGATGAGAGCCAGGGCGCTGCTGCTGACAGAGCCCACCAGCGAGATGACAATGTCCAGGCGCGGGATGAGGATGGCCAGCACGCCTGGAGAAGGAGCGAACATGATGTCAGTGCTACCGGCTCCCAGACAGCAAAGACCCTCCTCCCCTGAGTCAAAGCAAGCAAAAACCCACCGCAGGGATGCCATCTGCTTGAATCATACCTCTGCCCTTTCCCCTGACACAAGAGCTTTGAAGACGTGGCTGAGTGTTTTCCAGCAACTCCTCCCCAACAAGCAATTAAGCCGCTGCATTGAGTTAACGAAGTGCAGCACGCAGCCCAAACCCTTTTTGTCGCCCTGGGCACCGCCGCAGTGAGCTCCAGGGCTGAGCAGGACCAGTGCCCCAGCAAACAGATGCCGCTGGCAGAAGAGCGGCTGCCAGCACCCCCGGCCCCCTCATGAGAGCCAGCACTCCTGCTCCGCACACCTGGGGAGCTGTAAAGCCTCAGAAACCCCATAAAAGCAGGAGACGGGAGGAAAAAGCCATCTCCCCCCACCCCAGATAAACCCATGTGGTTTGCATGTGTTTAGAGCTGCTCCAGCAGCAGAGCACCCGTGGCACAGCCCGGGGGAGAACATTTGTCAGGTAAAAACTGCAGCCAAGGAAAATCCCCCTGGGAGACTTCTGACAGCTTGCACTTAGAGGTGCAAACTCTGGCATATTCCTGCTCCCCCTCCCCCTGCTCAGGGCCAGGGGAGGATGGAGGGCTGGTGCCTTCTCCTTCCAACCAGCCCACAGCTGCCACCACCTCTGGGCTCCTCTTGGGGCACCACAGTGTTGGCGTTTGGGGGGCAGATTTAAAATAAAGGATCAGCAGGGTCCTGTTTTGCAGCTGGGAGCGGTGCCCCTCGGCACGCTCACGCACCAAGTGAGCTCCCCATCCACAGCAGCCTGGACACTCAAGAGCATCACTGCTGCTTTTTGGTCAAACAAAGCCTGAGGAAAGGGCAACCAGAGCTTCGCACAACAAAAGAACATTCTCTGCAAGCAAAGCAGACTTGAGCACTTAGTCAAAGTGACCAAGAGAAATAAACTGGTTTATTGCTTTGAAAGCTCTGCCTAGAAATAGGAGACACCGAGAACCATGGCAGCTACAGCCTCGGTGGAGAAGGGGCATGTCAGGGCTCCTTACTGGAGGGATTTGTTCACTCCCTGGCAATCAGCTGCAGGCGAGAGAGGCTGTTGGAGCCTCCCTGAGCCAAAGATCACCCACGGCACCGCAGCAGATGGAAGGCTCGGGAGATGGACAGCAGGCAGAGACACAAACAGGAGATGCTTCTGCATATTGCCACCACTCCAGCCCTGCTGTCAGGTGGATAAGCCTAGAGACGAACCGTCCCTCTGCCATGGGGCACAGCAGCAAAGGTCCCTGCTGAGCTGACCCGGAGGAAGTTTATCCTGGGGCTCAGCCCTGCACAGAGCCAAAGATGTGCTCTGCCAGGTCTCTGCTGCGAGCAGCCTCCCTTGTCCAGCAGCCCATGGGGAGAGCAGAGCTGCTGACCCCTAACAGCATCCTCAGCCCATCCCACACCACTCTCTGGACTCAAAGTAAACAAAATTATTAGCCCCCTCTAAAACAAGCAGAACTGGAGCACTAGCTGCAGTCCTCAGCCTCCAGGGGCAACGGCTGTGCTTTCCACAGGTATTAATTCAAAAGGTTTTTAAGTGTGCTGGTTTTGAAGTCTAAGCTTAAAAGACACCCATACACCAAATTGCATCCTCTCTTTGGAAGCCAAAGCCATGATGCGGGCTTGTTCTGCAGCCACGCAATCACCCCATGAATATTCATGCAACCCCCCTAATTGCTTTTATCCTCGCCAACAGCCACAGCGATGTCTTACGTGGAAAGGTAAGGGGAAGAGGTACAAAGGAACCAGCAGCCTTCCACCAACACTCCGCTGCCTCCCTACCTCCAAACAGGAGGGTACAGCCACTGTCAGTGCCTAAAGCCACCCCATCACGCCAAGCCTTCGGCTCCCTGGCCAGGCAAACCCCAACGCCCTCCAGGAGAGGCTCCCATCCCGCAGGCAGGCTCCGAGCCCAACCACAGCACCAGGGTGGCTGGAGCACGTGGTCCAGCACGGGAGGATTTCATCCCTGCACCATCCCTCCAGCTGCAGGCGTTGAGGCAGAGCACGCTTCAGGAACTCAGCATGGAGGAGACAGGGCTTTGCCCACCCCTGTTAATGCAGCGCTTCTGGCCCATCATCAGTGAGAGCCCAGAAACCGGCAGCACCCGGCTCTCAGCCAGCTCCACCACCCTCGAGTTAGCACCATGTTCCTCTCAAACCCAAACCAAAGCCAGCTGGGACACGGGGCCAGGTTCCTGATGCTCAACTCTGGTGCATCAGCAGCGTCAAGCCATGGAGAAAAGCTCTTTTTCAGCAGATGACGCCTGGCGACCCAGTCAAGCGTCTCAGCTGTGCTGACAACAGCAAGGATTTAGCCTTCAGGAGTCAAAGCCAGCCAAAATCAGATACTCCTGCACCTGATTTGCTCCGCACCTTTCCCGAAGGTCCACCAGGCTTGATTCCTGTTCCATCAGAGCCTCTTTTATCTAGTGAGGATGTATGAAGCTGTAGCCCTATATGTGGTACCGAATTTGTTGAACCCAGCAGCCCGTTCCATCAGAGCCTCACTGCAGGCACCAAACACTGTCAAGGGAGAGGGACCATTTGGGGCTGATCCAGCCAGACCTGCCCTGCGACCACGGGCACGTGGGGGCTTTGGTTATGGGTCGTGTGCTATTTTCAGTTGTCTTCTGCTGTGCTACGTGCTGCAATAAATGTGTGCGTGTACAGGAACACGCCTTCCCTCGTGGCCAGCGACCCCTTTGCAGCCGTGCCCCCGTCGCGCAGGCACAAGGAGCCTGGCTGCACACTGCCTATGGAAAACAGCCTCCAGTCCGGGCTGCCCTGGCACCGGACCAGGTGCTGGGAGTGTTTCATACAAAGCTCGATGGGACTCGATGGACTTCAGAAGTGCCATCAGGGGGACCCCAGGCCCGAGGCTCCAGGGGGATCTGCAACCTCCAAATGATGTGGGAAGTTTACTACTCCTCCGCAGAGAAGACCAGTCCCATACAGAGGGGGCAGAGGATTGCTGCTTCTCCTTGGAGGCCACCTTGCCCCACTGGCTTGCATCAGCAAGGTCCAGGAGACTCCCTGCTGTGAGGGCTGTAGCAGCAGGGCCAGAGGCAGCAAAGCAAGGGGCAAAGAAGCTCTCAGCACCACCAGCCCACGGCTGGAAGGAGGTGCCACGTCCTCGTAGCGGAACTCGGACAGGCTGCTTTCTACTCACAGGTCACGCCAACCAGGGCCACCCTGAGGAGGAGGTTGACCAGCCAGCCCCAGCGCTCCGACACCCGGGCGACGAGGGGAGGGATGATGATCTCAGCGGGCACGTAGAACTGCACGGCGTATGTGAAGAAAATCCCGAAGGAGAAGAGCAGCTTGACAGCTTGGTACAGCCTGCAAACAAGAAGGAGGAGACCCAGTGAGGCACACTCTTGCTCCAGCCCCCATGGCATCAACGGCAGAAAGCAGAAGGGGAACGCTCTGCCAAAAGGACTTCTGTGTCCCAATGGTCTCCCCTCCTGAACACTCTCCTGGAAAATTAGGGGTGATGCATTCAATCCACAGAGACCTTTCTTGGGCAAGAGATAGCAAGGAGACAGAGCAACCTCCAAGCCATGGTAACACATGCCCCCACACCTAATCAGAGGCTTTAGTCCTGGCTTTGTGTAAGGAATCATGAGGCCAGCAGTTGGGCCAGCAGCCTCTGAAGTGCTGCTTCCCCTTGGGAAAACTCGTGGGCACAGATATTGAGCGCTATTTGGGAAAAAAAAACAAAAAAAAACAAAAAAACCCCAAAACAAACCAACAAAAACAACAAGCCACTGTCCTGCTCCTAACTCATTCAAAGGCACAGGGAATGCTGATGTGTCCTTGGCCAAGGGACCAGGAGCCTAACTTGTTCCTCGACAAGTTAAGGCACCCAGCTACATTTCTAGATGCTCACGTGTGCAGCACTGCCCTTGGCTGCACAAAGTCATGAGTCCTCCAGGTACCTCGCTCCCTACAGAGGGATACAGGCTCTGCACCACCCTCTCCACTTGACCAGGCTGGACTCTGCAAAGTCTGCGGTGACACAGGGTGGCCTTCTTCATGATCACTCCACACAGACAACACCCAAATATCCAATAGCACTGGTACCTCCCAGGAGCCTGCAATCCCGACTGCTGGCTGGTGACCCAGAATGAAGTTGCATCCATCACCCATCCCAGAGGTTCCTCACCTTGACCTTCACTAACAGAATCCAGCCTCTGAGCTGAAGGAAGAAAAAAACCCCTCCTTTTCTCCTATTTGTAACCAGCTGGATTTTATTCTCAAAACAGATTACGAATACCTTTAAAGAGGCTTATCAGCTGCAGCCATGAATATTTCACAGATTTCGATTACTGCTTGACTTCTGAGTAGGGGAAAGAGGACAGCACTGCTGGGATAAGTCTGGGCTTACAAAGCAAATGCAATGCAAACGTCACCGCCACCAGCTGCGACTCAACCTCCTCCATAAAACAAAAAAGAGCAGCTATTTTTGGAATGCTGCATAATGCACGTTTGGGGGGGAAGACAGTTAAAAGAGCAGTTTGGGTTGAGCAGAAGGAAGGCAGAGCGCAGACAGGCTGCAAACAGCACCTTAGGCTCACCCCGAGTCAGATCTCACCATTTCCCAGATCCTATAGCACAGTGGGGCAAGCGTGGCTGCAGGAGAGAGCCTGTTGCAGGTGGCCAAAAAGCCACCTCCCAGCCTGTGTCCTGAGCCCCCTGACAGCAGAACAAGCCTCTCTAAAAGAGAAATGGTAACTAGTTACATCACAGATGGTCCTACCCGCTCCCCAACTCAAGACACGCTGACCAAGCAGGAAACCTGGGTCCTGGCCATACCACTTGGGTAAATATGAAGTGGATCCAAGCTGAGGAAGGTATCTGGCTCCTCCTGCCTTCTTACACCACTTTACCTTCCTTGGGCCCAAGCCAGTGTCCCTCTGTATGTTGGCGCTCAGCATCCAGCTGCTACGACAACAGCCCCAAACCAGAGAAGTCCAAGTATTCACATGCAAGACAACTTTGAACACTAGTGGCAGAGTCTGGTGGAGTCAAACGCTTCCCACAATAGCGGAGGATGGAGTTGGGGATCACCTAAGCAAACGGGATGTTATGCAAGTCCATGGGACCAGATCAGATGTATTGAGGTTGTGGCCAACATAAGCCTGAAGCCACTTTATCATATTTAAAAGAGCAGGGTGATCAGGGAGAGGTCCCACTGCCTGGGAAGAAGAATCATATCCACCTTCAAGAAGGATGAGGGAAGGTGCAGGCTAATTATCCTCACCTCATTCCCCAGAAAAGTATGGGCTAAGTCCTCCTGGCATCCATTTCCAGGCACATATTGGACAGGGTGAACAGCCAGCGGGTATTTGCCAAGGGGCAATCATGGAAATGTCCTCATTGGTGACCTGGATGAGCTCTCAGCAACCCAGAGCACGCTCTCAGCAAGTTCCCAACAAGACCAATTGGAGGGAATGGCTGACACACCTTGGAGCGGGACCTAAACTATGTGGTGGCATGGGCAAAGTTCGAATGCAAACACAAAATCCCGCACATGGGAAGGACTGGGGCCCAGCTTCCCGTCTGGCCAGGAGAACAGGAGCTGGAGGGCAGCAAACCGAACATGAGCCAGCAGCTGGACCTTGCAGTGATTAAGGTCAATCACATACCGGGCTGTGTTGGCAAAAGTGTAGCCAGCAGGTTAAGGGTAGGGACTACTCCCCTGTCTGGGGTTTGTGAAGCTGCATCTTGAGTATTGTGTCCAGTCTTGAGACTCCGAGGACAGACATTGACCTAGAAGAGCAAGTTGAGGGGAGGCTACTAGGATAGTTGGGGTTGGAGCACGACATACAAGGAGAGGCTGCGAGACCTGGGCTCATGCAGCATGAAGAGAAGGTTAAGGAGGACGTTACTACTGTCTTCAGCTACCTAATGGGAGAGCACGGAGAAGACATGTACAGGCTCTTCTCGGAGTTGTGCAGCAAAGAACCAGGGGCAATGGGACAGAGCTGCATCCCAAAAGGGTAGTTAAGCACCGGAACAAGGGCCTGGAGAGGTGGGGAACCTCCCTCCTTACCAATATTAAAAATTTAAGTTGGCCCTGCTTTGAGCGGGTGGGTGGACCTGATGATCTCATGATGCCCTCTCCAACCTAAATTATCCTGTGATTCCATAGGCAAATTAAAGACAAAGCTATCAGAGTCCAGAGTGCGCCCACTCAGCCACACATGACTTGAGTGCTCAGTAGCCTTGAGCCACCTACCCCATGGCCTGCATATCTTATCGTTGTATTTTCAGTTAAGCGATGCTGTAAAGCCATAAAGCGCTCCAGGGCAATCCATGATTAAGAGATGTTACTAAAAAAGGTACAGAAAAAGGTTGGGGACCAGTCCTGTACAGGTCAGGAACCAGGACAACAAGCTCAAAGGACATTTTAAATATCAAGAAGAGGAAGAGCTCAAGTGCTAACCTTGAGCCACAGAAAACACGGGTCCACGCAGGGCCCTGGAGAGGCTGCTCTGCCAACCACAGCAACCACATACTTAACCCAGAGAGCCACACCAGGCCATCCCAACAAGCTGCAAGAAATAGCATATCATCCTTTGACCGTAAGGTCTGTCATTACCTACCTCCAACTGGCCATACGCAACCAGACATCTTCCCCCTCACTACAGCATTTCTTCACTCTTCAGATGGTGGAGTGAAGCAACCCTTCCAAGGACGCGAGGATGGACTTCTGCATAACAGTGCGGTATTTCGGAGGCCGTGGTTAGACCTGGGCACTGGGAACCGACACACTCCTCATTTGAGGAAGCTGCGGTTATAGAGAAATGAGGCTGGAAAAGTCCTTAGTCATCCTGTAACTCAACGATTCCCAACACGTTCAAAAAATCTGGTCTAGAGACCTCCAGGCGACGGCTACAGCCAAGGAAGGATGCAGCATCTCCACCACAATCCTCACCTGTCTCCCATGCTGCAGGCCAGCGCCATGACTCCTCACCCACAGCCCTCATGACCAGCTTCTGCAGCCCAGCATCTTTTACTGCTGGGGAGAAAGCCCGCAGGCAAAGCAGGATGGGCAAAACACTCATTTCAAGAGCAAGTCTTCGCCCATCCTACAGTTTAATGCATGGGAATACAGCAGTCAAGGCTTTACCTCAAGTATCCCAGCCCTTACTTTAGATAACCCCTTTCCAAGTCCAATATTTACAGCCTCCATCGAACGTTCTGCCAGGAAGCAATATGCACAAACGCCGAAGCATTTTGCATGCTGAGTCACAGTGACTGCAGCACGCCTTCCCAGAGGCAGCCGGCGGGAGCCCTGCCGCACACAGGCCTTCCCCAGGCGCTGCTTCCAAAGGGCGATTCTCTTCTCCCTGTCTGAAAAAACCTACTTTTTTTTTTTTTTTTTTTTTTTTTCCAGAAAAGTACTTTGACAGAAAGCGTGGATACTCCTAGAAATGTGCATTTGAAATAGGATCTTTCTGTAGCCTAGCGAGTCACAGAAATCCCATTACCTTCTTCTAAGGGCGCGTCATCCTTTAGAGCAAACAAAGCTGAGATTTCCCGCAGAAGCCCCCGGGCAGCATTACAGGTCAGCAGATGTTACAGGCTGTGGCGTGACCTGGTGCTCTGCAGAGCCCAAGACCTGGATCTGACCTGCTTTCCACCTTCAGGAGCAGCAGCAGCATTTCATCCCCTCCACACCTCACTTTAGCTTGCTGAGCTGATGGGATTCACGCCTACTGTGCTTAGCACGGTGGGATTCAGATCTCCCTACAACACAAGCATGTTTTTCCACCGGTCCCATCCCTCCTCACTGAGAGCAGAGACCTGGCAGGACTCCCAGCCTCTGCAGGGGACGAAGCAAGGCTCTCGGCAGGAGCAAGACCTTCTGCCACACCGACACCAACATCCAGCAGTTCAGTCACTACACAGATCCAGCACGAATGAAAGTCCATGCACTCAAATTGAAAGAAACCCACATAGCAATAATTAAAGCAAAAACAGGTTCTATGTTCAGGGTTTTTTTTAAATCCTTGCTTTCTCCAGAGCCCCAGCTGCACAGCACTAGGAAGTCAGCACGTGGAAACCCACCAGTGACTCAAAATTTGAGTCCTGCCCAGATCCACTTCATCAGTGGGGAAGAGACAGCAAGTCACCCTGCACAGTGTTGGGCAGCTACTAAGAGCAGAGAGGATGGGCTGGGGAGGGGGACAGGCACCCCCAGCTCCAATTCTCACTCTGGTCTCTTGCAGGATTTCAAGCCAGCAGAGACATCAAAGAGAAACTGTTGAACTTCAGAGTGCTCCCAGGCAAACCTGAAGAAACTGTGTTGCCGCAGGACGGCTTTCCAAGAAGCCTCGTGGCATCAAAGCCAGCCCTCAGCCCCAGCTCTGCACCAAGGCGCAGGAGATGCTGCCGTGCGATCGGTACCTCCGCGGCGCGTAGAGCAGAGCTGCTCTCCAGCTCGCCTGTCGGCACCATGTCCTGCCATACGGACATCCCAAAGCAGCGTGTCGTAAGAAGCAACAGAGATGGGTTTTTTTCAGGACTTTCTCAAATAATCCCAAGCAGAGGAAACTGGAAAAGGCATTTGTTCTCAATATTTGCAAGCTCCACACTTCCTGTCCCAAAGGCAAGAGAAATTGCTTGCATTTCGCCTCCGGGATGAATACGGAGCCGTGACACTGAGCAACCATTCACCCCCAGGGACAGAACCGCACGCAGCCCGGCCAGCTGCTGCAACAGCCACCAGCCCCGGCAAGAGGAGAAATAACCCCTCCGGGTAAGCAGGTACAGGGTCAGGCCACGAGTGTTTCCGCAGGGCTCCAGCCAGCGACCAGAGCCTCCCAAGCGGCCTCGCCGGATCCCAGAGGAGGACAGACAGGTTTGGTGAGCCGCAGAGCTCAGCCCCCGTGGGAAGGAAGGGGTATCCTCACGGCACCGGCGCTCGCAGGCAAAGCGCCGGCTCGAGACGAGCCACATCCAGGCACAACACGGAGCCCAGGAGTGGGAGTTTGAGCTCCGGGGCTGCAAACAAGGAACACAGCCATGCACGGAGACGTCACATCTCACCCCTCTGGGAGCTCCCAGCTTTGGGTTTAGTTTTCCATGTGCTTCATTTGGGGAAAAGAAGCAGGTTTTGCACTGTTCAGTGACCTTCTGATATGGCTGCACGGGGGTTGTGTTCAACATCTGCCAGCCAGGGTGCTGCTTAGCCCCCAAAAAGACACCACAAGGCTCCAAGAAAAAGGCAGGAGCTGCACCTACCCAGGCAGGAACCACCAGTGACCCCGAGGAAGCAGCCTGAGCTGCAGAGCCAAGACCAAGCTCAGACACTGCAGCAATGAGCCTCACCACCCCATACATCAGACAACCCTTGACAAGCTCCTTTGGAGAGTTTGGCTATGGCACGGTTGATCCTTCCCCAAGCTCACCTAGATTAGTTCTCCTAAGGAGCAACGTTCCCCACTGCCCCCTCTCCTGTCTCCCTGGCCGGGACCCTCCTCCCTCGCCCCCCAGCCCCTCTGCTCCCCACAGGGACTCACCAGCAGTTGGGCAGGTTGAGCGTTATGCTGGCCTGAATGTCCGCCCCGAAGCGCAGGTACCCCAGGACGCTCAGGCTGATGTACAGGATGGTGACAATGGTCATCCCCACATAGAGGATGACTGGGAACTGCTGGGGTTTCTTCATCTTGTTTTCCAGAGGCAGCACCTGGGAGAGGAGGAGGAGGATGATGACAGAGCAGCAGGTTGTCCCCGTTCCTCTATACCCCTCAGCCCTGGAAAGCAGGAGAGGCAGCCCCATGGCCAAGCACAGCCCCCCACGCCAGGGGACAGGATGGTCACACATGGAGCCCGGAGAACCCAGCTGAAAAAGCCACCGTACTGGAGATCTGATTTCTGTGCTGCCATTTGAGACTTTCACGCTTGGCATGGCAAGTCCCCAGCAGGGTCCCTCATGCCCTTGCCTTAACGAGGGGACCTGTTCCCTCCCCTTGGCAGGAGCTGTGCCCACTGGTGCCTGGCGTCTTGGGGCGATGCCATCCACCCCATACCTTGGTTGCATTACACTCTGCACTGCAAAACAGCACAGCCATGCCTGCTGGGACAGGCCCATCATGATACATTGTCTTTCCAGAGCAGACTCTGGAAAGACCAAGACGCTCTCCCCTCTCCTATCAAGTTTGTCCAGACAGATTTCAACCAGGCAGGACAATTGAAAAAAAAGGAAGGACAGAGCCAAGTCCCTCACCTCTATACTACTAACACTTGCTTTCAAATATAGGACTTCAGCAAACATTTTTACAGCTGTCCTTGGGTGGCAGGGAAGTCAAGAAGAGACACAAGAGGGCTGGTGAGGAGGCAGGACCAGAAAAACTTTTATTTACTTCCCTACCTCCAAGTCATGCGAGGAAGAGAGCATTTGTGCCTCACCGCCAGCAAGAGCCCTCTGCCCTGGGCAGCACATTCGATAAACACTCCTTCTGTAATGGATTTGGCCCTCCCCAGCCCTGTGTTTACACATCCAGCTTATATTAAGAGATGAAAACATTTTTTCCTCCTTTGAAGGAGCTCCCGGAAACAACCCACAACATCTTAGTGAGCCATTAAGCTCTCCACCCACCCACCCAGCTTTTTTCACAGACACAGCCAGTCTATTTACAGCATTCTGTGCGAGAGGCACATGCAAATCCAGCCCCGCAGCAGGCTGGGGCCATGTGGCTGCCAAAGGGAGCCACACACATTTTTTTGTGTCGTGTTTTTTGGCCTCCCACTGAGGCAGCTTCAGGATCCAGGCTGGTAACAAGAGTCAGGACGATTCCTCATCCACAGGTCAGCCAGCAGAGCCAAAGGCAGCTGCCAGTGCGATTCCCAGCAGAGCCCAATCTACTGCCAGATACAGCCACCTTCAAAGCAGCAACCAACCTCCTGAGGTTTGGAGCATGTGCTCCTCCAGCCTCAGATGGAAGCAACAGGGTTTGACCCAGGAGACAGCCTGGAGGCTAAAGCTAAGAGCATCATCCAGAATTTGGGCTACCGTCAGAGAAGCTCATCTGCAAATACAGCTGCAACGCAGAGCAGGTGCTGCGGCAAGCCCGAGCACGGGCTGAGCCTCCCGTGCAGGCAGCCCCACTGCCGCACGCCGAGACTTACCACCCCGATGCCTTCAAAAGCAAAGATCGCAGTGCCAAAAAACAGAGGGTAGGTCTTCCAGGCTGCTGCTAGAGGCAGGTCACTGGGATCAGGAATATCCTGGAAAAAAGCCCACGCAGAGTTCAGACGTGGGGAGGATGGGGAGGACCTGGCCCGCTCCCACCACTCCCTGTCACAGCCCCACGCTGCAGGGAAAGCCCTGCAGAGCAGAGGGTAACAGCCGTGCCCACGGGAGCGAGCAGCACCCCACGGCGTGCAAACACCCCACTGTCAAGCTCCCTCCACCTGCCAAAGCACGGCACATCACAGAAATGACAGAGGGGAGCCACATGCACGTACCCTGACGATGTACTGGTAGATCACGATGAGGCTGCCAAGCATGGCCACGTTGGCCAGCATGGAGAAGACAGACAGGACCTTGAGATTCTGGATGAACGTGAGCAGCACCACGAAAGGCAGGATGGAAAGCATGAATAGCCGGGAGTCCATGGTAGGGGTCATGGCCACCGTCCTGTTCGAGTTGCAGTCATTGGTGGTCCCGTTTGCTGCAGATATGACCTGGGGAAGCACAGGAAGGCTTGATGAACCCAATCACACAGGTCTGACAGCCGTGGATCTTGGCCACCCATCCCAGGCAGGTCAGACTACTACCCCATCAGCTCACTTTCATACACAGCTAGTCAATTAAAATCAAAGCAACACAGGTTTTCAGGTAGTTTCGAAGCAAATCCCTGTTACCTTGCTAGGAGCAGAGGTGGGACTAGCTACAGCATCTGAGCTGAGACAGCAAAACCTGCCCGAGCCCAGGCTCGCTGTGCACGTGAAGCCAGCAGCCGAGCACACCGAGGGCAAAGGTTGGTTTGTGCTGCCCACATGGCCAGTTAAGAAGAGAGGAAAGAAGCATTAGGTGCTATTTCCTCAAAGGTCCTTTTCCTCTTGCTGCACCACATTGCACTCAACATCATGCATCCCTTCAGCTGCTCAGCACCCTGTTCCCATGCAAGGACATCGGGAAGCTACTGCTGGCCCCCAACTTCACTTTCTTCATAGGAAATCATCCTGCCCTTGGGGTCTTTCATCCCAAAGGCACTCCAGGCCACGTGCTCACCTCTAGACACAGTTCTGCTCCAGGAACTGGGTGGCTGAGCAATCCCTCCCAAGAGCATGGGCACGCTGTGGATCACCGACACAACCACAACCAAGCTGGTTCGGGTACCAGATGCCGTCTGGCCACTGCAGCAAAGGGCTGCCTGCAAACTAATTTAACCTGCTCTGGAGCAAGTCCTGCCCCAGAGGAGAGGCTAAAGAGCTTCAGCGCAACACAGCATCCTCCATAGGATGCGCAGAGCCACGCACCCACGTGGTGGCTCTGCGCACCTCTGAGCCCCGGCCTGCCCTGCCTCTCTGCGGCTTGCTCCAAAGCCATTTTCCAAACCAAAGCTCTGCCCAGCACAGCGGCACCTCGCCCGAGGTGCACCATTTGCTCCCCATCTAACAAGCTATTCCCCACCACGAAAAGAAACAAGCAACTCTCCCCTCTCCCCACCCAAAAAATTCCAAAACTGAAGCCAAGGGGTTTCCCGGCTGTGGCCTAAAATGGGTTGGATTTGCAGGTTTTTGCAAATTTCCCTTGTGGCTCGAGCCATCCTTCAGTCGCTGCTGCAAGGGGCCCAGCAGAAAGATGCCCGCCTTGAAACGGCAGCAAGGGGCCATCTGCGGGGAGCAGGCGGCCAGCAGCAGCCCGGCCCCGTGCACGCACCCTGCTCGCTCCTGCTCTCAGGGCTGTTGGCGTTAGAGCACCGGCATTCACCCATTTTCTCCTCCCGGCCATCCCACAGGGCAGCACGGAGGGACTCTCCTCAGCTGCTGCTCCCGGAGCAGAGGCAGAGCCCGTCCATCCTCCATCACCCACGGGCAGAGCCCCCTCGCTCCGCCGGGAACCAACTCTGAAGCTGATGGGCATCAGGGAAGGGCTAACGAAGGGCATGGCCGCAGTGGTAGCAACTGGACCACCGCTGCAAGAGCAGAGCAGGAGCGCACGGGGGAACGACGCTGAGCAGCGATGCCTGGGAGGGATCGAGCTGGTGGAGGCTGGGAACAGGGACTTGTTATTCCCAATTTCTTACAGCGTGGGAGCCAGCCAAGCGGTTCAGGGTTTCTGTTTGTTTCCTCCTGACGCCTGGCAGAAGGAAACTCTTTCCCTAAACATGTAATTAAGCTCCAGAGCCATGGGATGAGGCAAGAAACTGGAATGCAAACAGGTCCAAGAGAGGTTCACGGCAGGTCCTGGTACCCGCACGGTACCGTCTACACAGAGTATCAATAAACCAATTAACTGAGGTGGGCAGGACATCAAAGGCCTTCACACCCCCTCTTGCCTTCCCCTTGCTCACAAAGGAGGGAGTAGGTCTAACCTGTTTCAGATTGTCAGCTAGAAAGACGAAGTACACACAGCAGAAACCCAACTGAGTGATGATCAGGAAAAGTCCCACTACACGCCTAGAAAAGAAAAAAGACCGTTTGTTAGCCAGGTCATACAGAAATAAGAGCCCACTTGGGTTTCTTGGGGCTGCACTTGAACACTGCAGCGATGCTGCGCTCCCCAAGGGTTGAGGTGTGCAGGTCAGAGCACGCCCAGGTTGCTTCTCCTCGATGCTCAGGGAAGAGGACCATATCTCCATCTAACCTCGCAGACCTCAGGCTCTCTGATGTCCCCCTCCCATCCCCTCCATAGGGTCAGGACCAGCCTCACGAGGAAAGTCACCCCCTTGGGTTTAGCATCTCCAGTCTGCTGCTGAATTGTCACAGCTGGAGACAACACTCCCTGCACAGAGGAATAGGTGGATGTTCCCAGCATCTCATGGGCAATCTGATCGGCATGCAACATCTGTACGATCTGACGTGGGACATCCACAGGGCTGGCAGTGTCCCTCGGAGCAGCCATTAGACATGCTCGGTGCCTAACAAGATGGGCCAGCACTGCAGTACATGCTATTTACCCCTTTGTTATGCTGCAGAGACTTCCTTCTCCCACCCCTTTAGCATAAGCCACATCTGGATGGGGACAGGACTGAGTCAAAGACCTCAACGTTACCGCCCAGGGGACATTGAGCACTCAGGGCAGGTGAGCCAAATAACATTTTATGTCACTCGCGCTCATCTGCCAACACAACTCAGAGACCAGCCAGCTCTTCTGTCCTAGCTGCAGCACATGCTGGTCTTGAAGACAAGTCTCCTGCCTGGAGCGGGGGAACAGGTACCTTCCCCAGATGGCATGCCTCCGCAGCCACGCGCTGGGAGTTGACTCCAGCCCGTACACCACGGCACCCCCGTAGTCCACAAACTGCTTCTGGAACCTGTTCAGAGAAGAGAGAGAGAAGGGACGTCATATCAGCCCCGTCTTCTGGCTCCCAAGGCAAACGATTACATTAATGGGAAAACACTTCCTGTGAAAAAGCCCCGAAGCAGTTCCCAACTGAGGCTTCCACACGGGCAACTTGCTGCTAGGAGGCTTCAGAAAAACAACAGGGCTTGTTGGGGAGGAAGGAAGAGCCGTAGGAGCAGCAGTGCCGAGAAGGGGAGTTGCTCCTTACCTGTGGCAGAAGTGATGGGCACATTTCACCAGGATGCCCATGCAGTGCACAGCCACGACTCCCATCACCAGCAGGCTCACAGGACCCAGCTGCAGGGGAAGAGAGGGGGAAGGCTGCACTCTGATGGCCAGAGGCAGAGCTGCACGATGGGTTTTACTTCCAGACGAAACCCCACGGGCTCGGTGAGCCAAAACACCACTGGAGGCTGAACCTGAGCTCGGGTGCTGCTGCCGGGAACCAGCCCCCCAGGACCGAGCAACCCCACAGAGAGCCACGAGCTCGGCAGGAATAATGCAGAAGAAGCAAGCTGGGGCAGTTAGAGCTTCGCAAAGTGCTTCCAGGATAATTTGAAAAACAATCTCGCACATCCCTATAATACAGGTCATGGTCTGGACAAAGGAAGGAAGTTTTCTTTTTAAATTATTTTTAATTTTCAATCTGAGCAATGGGAACGCTGCATCGCTGGGCGAGGAAACCCAGAGCAGAGCAGCGAGGTGCCCCCACCTCTCACACGGACGGTGGTTGCTGGCCTGAATACAGACATACAGACACCGAGGAGCTGAGCGTTGGGACAGAAGCGGGCGGGAGATGTGACAGCAGCCAGCGGCTGCTGTTTGACCACAAGTGTGAACTCAGCCCTCAGGCAGCAAAACAGCATCACATCCACTGATCTCAACACGGCCAGAGCTGCGAGGCTGGGCCAGCCCACGTGAAACCCCACAGAGGGAAGCACGCCTCCATCTCCCATCACCAGCCTTAGCTGCTGACCGACGGGGCTCGTTACACGCGTGCTGGGCTCGTAGGACGCTCAGGAGGCACACAGCATGCTCAGCACGGACCGGCTGGGACAAACCAAAGTGGAGGTCATGCTGATCCTGCCACCCACAGGACCAGGGCAAGGAGATGCCACCTGAGGGGAGCGTTTTTGGAGAAAGAGGCTGATGTCGCAGGGGCCGGGGAGGTAAGACCCAGCTGGGTGAGGAGGCAGGGAACCGGCACCCTGCCTGACCCCAGCAGAGGAAACCACAGTCCCAACTCACACGCTGAACTCCTCAAGACCAGCCAGCACAACGCAGGAGTGGCAAGGACAGTCTCAGCAGCAAACGAAGCGAGCCACAGAGCCCAAGGTGCAAAAGCTCGCAAGCCGCCAAGCACCGAGAAGCATCTTGGCAGGGAGACAAGCTGCAGCACCCCGAGGCTGCTCTGCCCCATGGGCAGCAGGGGGGTGAGGGCCACCTTACCAGGATGCCGGCATTCTTCACAGCCAGAGGCAGCCCCAGCAGCCCCGTGCCAATATTCCCCTTCAGGAGGTGGATCAGGGTCTGGTACCACCTGAGGGAGAGAAGGTGCAGAGATGACCATCAGCAGACGCCTGCACCCAGACCACACGCAGTCTCAGCCCTTGGCTGATCCTGCTCAGGGTCCAGAGGCCACTCTCAGCTGCAGTAGCAAACGCACACAGAGGTCCAGATCCTGTCCCCTGAACCCAGCTCAGCCCAGTGGGACTGAGGAAGGACTGGAGGCAAAGGCTCAGCGAAAAGATTTTAGGTGAGCATTTGCAGAACCAACTTTGAGGCAAAACCCAGTACGAGCGCAGCTCGGCACCAAGGGGCTGCACAACAAGAAAGTCTCTGAGTTGAAGGGATCGGTCTCCCTCGGGCAGCGGCAGCATCCTCTGCCCACCTGGGTAAATAAGGCACGAGGAAGCCCCCAGGGCATGGCTGCAACATGCCCACGTATCCTCTGAAGCTGGACGTGCAGTTTGCTTGCCACAGCTCCCCATCAAACCTAGCTGGAGTGGGGGAATATTGGGAAAAGCATCAAACACTGCCCGCTGCTGGTGAGCCCGGCTTCACCGGAGAGCAGAGAGCCACGCCGGGGCAAGCTGCTCGCTTGGTGCCAGCACCCCACGGAGGCAGGACCACAGCTCTGCCCTCGCCACCCCCAGGAGGGATTCCCCATAAAACCACGGCTGCACCATCCTCCAGCAAAGCCGGCAGTGAGCAGGGAGCCACTGTTACCCCCTCCACCCTCCCCCGGTGCCGGGCCAGCCCAGGAGGGAGGGAAGCGTCACTCACGTTGTCCCATTGGTCTCCCCAAAGCGCTGGTAGGACTCGGGGTGGGCGAAGCCGTTCATGCCACCGGGTGGGCTCCCCTCTGGCGTGACGTCTGTGGAGCTGTAGTCGTTGTAGTCCTCGCTGCGGAGGCGCTGGGTGGACATGGTCCCTGTGGAGGGAGCAGCGTTAGGGGTGCCCAGCTCGACACCCCCCTTCTCAGGCTCCTTGGGGTCAGCCATCGTTGCAGAGAGACCGGCTCGTACTGCCGGAGCAAGGTCTCCTCCAGGGCTTTTATACAGCAACACGCTCCCACCCAAGCAATCACAGGGCTGGCATGTCCTAAGGTCAAAGGTGCAGGGCACATTCCCACCGGCTTTTCCTGCAGGCTTGTGCCCCAGTTTCGGGCACGCCCAGGCAGGACAGGCTCGGGATCCTGCAGGCAGAGCCTGGATGCGACCCGCTTCGTGCTGGGCGAGGGACCCATGCACCCCTGCACCCCACGCACCCCGTGGTGAGCGTGCCACCACAGCCACACAGTGGCAGCGTCCCCAGCCCTGGCGCTGTCAAAAGGATGGCCAGGAAAGAGCAATCGCTTTTAACCCACAAACACTTTGCTGCAAGGAAACAGCTTGCCCTTGCCAGGGAAAGGAAAGTTTCCTAACTTCTCTTTTTTTCTTTTTGAATTGAAGACTTTTTATTAAAAAGAATTTTTAAAAAATTGATTATGCTCCCTCAGGCAGGAGCACAGCCCACGTGCTGACAGCAAACCGCCCGCTCCAAAGGTTTCACAGCCACGGAGATGCCTACAGGACTAAGGGGCTTCCCAGGATGAGGCACCTGCACAACCCGGAGCCCTTGCTCCAGCGAAAACGCCAGCAGGGTTCTGCAAGCCAGGAGCACCAGCGCAAGCCCTCACCAAGGTGTCCTGGTTTTGGCTGGAATAGAGTTAATTTTCTTCCTAGTAGCTGGTATAGTGCTGTGGTTTGGATTTAGGATGAGAATAATGTTGATAACACACTGATGCTTTAGTTGTTGCTGAGCAGTGCTTACATTGGTCAAGGACTTTTCAGTTTCTCATGCCCTGCCAGCAAGAAGCTGGGAGGGGGCACAGCCAGGACAGCTGATGCAAACTGGCCAAAGGATATTCCATACCATATGACATCATGCTCAGTATAGAAACTGGGGGGAGTTGGCCGGGGGGCGGTGACCACTGCTCGGGGACTGGCTGGGTGTTGGTCAGCAGGTGCTGAGCAATCACATCATGCATCACTTGTTTTGTACATACTTTTATTATTATTTTCCCTTCCTTTTCTGTCCTATTAAATTGCCTTTATCTCAATCCACGAATTTTACTGGTTTTTTTTCCCCCGATTCTCTCCCTCATCCCACTGGCAGGGGGCGAGTGAGCGAACGGCTGTGCGGTGTTTAGCTGCCTGCCGGGTTAAACCACAACACGAGGACACAAGCCTCCTGCCTTCAGCTGGAAGGCAGTCAGCTGGTTTAATTCCCACACACACCCTGAAAAGCTCCTGCTGCTTCTGCACAGCCTGCCACTCCCCTCCCAAAAAAAGCCTTTCCTTCCTCCGCCCCGCCGGCTGCACCCAGCACCCCGAGTGCCCGCCGGGAAGGAGCACCAGAGGCAGGGAAATTATCTGTCGGGCTCCTGCCACTCAGCCCGGCGACTCAGCCCCTGCACCAGGGCTCCTCTGGGGTGTCATGCCCCAGGCATCACCCCCACCCCAGCAGTCCCAGTCCTCCCCATCCCATCCGCCAGTGCTGGTGGGGAGCCAGGCCACAGCCGAGCAGAAGCAAGAAATACCGCTACCGCAAACGGGCTCGTTTCCTGCCAGAGGGCTCCTCGGGCGCCCGCCGGGTCACGCGAGCACCCGCAGGATGCGGCCCCGGCACAGACCTAAACATTTGGCTGTGCAGGGAAAGCTCAGCCCAGGCTGCTCGGGTCCTGCTCCATCCCCAGAGCCCCCAGGCATTCCCCCCCCAGCACCCCTCTCTGCAAACCTGGCTGCTATGTGCAAAAACAAGCCAAGAGCTGCAATCGCTGGGAGGGTCCAGCCTTGCGACCAGAAGGGAAGCAGGGAGCAAGGGACTTTGCTCAACTCTGGACGCTTGCTCCAGATCCCGGCTGCTCAGGAACAGTTACCCAGACCGCAACAATGCTGCTTTATTTCCTGCAGCACCGGGCAACAGCGGCAGCAGAAAGCAGGGCCGGTCCATCCCATGCAATAGCAGCCTCCAGAGCAGCGGTGAGCCCAGCCCAGGCAAGCCGGGATGCAGACAGGCGCTCCAGAGCTGAAGGCAGCACATG
The DNA here is from genome assembly GCF_035582795.1 of Mycteria americana. NCBI lineage: Eukaryota > Metazoa > Chordata > Aves > Ciconiiformes > Ciconiidae > Mycteria > Mycteria americana. The sequence goes on along the minus strand of NC_134372.1, from coordinate 7,804,292 downwards.
CATCGCTCCTGCCCAGCCTCCTCCCTCGCAGCTGGGCCACGCAATCATGCCCTGAACCGGCTCCGCCACGGGCAGGACGATGCGGCGAGGCAGGGACCGGGAAGAGCAGCAGCATTAGTTTACACAAGGAAAGCGTTAGAAGCTATTTGTCATCCGTGACGGGCTTGAGGGACAGGGGAGAGACTTGGGAGGCTTTGCCCAGCACCAAGGGCTGGTAGTGGGCAAGGACAGCAGGCAGAGGGGGTGCCAGGGTTGGGTCAGGCTCGGATACCCCTCCCCAAAGGTGGCCTGCGCATTATCTGAAGTACCCAACAGCAACGTCCTCCAGATAAAACACAACACAGTTACATCAGTCTGCCTGATCGCTCCCCGTGTTTGTTTTTTTTTTTCTCCCAGAGCAGGCCCAGCTGCTTTTTGCTTTGAAGAGCCAGGGAAATGCGTTCATCGTGACTTGCCTTCTTTGTGTCTGGATTAAAGGTTGCATAGCAGCAGGGAGTGAGCACTCAGCTCCCCCGCAATCAACAAGAAGAAGCTGCAAAACTTGTCTTATCCACACAATGAATATTTCAAACTGAAGCAAAGCCTCACTACATCATTTCCTCGTCATTACAAAGAGCAAAGACAGGAACGGCCACATTCGGTTTCCACTTTAAACCCGACTCCTTGGCCACTTTCACGTGCATTTTTTTTTCCTCCTATGCACACAAGCAATTTCATTGTGGTGAGCAAAGCGCCTAGGAAAGCTGGGGGGCGGGGGGATGACAGCAATTTGTCCCTTAGAGTGACAACCCCACGCCAGAAGTCAAAAGCAAGATGCAACTTGCTGCTGACCCTGACAGCTCTCCCCAGCTGAGCAGGGGCTGCGTGCAGAACGGGCAACACGAAATCTTCCAGAAAAGCGAGCTGCACAGCAAAACTCACTGCTGCTTCCCATCACGCGTGTTGAATCCTTTTTTTCCAAAGCGCTGCTTGTAACCCAGCTCAGCGTGACACAAGGGAGAGCCAGCGCTGCCAGATCCCGCTCCCGCCTTGCCCCATTCCCCTGCCTGCAGGGAGGCTGCGGCCGAGCCCCCTCCCCAGGCCACCGTGCCCACGCCGGCACGACACCTCCCAGACACAATGGCCGCACCAGCTGCGTCCCCACAGCATCGGTCATCTTGTCCCTGTGTGACCCGGTGCTCCCGTGGCCCCAGAGCCACCCCCAGACTCACCTTTCCCACGCTTCGCAGCATGGCCTAGTCCCCCCAGCCTGGCTTCTCCCCACAGGGAGGCTGCTCGGCACAAACCCCCCCAGTCCCCGCAGCTCCCGCCCCAGCCACGCCGTGCTGCCCCACTCCCCCTCCACCCTGCACCCCCACGCAGCAGCACGGCTGCGCCCCGCAGAGCGCGGGGCTCCCGGCACCCTCCACAGCTCACCCTCCCCGCAGTGCCACACAGCACCCGCACCCTTACCAGCGCCTCACACCCTGGTGCACACTGCGGGGGGCTGTGCCCCCACACACACTCCAAGGAGAACCCCACGGGCTGCCAGCACCCCCGCAGGGCACTACCAGTGTGCACCCCTGGGTGCGCATGCAGGGTCTCAGCAGACCCATACACTCAGGTGGGCTCCGGGCACCCTGAGGCACCGCTGCAGGCTGCCAGGAACCCCAGGGACCTCTGGGCACCCACGCAAGCTGCCAGCACCCCCCTGCACCCACTCAGGCTCTGAATACCCCCCCACACACGGCTACATCGATGGGCTACCAGCACCCCCAAGCTCCCCTGAGCACCCATAGGGGCTGCCAGCATGCTCCTGCATCCCTGAGCACCCATGCCTGATGCCAGCACCCCCAGGGACCTCCAGCACCCACGCAAGCTGCCAGCACCCCCCAGGCTCTGAGCACCCCCCTACACACCCGGCCACGTATAAGGGCTGCCAGCGACCCCCTAGACCCCCGAGTCCTGTCAGCGCGCCCAAGCTGCCCTGAGCACCCACACGGGCTGCCAGCTCGCTCCTGCACCCCTGAGCACCCACGCGGGCTGCCAGCACCCCCGGGACCCCGCGCACCCATGCGGGCTGTAGGACCCCCCGCATCCCTGGGCACCCCGCGGGCTGTCGGCACCCCCGTGCATCCCTGAGCACCCCCGCACGCTGACAGCCGGCTGACAGCCCCCCGCAGCACCCCCCGGCCCCGGCACCCCCGGCACCCCCGGCCCCGCACCTCGCCGCCGCCGCCGCCCCGCGCGGACCCCGCCGGGCCCGCTCCCTCGGCCGCGCCGTCACGTGACAGCCGGCTCAGCTGACGGCGGCGCCCGCGCCTGCGCATGGAGAGCGGTGAAGGCGCGGGGCGGGGCGAGGCGCAGTAGGGCGGGGCGAGGCGGGGAGGGGACAGGCAGACGGAGGGGCGGGGCGAAGCGCGGCGAGGCGTTACGGCGCCGCCTGGCGGGCGCGGCGGTGGCGGCGGGCGGGCTGCGGGGGGGCGGGTCTGGCTACCGCGAGTGGGGCAAAGGCGGGCACGGCTGAGCCCTGACCCCCCCACGCGTGGGCAACGAGGAGCATCCCCGCCAGCGGGGCTATTCCTTGGGCAAGGCCTGCAGAGCGGGGCAGGCCGGCAGGTGTCAGGGAGATAGATGGTCGCTGGGACGAGCTACACCCCCAGAGACCCCCGGCGTGGGCTGTGCCCCCCGGGGGCGGGGCGCTGCGTCCCTGCGTCCGAAAGCAGCGCCTGCAGATCCCCGCTGTGCCCCTCGTACAGGAGCCGGCCTCGGGGCTGTTCACACTCAGCTCTTCTGGCTGCAGCATCCTCCACCGCTGCCCCTACACCACTTCGCTTCTCCCAGCTCAAAACCACGTCCCCGCTATTTCAAGGGAAACAAATGCCACCCCCCTGGTCACCCCCAGCACCAAGAGGCACCAGCTCCGCTTCCTGGTAAAAAGATTTATTAAGAACCTGCGATACCCGCCCAAAAGGACGATGCCACCCTGGCACGGGCGCTGCGCAGCGGCGGGGAGCGGGGTGAGAGGGTTAGCGCTTCTCCAGGCAAAACAAACCCAGGTCAGACCCAGCAGCAGGACGAAACGGAGCGAGTCGAGGGCACAGAAAGGCGGTGGGAACACATCTGCGCAGCAGAGGACCTCCCGCCAGGGCAGCCCGGCAGTAGTTAAGGCATATAAAGTGCTTGGAGGAAGACCAGCCCTAGGAGGGACTAAAAAATGGAGCAGGGAGAGATAGTGAGGGAGCAAGGGATGTGGGTGGCTGGTGGGTCCCCTGCACCCTGCAGGGACCTGGCATAGGCGGGTGGTGTCAGACATACGCCCTGCCTGGAGCAACAGGCAGGAAGGATGCTGCCAGCCCATGCCTCAGCCCCCAGCCATGACCAGGAGATGAACTGCAAGGCCCCCAAACAGGACCCAGGCTGCTGGTCTTCACGGTCATCTCCCAGTCCACCCCACATCCAGGATGCTGCTCCACATGGTGGGGGTGCCTCTGCCAGTGCACAGGAAGGATGGTCCCAGTGCAGTGTCCTGCCTCAGCTCGGTCCCAGTGGCAAAATGAGATGAGTGGGACTTGCCCTCGGCCAGGTTGTGCCCCAGCTGCCTGTCACAGCCGTGTGTCCCCCCGGAGTGAGAACAGCCCATGTCCAGCCAGCTCTCCTGCTGCTGGGAGCAGCACCAGCCGCTTGGTCCTTCACAAGCGGGAACATCAGCTGGGGGTTTGGGCAGTTTCAGTCCTGTTGTGCTTGTGATGTTTGTCGCAGCAGGGACACAAGGAGGTGCCTCGTGTCACCGAGGTGGTCCCGCAGGCAGGAGAGGGATGCAACCAAAGGCAGACCCACAACTGCCATGGGGGGAGAGGTCTCCTGCAGCCACTTTGGGGACACTTTTGCAAAACAGCCCTGTGCTCCGGCTGGAGGTGGTGTGGGCAAGTGGGGACACCCTCCACAGCTAATCCTGCACCCCTCCAGCCTGCCCCAGCACTCCCAAATGCTCCCTCGCCCCACGGACTGCTCCGAGAAATATTGCTTTTCCCTGGAATGTTTTTGTCTAAAATTCCCTGGATGGGATTAAGAAAAAAAAAGAGAAACTAGGTAAAAAATAACTACCCCCAGGTCACGCTGAAAGGCTGGGGTTAGCTCCACGGCCACCCTGTCTGGGGCAGGGGACACCCTGGTGATGGGGTTGGGGACAGCGGGGCAGCTGGAGGGGCCTTTCTGTGTTCGGCAGGGGAGGAGGGCGCCGAGCGGGGGTACAGGGGCTGCCTCCTCCTGGCAGCGGGTGGGATGCAGCTCGCAGGGACAGGTTGGGACAGGATGGGGTGCAACTGGATGGGATGTGACAGGGGACCAAGATGGTGGGGAGAGGAGGGACGGGCCCCCGTCACTCCTCACTGGGACTGCAGGGAGAAGGCCAGCTTGACGCAGGCGAGCTCCTCCCCACCGCTGCTGACGGCCACCCGGACACGGTAGTTGCCGTTGGTCATCCAGGCAGGCAGCTCCACCTCAGGCAGGACGAAGTCACTGGCTGGCAGGGAGTATGAGCCCTGCGGAGAAAAGGGACATGTAGGCAAGACGCCAGCCGAACCCCCCCAGCCCCGTGCCGAAGGGCACAGTGGTACCCGGCGGCGCTGCCGGCGTCACGCTGGCATCACGCAGGCGTACCGCTTTGAAGGGGCAGTGGCAGGGGATGCCGTAGGTGAGCAGGGGCTCCGGGCAGGTCGTGCCAGGTGGGATGAGGTCGTCAAGGATGGTGCAGACGTCGTTGTAGGTGCAGCTGCCCAGCTGGTCGATGCAGGGCAGCTGGATCCAGAGGTCGCCCAGTGCCTTCTCCACCAGCAGCACCGCCTGCAGGAAGGGTGTCCAGCACCAGTACAGCCGGCATGGGTGCCCACAGCTTCTCCAGCCTGTCCCACCCCCTCCCTCCCCAATCATCTTCCTCGGCTCCTGCTCGTGCAAATTCTTTGGGGTGTCCATGGGGCCACCACATGACCTCCCCCTCTTGCTTTCGGTTCCTCTCTGCCTGCAGGTTTCTCTTCCTCCAACCTCAGCTTGACCCCTTGAGCAAACACCTCCCAGCACCCCACACACCTTCTCCTTCCCCTCTCCTTGCCCTGTCCCAGAACCACCCAGCAGCTCCTGTCCCACAGCTCTGCCTCCATGCTCCCCCAGCACGCTCCGCACAGCCCCAGCCCCAAACAGGCACCATGGCATTGCTCAAGACAGCCCATGCACCTTGGGCAGAGAGACATGTTCAGTCTCATCCCAAAAATTCCCCAAAAAGTGGTGCAGCATGGCCGGGCCAGCCCAGGGCTCCCACAGCAGTGCCGTGGCATGTCCCAGGAGGGAGCAACCGGGTCTGGATGCCGAAAAACAAGTGCTGCAGCAACCACCGGGAACACCCAGGGCACTTGGGGCTTCATTTCCCTCCCTGAGTCATTATGTCCCCAGGACACGACACATCTCAGGTGGTTTCTCCCATGGGACAAGGTTGGGAGCTTCCACTGTGGGCTGTCTGCTCCCACCGCAGGTCTCCCCGTGCCCATCGCCCCGTTCTGGCTCACAGAGCCCGGCGCGCCCAGCCCTGCACCGCTCTGTGCCTCGTTCCCCCAAAGGCTGCTCGTTCCTGTACCCGCTGCTGGGTATTTCCCAGCTGCTGGTGGTTTCGGGAAGCTCTGCTCTCCCTCGTCCCGCAGAGGCATCTCTGGAACACACCTTCAGAGGGGCAGCCATGGTCTTGCTGCTGCTGACGGCCGCGCTGATGCGCAGGCTCCCCGGGATGCTGATCGGGTCCGGTGCCACAGAGAGGCTCTGCAGCACCACGGGGTCCCTCTTGTCACCGCAGTTCTCCCAGGCAAAGCCACCAATCTGCGGCACCAAGGGACAGGAGGAGTTAGAGCCAGGGCAAGCCTTGCCCTGGGTTTGCAGGAGGTTACCCCAGTGCTGGACCCCCCAACACTCCCCTAACATCTGCTCACAAACCCAGCCAGAAAATTACCTTCATCCCCCCTTCAAATGCTAAATAAATATTTCCTTCTGCTTTTCTCGCACTCCCAGCTCCCCGAGCCTGAGGGCATTGCAGAAACTCTCCGTCCGCCCCCCTTGCCATGTACTTTACTCCCAAAGAGGGTTCCCAGGCTGCGATTTCCAAACTCGCCCCAGCTCAGCCTCCAAACACTTTGCACGTGAACAAGGCGAGGAGCATTCTTCACACCAGCGCCAAGAGCACCGAGCAAGAGCGAGGTGTTTGAGAGCCAAGGCAAGAGAGCGAGCAGGGACCAGGGCAGGGCGGCGGTGGCTGCGCCAGCCGGGGGGATGCTGTGCCCCGGGGGGCTGCGGAGCCGGCACAGCCTCCCGGCTCAGCCAGGACCAGCCCGGCTGTCGCAAGCCCTCATCCGCCGGCTCCGGCCACCTGGGCCCGTGCAGGAGCAGGAATCGCATTCACACGTGTGCTGGTTTTGGCTGGCGTAGAGTTAATTTTCCTCACAGTAGCTACTATGGGGCTATGTTTTGGATTTGTGATGGAAGCAGTGTTGATAATACAGGGATGTTTTAGTTGTTGCTGAGCAGTGCTGACACAGAGTCAAGGCCTTCTCTGCTTCTCACCCCACCCCACCCCACCCCACCAGCGAGGAGGCTGGGGGGGCACAAGAAGCTGGGAGGGGACACAGCTGGGACAGCTGACCCCAACTGACCAAAGGGATATCCCAAACCATATGATGCCATGCTCAGCATATAAAGCTGGGAAAAGAAGAAGGAAGGGGGGGGATGTTCAGAGTGATGGTGTTTGTCTTCCCAAGTCACCGTTACACGTGATGGAGCCCTGCTTTCCTGGGGATGGCTGAGCACCTGCCTGCCCATGGGAAGTGGTGAATGAATTCCTTGTTTTGCTTTGCTTGCGTGGCTTTCAGTTCACTTATTAAACTGTCTTTATCTCAACCCACAAGTTTTCTCACTTTTACCCTTCCCATTCTCTCTCCCATCCCACCAGGGGGGAGTGGGCAAGCAGAGCAGCTGTGTGGGACTTAGTTGCCAGCTGGGGTTAAAACACAACAGCACGTTGCATTTTAAACATGGCTTAACGTTTCCATCTCCGCTCATGCTCGGGGGCAGATGAGCCAGGCTCATTCCCTGCCTGATACACCCCAGGAGCCTGGTGCTGAGCTGGTTCAGTCCAAAGGAGCCAGGGAAGCAGCACTGTCCCATGGGATAATGAAAATCCACACATGGGGATGTCACCCAGACAGGGAGGCATCACTCGTGTGTCCCAGCTGGGCCAGGAGCCGTGCTGGGAGATCTCCCCTGTTTCCTCTGAGTCCCATCAGCCTCCCTGGCTGTCACGGGCAGCCGGGGAGCAAAGCCATGGGCTGGCAACAGCACCGGAGCCCTTTGCTCCCACAACCCAAGTTCAAAGGTGGGGGGATGGCAGCACTCACCTGCAACAGCCACCCCTGAGCCCACCACAAGCCGACGGCAAGAGCCCAGCCCCGGCTCCCTCCCCAAGCAGCCTCCAGCCTAACTGCAGGTCTTTTCCCGGCGGGGAGGTGGGACTGCGCACCCCGAGCAGGTTTGGCTGGGGCAGCCTGTCTCCCCATGCCACAGGCTCAGGGCTCTCCCTACCTGCTCAGCAGCCGCAGAACCGGTGGAGGCTGTATTACCTGGTGCCAGCCGGCAGACCCAGCGGGCAGCGCTGCCCACGCAGGCCAGCAGCCCGTCCCGCCGCCCCACTCGCCAGCCGGGAGCGGCCCGGGGCACAGGGCAGGACGTGGGGCGCAGGGCAAGCCGGGACAAGGGGCAGGCTGCACCCCACCGTTTAGCAAGAGCTGGGAGCCCCTCGCCTGCGGGTCTGCAGGCAAAGAGGCTCCATGGGAGCTAAACATCAGCGTGTGGCTGCATATTGCTGTGCCGCAGACCCTCTGCTGCCCCGCAGAGCCCCCTCCAGCCTTCCTAACCGGCTCCCCCTTCCCTGGGGCAACATCAGCTTTCCTGGAAAAAAAATAGAGATATTCCCCTCCGCACCACGTGAGAGTCACTCATCTTAATCAGCTGTATCTTAATCAGCACGTCTCGATGAGCCCGGCCCAGCGCTGCGTGGGAACGAGGAGGCAGCAGCCTGAGCTGGAAACCGCCAGCGATCGGAGGAAGGAAAGCCGAGGTGCTGGGAGGCTGCAGGGAAAGCTCAGCCGAAGGAAGAGAGGCCGCTGGGCTTTTCGGTCCAGAAGGGTTTGTCAAAACTGAAATCCCCTCCTGCTCGGAGGCTGAACCCGAACCTGCAGCCGTGCTCCCCCAGCGCGGTCAGGTCTACGGGACCCCGCTCCCCCCCAGCCCAGCCGCAGACGTGCACCCAGAATCAGACCCTGCGCTCCCCTTTCTGGGACAGAAAATGCTTTCGAGCCCTTGCAAAGCCCAGCAGGGTGGAGAAAGCTTTCCTACCTACCAGCACCGCTCGGGCTGCTCCCTCCGCCGAGCCCCCCGGCAGCCCCCCCCCCCCGGCCCCTTCCCCGCCCAAAGAGGAGCGGGGTGAAGGGTTTGGAGTCTCTCACCTTGCTCAGCCTCCGGGAGCCGCTCCGCTCCACCAGCAGCTGCGGCTGCGACCCGCCGAGCGCGGCCGGGCAGAGCTGCAGGGCGCAGAGCGCCAGCGCCAGCCCCGCTCCCCGCATCCCTCCGGCAGCGAGGCAGGGTCTGTGCAGAAACCTGGGGCGGCCGGCGGGGAAACCAGCCGGGGGCAGACGAGCGAGAGGCGAGGCGGCCGCTGCCTTCCTGAGCCGGGGCTTCCCGCAGCGCGACGCCCGCCGGGACGGGGCTGGCGGCGGCGAGACTGGGCCGGCCCGTGCGGCGGGGCAGCGGCCTCCCAGCTCCGCGCCCGGCCCCTCTCCCGATTCCCCTCCCTCCCCGCCTGCTTTCCTTGTCAAGCGCAGGACTGGAGTCGCAGGGATGCTAGGACGGGAAGCTGCGCTTTCCCAGGCACCCAGGGCCTGCCCTCTGCCGGCACGGGGCGGGGGGGGGGGCACCGGAGCGGGATGCCGAGGTTGCCCCCACCACCCAACGTCGGTGGGTGAGGCCAGACCGTCTCCCCACCTCTCGCCCTCCCCCCCCCCCGGGCTGCGTCTCTTCTCGCACCCCGCCCGGGCTGGCCGAGGCATCTGCGGGCGTGCAAAGGGTCGGTTCCCACCCGGGCAGGCACCCGGGGCCCCCGCGCCCCCCCCGTGCTCGGCACAGGGCAGGCGGCAGCTGGAGAGCAGAGATAACTTGAGACCCTGACCCCATGCCGGCTGTGCTGCGGCGGGGATAGGGGCACTCGGGTGTCGGGAGTCCCCAGCTGGGCTGTTTGCCGCAGCACCCCGCTACCCACCACCCGCCTATCCACCATTTCAGATTTAACACCCTCCTCTTCCACCCTTCCCCCTTTGGGCGCCCATTTTCCAGCCAGAGCTGCCCCGAGCCCCCCATCACGCTGGAATGGCCCCACGGTACCCCACCATCAGAGATGGCACAGGAGCATGGGTTTTCCCATATATTTTGGTGAACAGATAGATGTTTTTTCCCTGTGGAAAGCTGGAAGGGGATGAGCCAACTGAGCACGCAGGACACGAGTGTGACAGGTCTCAGACCTTCCCCCCCCCGCCACAGCACAGTTAGGACCCACGCGTGGGACCTTTCCCCACAGGCAGAGCAGCTCTCCCTCACACACTGATGCTGGCCAGCCCCCCTGTATCGCTCCCAGCCCTGGAAAGGGTTGCCCGGCTTGTCCAAACCCCTGCCTCAGCTCTATTTTTAGCCTTTCGTCCTTATTTAGCAGCAAGGCTGACCGGGAGCGTGCAGGCAGGGCGCGGGAGCGGGCAGGGGCCGTGACGGATGCTGCTGCCCACCCCATGCCGGCAGCGACAACTGTGTCGCTGATCCGCTGCGGAGGCTTAAGGGCAAGGAATAAATAGCCCTGTTCCTCCCACCCGGGAGTGGGGCGGAAAGTTATCCCCCGGGATTAGTTTTCACTTTGAGGCCCTGGAGCAGCGGGGGGACAGGGATGGGGACAGGGGTGCACGGGGAGAGGGGTGGGCACGGCTGGAGCACCGTCTTTGGGGCCGGGAGGGGAGCACAGCCCCTCGCCTCAAGGCCCTGGCGCTACGTGCTTTCCTGCTTCTCACAACCAGCGTGGGTGAAGGTTTCACTCTCCCATTCCCATCCTTCCCCCCTCCATTTTGCCGTGGGGAAAAAAAGAGAATAAAGGACTGTAAGGACAGGTTAACCCACATCTTTTTGCTTGGAAAAACAAAAGCAGGGGCAGAAATGACTTGAAATCGCTGCTCTACCTCAAGACAGACGCATGCGTGACCTAGATCCCCAGCAAAGGAGTCTGCAACCTTTTTTTGGGCTCCAACATATGCAAGATCCTCTGCAGTTCAAACAGTTTTCTGAGCCATCTCACCCATGCAAAGCCCAAGTCACGAGGTCTCAGCAGGTCTGGTTAAACATCTTCAATTTGCATTGAAGAAGAGCAGCCAGCACAGATGGGTGACAACGTTAATGGGTTTGTTCGGTCTCATTTACAAAAGCAAACAGATTGCAAAAATGATGCGTGAGGCCGAAGGGTACAACCACAGACCACCCTCTCTCCACCACCCGTGGCACCAGCTCTGCCGGGACCCACTGGGCATCGCCACGGGCCAGCTCATTGCCCAAAAACCTTCCAGTAAAATCTTCTCTTCCTTTTTTTTTCCAGACTGAGTTTCTGCAAAAAAAAAAGAAACAAAAAAAATGACCCCATCTGCGCTCACAGGACCACCCTGCACACAGACCACGCAGGGCCGGGTCCCAGATGGAAATCCCACGCGCTGGCACCGACACCACCTTGTACCCACCCCGTCCTGCCCAGTCCTTACCAGCTGGAACTGGAGAGAGAGACGAGACACTTTAACAGCTTGCATAAATACTCCTCTTATCCATAAGCTTTGGCAAACACTTTAAATGACCATTGGTACAAATTAACTCAACATTCAGCCAGCTGTTATCCCATTTACGGCAATTCAGCTGAGCATGAGATAAACCTTCCTAGGCTCGCTTTTCCAGGCAAAACCCTTGAGACCTCTCCAGCCGCTGTCGTTCCTGGGGAGAGATCACGATAACACTGAAAAGACATCAGGGCAAACTTCAAAACAAGCCGAAGCTGCCCCAGGTGGGTCTGCCACACACCTCCTCCACTTTCCTGTCTTTGCACAGGCAGAAATCCCCTTGCTGCCACGGTCCCCGTCATCTCCAGCCCTCTGCGAGCAGCCTCCGGCAGCCCCAGCCCCGCGTGCCTCCCGGGTCCCCAGGCTCCCCTGGTTAGGGAGAGGGGGATGAGTTGTTGCAGCCATGAATCCCACCCCAACAATGCCATGGAAAGCCCCTGCTTTGCTCAAAAGCAGCTGGACAGAAAAGTTCCTGGCTGTTTAAGTGCTGCCCTGGAAAGGGAGGAAATTATCAGTGTATTGGGGCAGAGGTAGATGAAGCAGGGCTGAGATGGGAGATCTCTCCAGCAGGGACACATCCCATGCAGCCTGCCCAGGAAAGATTGGAGAAACCGAGAAATTGCTAAAATCAAGCTAAAATAAGAGACCTTTGGGGCAGCACAGGCAGGGCCTCTGGCAGGCAGCCTCGCAGATGCGCCTGTGTGCTGAAGGAAGGATGTAACGTGACCTGGTGCGGCCCTTTCTCCGAAAGTTAGTGATTTTAGAAGCGCAGGGTTGTAGCTGCCATGGCGAGCACCACACGCCAGAGCCCGCAGCGGCAGCGTGGGGTGCAGGGCTGGGGAGCGGGGTGCTGGAGCCGGCCTCCCCGCACGTCCCCATCCCCTAGCCCCAGCTCTGCCTTGCTGCCGTGATGCTTCAGCCTGATGTGACCAAATCCTCTGGTTTTTCTCCACCATTAGCAAGAGAAACCCTACCCAGAGCCCTGCTTTGTGGCACAGGGGCATCCCAGCGCACCCCCAGTAAAACCAGAAATTATCACAAGTACATGTGCAAACCACTGGAGCTTCGTGCACCAGCAAGACGTGATGGCAGCTGGACAGGCTCCTCCTCAGCTGTCCACACAGCTGCTTCTGTTCCCAGCCACAGCCCCAGCCACGCAAATTCAGCCTGGAAATACAGATGTGCTTTTGTGCTTGCCCCTGTACGCCTTCAGTCTCCAAAGTCTGGACCAGGATTTTTAATTAACCCTGGAGAGGTGGAGACCAGCACCTTGCACTGACGGAGCTTTTCATCCCACAAACGATCTAACTCAGCCCAAATAAGTACTCTCAGGGGGGGAAGGAGGCTTGCGCCATGTATGAAGTGCTGGGGGAGATAAGAACAGAGACGCTGTCGGTGGTTCCTGAGCGGTGGGAGCTGATGCCAGGAAGCTGCTGTGACTCACAAAACTTCACCCAGGTTAAGCAGCACCTACCCAAGAGGCCACAGGCAACTGGTCCCACCAGGCCCTGGGAGACTTGAGGCAGCCATGGCCCTGCCCCTCACCTTCCCCACCTTCCTATCCAAGTGGTGTTTCACAATTTCCCTCATCCCAGGCTTGCCAGAGTGGAAAAAACACCTCCAAGTCACACGTGATGGGGCGACCACGCACCTCCGCTGGCCAGGCAGGCGATGCCGGAGCGGCAGCGAAACGCCAGTGTGCTGGCAGCGCCCGGGCTGCTTGGACTTCTCCCAGGGGATATTTGGAAAATGTCAGAATAGAAACTTGTTGACAAAAACTGGCAGTGTTTCCATACGGGCACAGCCTCGTGACCAGGTTGAAACACTCCTATTTCAGCAGTGCTGGGTGGCAACAGTTGATTTTTCAGGTCAGAATGTGTGTTCATTTAGAAATGTCTATTATTTCACAGCGCTTAAAAAAAAGAATCAAAACCAAAACATTTGGAGGAACCTGCCCTTCCTCCCATTAGTTTTTAGACAGGATACTTTCAAATCCATGTGTTTTCCTACCTCTTCAGGACCCATTTCTAACATGCAGGATTTCCTCCTGGAAAAGAGCACCCTGGCTCCAGGCCCGGCATTTGGGGTGTTTGGGATGCTCGGGAGGGGTGTTGCCAGGATGCCGTCCCCCCGGCAGCGTGGAGCACACTGAAAGCCTCCTCCAGCCAGCACAGCTACTCTCAGAGCAGAGCTCCTGCCAGAAAAAAACACCCCAAAACCACCACCTTTACACAACTACCCCAACACGAGCTGAAACTTCATGGGGTGGAGGCAATAGCCAGGATGGATCCTGCCTTTGCCGCTTCACATCCTTTCTCCCAGGGGGCTGGGGTGGGCTCCGCCAGGGCGAGCCCCACCGAGCCAGCCCTGCTCCGGCTGGACCCCAGCCCCAGTGCAAGGGTCCTGGTCCACCCACTCAATCTGGAGCACCCCCGGTGCAGGGGTCCTGCTCCCCCCACTCAGTTTGGAGCACCCCCGGTGCAGGGGTCCTGCTCCCCTTTTTCCCCCCACCCAGGAGCATCCCCGGTGCAGGGGACCCCAAGGACAGAGCACTCCCGGGGCGGGGGGTCCCACTACCCTGCTTGGGACGAAGCACGCCGGGCCCAGGGCGGGGACACGGCGGAGGGGCTCCAGGGCCGGAGCAACCCCGCCGGGCGCCCAGGGCCAGCCCCGGGGGCGGGCAGGCTGCGGCCGGGGGCCCTGCCCGCGGCTCGGGGGTGCAGAGCACCCTCTCCCGGCGCTGCCTGCGAGCAGCTGCGGGGACTTTTTTTTTTTTAATTATTTTGTTTTTATTTTTTTCTGCCTGCCAGCCCCAGCTGGGGCGGCTCGTCCCGTCCCGTCCCGTCCCGTCCCGCCCGGTTCCGCCCGGTCCCGCCGGGCAGCGGAAGCCGCTCGCCGGGGGATGCAGCACCCCGCGCCCCGCGGCTGAGCGGGCTCCCGGCCGGGGCTCCATGGGCTGCACCGGCAGCGCCCTGCGCTGCTGCCCCGCCGGCGGCAAGGTAGCGGCTGCGGGGGCTTGCTGGGCTGGGCTTGGGCTGGGCTTGGGCTGGGCTTCGCGTGGGGTCGGGGCTTCGCGTGGGGTCGCGGCTCGCGTGCGACCGTGTGCGTCCGTGTGCGTGTTGTCGGGGTTTGCGTGGAGTTGGGGTTCGCCTGGGGCTGCGGTTTGCGTGGAGTCCTGCTTGCAGTGCTGGGGAGGGGGTGTACTGGGGACACCCGGCGTGGGTCCCCCCATGCCCCGGGGAGCAGCGGGGCTGGGCAGTGCGGCTGTCCCCGGCTGCGTGTGACCCCACCGGCATTGTGGTGGGGAAGCCGGCACCGGGCACGGCGGGAGTTGGCAGCCACCTGCCCTGCTGCACCCTCCTGCACCCCTCCGGGCTCTCCCCCCACATCATGGAAGGGGACTAAACCAAAGGGGCCCATACTAAAGGAGGTGCAGCATCTGGGGTGGCAATGCCTGTTGGAAATGCTGGTCCCGTATAGGACAGGGATGGGCTCCCCCAGTTAGACCTCTGCCATCCTCCCACAGCATCCTCCCTTGTCCCCAAAGTCGTGTCCCTCCTTGTGCTGGGTCCCCCCTTGTGCCAAAGGCAACATTGCTGGGGGGGAATGCTCTGAGTCCCCAGCAGATCTCGGTGCACTGCACTGAAGTGCTCTTCTGCAAGTTAAGGTCTAGAAATTATCTGCTGCTAATTATTACTATTTTTTGACGTGCTCATGCTGCCTTAGCGCCCCGCCATTGGCCTCAGGAGTTGTTTGTGAAGTCGGATGTGCTGTGCATACTGGTGTCGGTGGGTTGGTCACTGGAGGGTGGCAGGGGCAGGAAGAAAGTCGGAAAGGCCCCGCGGTGCTGGCGTGCCCCCCTACACGGGTGGCCCTTTGCAGAGGCAGCTGTGAGAGCTCGGCCGCCTGGGACCATGCGGCCGAAGCACAACCCGCTGCTGGGATGGGTGGGGGGAGCAGGCGTGGAGCTTGCACGGCCCCGGAGATAGCAAGTACCTTCATTTACAGCACTTTCAGGCTTGGCTGCTTCTCCGTATCACGGAAAAAAAACCCACTCTTCTCTATGTCATAAGATCAGACACTTCTGGGCTGGTTTGTGACTCTGAGAGCTCGCAAGAATGGGCATGGGACAGGGAGAAACGGCAGCCCAGAGGCCCCAGGTGTTGAGAGCTGCACGTTTACCGAAATGCGGAAATTTAAGTCAGAGTCATTTGCCCGCAGACGCCTCCCTTCCTGCACTTGCCCGCTCTCAAGCTCTTCTGCTCAGCCTTGCGGCGCTGCTCACCGCGATTTGTGCCCTACAAAACAGCCCTGCTGCTGTGACTAAGTTGCAAGTTAATCCTGAAAGCAGCACCGAAAATCCCCTTTATGGTAAAAAGGGGTAAGGGCAGGCATCGAGCTGCTCCTGCCCACGTTCTTGTGTCCAGGGTACCAAAAGGCGGGGTGGGAGACCTTCACCCTCCCGCTGCTGATGGGTGGACTTGCAGAGCTGGTCCCTTAGGGTTGCTTGGGGATGGGGGAGCCCTCAAACCCCAGGGGAGAGGCTGGGCAGACCCCAGGTGCACGTCACAGGCTGGGGGCTGTCATGGGGCTGGGGGCTGCGGAGGCTTTTGGGGCCGGTCCCAGGTTGGAGGTGACCTTGGGGAGCCCATGCCGGGCTGGGTCCAGTGGGTGGACGGCATACCAGGCGCTGCTGCCTGCCCTGGGGGAGGCGGCTTGGCAGCCTTGTCCTTTCCGTCACCGGTCCGCGGGCAGCAGGGCAATAAGGAGGCACGGGCGCAGGTGCCATGGCCAGAGCCCGGCCCTGAGCTGCGGGCATCATCCCCAGGGGTCCCTTCGCCTCCCGGCTCCATCCACCCGTGCTTGGCCGCTCGCCATTCAGCCATGCTGCCGGCGTGAGAGAGGCCAAGACGCCTTCCCGAAAGATCAGGACTGGGGCTTGGCCACCTTCCAGGGCTGGGGTGAATTTATTTTGGAGATATAGAAACTATATGTAGCAGCAGGAGCCAGGGAAAGGTCAGGATGCAAAACTCGGGGCTGTCAACGGCATGAAGGGTTTGCGTACGGTCTGCGGCACAGATCTGACTGTACGAGAGGTGATAGCCATCTTGTAACACAACCATCGCCGGAGGAAAAACAGCAGCAGAGTCGAAGACAGGTCCCACAGACCTGTGCCAGCGTTGCTCTGGCAGCGCTGAGCATCTGCTGCAGGTGCCGGGCAGATTTTAGGGTCATGGGCCAAATCCTGGCCCCTTTCTCTACAGCCACAAAGCAAAACCTTGTCCCCAGGAGCAGAATCAGGATTTAAACGCTCATTTCCTGCCTCTTTGTGATTTCGTGCTGATGGTAACGTTGCATAGTTTAATTGCTTAACATACTTGTAAAACAGGAAAAGAGGAAGAAAAATACAGTACAAAACCCCACCTCACGCTAAAAGCTGAAGCAGAGGCTGCAGCCGACCCAGCTGCCCGCAGCCGCCTGCACCGTGCCGGCTGCCTCTGCATGGGTGCTCCCCACCGCTGGCACCTTTTGAGATGCCTCAGGTTCTGCTGGAAATCCCAATTAATCCATCCATAAACAGTTTTGCTCCAGACCATTAGAAATATTCAGTTCTAAGAATGTAGATACTTTTTTTTTTTTTAATAGCTAGAAGGTATTTTTTGGCATGAGCCTCCTCAAAGCCAAAACCAGAGGTTTCCATCCTGAGACCTTACAGGATAAGCAGCGCTGCCAACGGCCTGCAACCTGCGGGACATTTTGGGCTGCTTCTTCCCTGGGTCAAAGCCCTTCCAGCTGGAGCAACTCCCAACCTGCTCCCTTCACACACAGTGGATACCGGGACTGTCTTCCAGCTCTCCAAAATGCTCCGGGCGATACCAGAGACGCGGGTGCCACGTGCTGCTCTGGAAGTAGCAGCAGAAGGTGCCTCTATATTTCAGTTAGTTTTCAGCCACGTTTGGCTTTTCACCATGGCTTTGGCGGTGGAGCTCTCATCCCAAAGGACAATTGAGTGCTTAGGAGTAAAATTAGCTCCAGACACTATTTTAATTGCTCCTAGAGGTAGGAAGGGTGCCTTGCTCATAGCCTCAGGGCAGGTATTTAGATTCGTCTGCTGATGCTGGCATACCTCTTGCTCCCTTTAGCCATTTCTGAGTTCAGTGTAGTTGTCTCAAATCATCCTCCTTGAGTGGCTGAGGGGCTCTGAGGCCCCGTCCCACTGGGTTTGGGGCATGGGGGAGAGGTGAAAGTGCCCTGGATCCGTGCTGGGGACATTGTCCATGCTATGGGGGTGATCAGCCCTGGGCTCTCTGTCCTTGGGCATCGCCTTCACCAGCGAGTGGGACGCACGCAGCCGAGGCGGTGTGGTTTGGGCAGGTGAGGTTTGGGCATCGCTCCTGGAGGAGGTACCAGCATCCCGCTCCCAGCAAGGCTCAGATCATCCAAAACCCTTGAGGGCTGTGTGACCCCACCGTGCCAGGACAGTCCCCCCGCACAGCCTTTGCTTTGTCGCAGTAAAACCGGGGGGAGGGAGGGGGTGTGGGGGTGTGTGTGTGCTTTTGAGGTTCCCGTGATGCCCCCAGGCTTGCGGAGCCCTGACTGCCTCATCCACCCACCTCCCACCAGACTCCAAAACCCAGCACGGGACACAGGGTACATTAAATAGCAGTGGGATGCACATCAGCGTCAGATGGGCGCGGGGGGCGGGCTGGAGACCCTGGGGACCCTTTGCAGGCAGGGCTGCCGAGGCTCGATGGCATCCCGGGGCACCCCGCATTTGCAGGGCGAGCTGTGTCGACAACGAGATTAAACCCTGCGAATCCTGACCGCCTGCTGCTGGGCCACGTTCAACGCCACGGCTGCTCACGCCATAGAAGGGAAGATAAAGCCGTGGCTTCCCAGAGGCTCAGAGTTTTCCTCCAGCTTCAGAAGGGGGGCTGCAGGGGAGGCGGAGGCAGGGACGACTGTTTGCTTTGCCTCACTTTTTTCCCAAGCCAGGCTCCCTAATCTGGTCTGTATTTGGCCATGCCGCCGCGACAGCGGGGCCAAGACAGGGCACAGCCAGCACAGCGGGGTCCCCAGCACCCCACGGGCTGCAGGGCTGGTTTCGTTAGGGACCGGTGTTTTTAGGGGCAGCTTTGCTGGGGGCTGGAGAGCAGCAACATGTCTGCAGGTGGATTCCCTTGCCCACGGTGCATCCGCACCCCTGCCCAGAAGCATGACCCGGTGATGGGCATCAGGGGCGAGATTTGCCCCACACCAGGGAGGCCAAGCTGCAAGAGCAGGCGAGCTTTGCTTCTATCTTTCAGCAACAGATAAAAATATATCCATCTCCATTTTTTTTCCTCCTCCCTTCCAAGTGACTAAATTAAACCCATGCAGGGCTGGAAGGCATCCCACAGAGCAGTGCTGCTGAAGGCAGCTCCCGGCTCTGGGTTATATCAGCCCCGCGGCAGCAATGGGAGCGTGCGGGAGTACGTGGGGCTGAGCAGCACATTCCTGTGCTCCTGAGGTCATCGCTTGCGCCGCGGCCAGCCCTTGCCTGCTGCCAGCCGTGCACGGGGTCGGCATCGCCTCTGATTTATGGGTATTTTTCATTTCTCACTTCTGCTCCAGCACAGACTGTGTCAAAGCCCGGCTGTATAAAGCACTGGCAGAGGGGTGTGTTTGGGGTGCTGCAAGGTGCCAGGGACCAGGCTGACCCTGAGCATCCCGAGGCAGCAGGGACAGGGCAGGAGGAGGGTGGCAAGGAAGCGCCGGAGCCCTGCCAATTGCTGCCTGCTCTCCCCCACCAAATTTTTTGCTGCCAGTGCCTATTTTGCACCAGCACCATGTCGGGGGGGGGGGGTTGTGAGCATCCCCCAGGTTTTCCAGCCGGCGGCGAATGCCGCGTGGCGAAGCATCCAGGGCGCAGGGAAACGGCACGAGCTCAGGGCTGCCTGCCAGGCAGCGCGTGCGCACCCGTGGGTGCTCGGGGCTGGCAGAGGGCAGGGCGTCGGGGAGGGACCGCTGCTGCTCGAGCACCCGTGTCGTAGCAGGGCTGAAGCACACTCAGCGCAGGGTGCCTGGCTGCAGGGTGTCCTCTGCCCGCAGCCGCCTGCCCCCTCTGTCCCCCCCTGCTCCAGCCCCCTCTCTCTCTGCCAGAGACAGCTAAAAGCCCAGCAGCAGAGGGACTCCCAGGAGCTCACGGCCTTGAAGACAGAGAACGGTGAGAAGAAAATGTGTGTCTCCCCCCGCACTGTGCTTTCTCAGTGTGATATTAAGAAAGCAGTAGGACAGACCCCATAGGACAGACCCCAGGGCGGCCAGCCTACGCCGGGGCCGGGGAGGATGGGGATGATGGCTGCAGCCTCCACATGGCGCTGGTGCAGGCAGACGTGATGTCATCCCAGAGACGATGGCATCCCATCCTCTCAGGCAGACAGGTCGTCCCCAGGGCAGGAGGCCTGACGAGCTCTGTCCTCTCTGAGCCTGCGCCATCCCAATTAGTGCTAATTTGCACCAGGGAGATGGAGGGGAGGTATCTGTCCAGTGGGAAGAGGACAGGGGCTGAACCCAGGCCACTGCGCTGGCAGGTCGGCTGCCCAGGACATCCAAGCAGCCCGCTCAGCAGGATGCGGCCGGTGCTGTTTCAGCCACGTTTGCGTTGCAGCCAATGCCACGCTATCGCCTGAGGATGGGAAGGAGAAGGCAGCGCTGCGAGAGGAGCGGACGGAGAGCGCGAGACTCCTCCAAGGCCAGGAGGAGGAGGAGGAGGAGCGGCTGCGGGATGCCGGCCGGGCAGGGACCACGAGAATCGCCCAGGACGTTAACATCCAGGTCGGTCGATAAGGCGAGTGCTGCTGGGGGCAGCAGCCGGGCAGGGAGCGTGTGGCCAGCCAGGATCTCCCAGGATCACGGACCTGGCACACGCTGGGCTGGGCTGTCCCGTTTTCAGGAGAAGGAAGGGGTTAGGAAGGGGTTAGGAAGCCCGGAGCAGTGCGGGTCTGGCAATGCGTCACGGGGCGTGGGGAGGGACAGAGAATCCCTTACGCCAGGTCAGACACATAGGGTTTGTCATCTCGCTGCTTCCCAGGTGGAAAAGGGAAAAGACCTGGAGCTGGAGGAGCAGTTCGATGCCCTGAGGAGGGAGCACACGGAGACCCTGCGAGGTGCGTGCCAGGAGAGCAGGGCTCCCTGCAGCCCCCCTGCCCGCTCCCCCCCACTGCCGGTGCCCCTCCGGCTTCATGCGGGATCATGGGGATGCTGCCCCCCTGCTCCCCAGCACTGTGGGGCTCAGGTGGGGCTCGCTGCCCAAATGTCCCCGCACTGGTGATGCTCAGTTCACGTCCCCCCTGCAGAGCTCCAGAGAGCGCATGAGCAGGAGAAGCTGCTGCTGGCAGAGTCCCACCACAGGTCCCAGGCAGCCTTACAGGTACCCGTGGAGAAATATGTGGGGAGAGGGTGCTCGTGAAGGGCTTGAGGACCGTCTGCTGGCTCTGCCATGGTGCCCTGAGCTCCTCAGTGGCCATCTCGGTCCCTGGTGTGCCTGGGGACCACGCAGGCTCTTCCAGCCCTGGGGTTATCAAGGTGCGATAGCCCAGGAGTGCCCCTGCTCAGGAAGGAATCCCAGACACCTCCCATCCTGCTTCTTCCCCGGCTGCCCTAGGAGACGATCGAGGCGCTGAATTCCCAGCTGAAGTCCTTCCAGGAGAGGATGAAGCGGGTGGAGGAGTCGCTCTTGAGCACAGACTACAAGAGGCACATCCAGGTACAGGGAGATGCGGGACCGGTGGCCTCTGCAGGGGGGTGTCAGGGAGGGGACCTGCTCCAGGGTGCTGGCCCATAGCCAGGGGTGCTTCTCCGATGGACCCTGAGAGCAGGGGATGGGGGGCTGGAGCCAGGGGGGGGCACAGGACAGCTTAAGAGGGGAGCGAAGCCCCATCCCTGGGAGGTGCATGGGCTGTTAGCGTGCCTTGAACATAAGCGATGGGCGAAATGTGGTGCCTTGTGGGTACAAACCCATCCTGGGCCATGCAGGACCCCAGCCAAGAGCACTGGCCTGCTGGGGTCATGCGTGGAGGGGTGAACTGTGGCAGATGCCCCAAGCGCCCACCCCGCTGCAGCTGCCGCATCCCCTGTGCCCCGCAGGAGCACGGGAGCCCCAGCCCCTTCTGGGAGCAGGAGCTGGAGAGCCTGCACTTCGTCATCGAGATGAAGAACGAGCACATCCACAGCCTGGACAAGAGGCTGCTGAACCTGGAGACTGTGGTGGGTTCAAAGGGGGAGTTGCAGGTGGGCTTTCCTCTTTCCATCTCTTCTCCCCACCTGAATCCCATCCAGCAATTGCAGCTGAAGTGGAGCTGGATGGAGCCTAGTGGGCTCAGAGTGGGGAAGGGACGTGGGTGCAATGCCACCATGCTCCCACCGAGCCAGCCTTCCCCCCAAGATGGGGCAGCGGGGAGGTCAGAGGCGCTTTCCGGCTCCCTCCTCACCCTCGTGTCCCCCTTCCAGGCGGAGAGGAACCTTCTGCTGGAGGAGAAGGTGAAGACCCTCCAGCAAGAGAACGAGGACCTGCAGGTTCGCACCCAGAACCACTTGGTCATGGCGAGGTAAGCGCTGGTCCCACACGTCCACCGGCTCCCCAGTGCACGGTGGCAGGGTGACAGCAGTCGCAGGTGGCATCTCCAGTGGGAGGAGAGGTGGCAGCGGAGGGAGGGAACACATTGCAGCCTGTGGTGCCACCAGGCGCTTTGCGGGGAGCGGAGGGGGCTCGCGGGCGCTTTGCCCAGCGGCTCCGGCAGCACATGCCATTTGCCCGCAGGCAGCTGTCGGAGGAGCTCCTGGCCGCCCGCGGGGCCCTGGAGAAGGAGTCGCAGCTGCGGGAGCAGGCTCGCCACGAGAAGGAGGAGCTGCTGTACCGCGTGCTCAACGGCGGGGACGGCTCCCCCTTCCCCACCGCTGCCGGCGAGGTGCCCCTCATCGCCACGTAGCACGCCGCCGACCGGCACCGCATGCTGCCGGGGGGGGCTGTCGGGGCTTTCCTCTGGGCGTGGGAGCCCAGGGCCGCTCTCACAGGTGCCCCTGCTGCCAGGGCAGGCCCTTGGGGCGGCCGAGCCCTCGGGGTGGCCCTGTCCGACCGGGGCGATGGAGCATTTCACAGGACGCTTGCGCCTGCCTTTCCCCAGCCCATGCGGGGCTGCAGGGGGTCCCCGGCCACCCACCTGTGCCATCCCTGCACCCCTTCCTCTGGTGGGAGGCTGTGGGGGCCTTTCTGGGGGTAAAAGGGGTCAGCCAGGACACACAGACATGCATTGGGCTGGATCCGACCCAGCACTTGGCTCTGAGCATAACCAACATCAGTGCTGCCCGGGGGCACGGAGGTGAGGAAGACGAGGCGGTCACTGGAATGGTACGGGGACAAGCATCGGGAGGATGAGGAGGGTGCTGGGGACATGGTGGTGTTCCGGTACCTCACTCCCTGGGGAGCATCCCTGGGAAGTGCATGGCCAAGCCCAGGGCTGAGCCATGGAGGCTTTCACAGGGCGGCAGCAAAGGGCAGGAGGGATGGGTGTATCTACCACCTCTGGCACTGCCCTTGCCACAGACCACGTCAACCTGTCCTGTTTTGGGGCTCAGCCTCCTGCTCAGGCTGCTCCGAGCCAATGCCACCCACTCCTGCCGTTTCCAGTGAAAGCAGGGCTTCCCCTGCCCAGGACCTGCCTCGCTCCCTGGGGAGGGCGGCCAGGCAGGGCTCCCACCCGTGCCCTCCTCTCCCCATCGCCTCCTCCGTCTTCAGCAAATGGCTCCCAGGGGTTGCTCCTGCGCCCCAGCTGTGCCTCCGCTGACCGCCACACAGACACCAAGCCCTCTTTGTCCCCGCTGCCCATCAGCAGCACCACCAGCCCCATCTTCTCCCCTGAAGCCGGGCAGAGGCTGCGTGCCCGGAGGTGCACACATGGGGAGCAGAGCATCCTCCCGAGGGGAAGCAGGCTTCAGCGGTGGCTGCCAGCAGGTCACATCCCTCCCTGCTCTGAGCCAGCACGTCCCCATGGGGGAAGATGCTGCCAGCACGGCTGTGGGGCCGCGGCTCAGGGCTGGATGCGCACAAGCACTTTCCGCTGGGTGCACGAGTGTGGTGGGACGGTCACTGCCCTGGGGGCTGTCACTGGCCTGTCCCCTCCCCAGGGCTCTTTAGCCGGGGGGGGGGGGAGGGTGTGTGTGTGTCTGTGCGTGTGTGTATGTGTGTGCACCGGGCCAACGTGCTACTGGCTGTAACAATTACAAGTCTCTAAGAAGCAGCAGCCTCAAGAATCCCCTGTCAGTGGTTTTGGGGACCGGTGCAGGAACATCTCTCAGTGGAGCCGTGTGCCCCGCACCTGGGGCAGGGGGAGAACAGGGAGGGGTGGGAGCAGGGGCCACGAAGCCACAACAAGGGAGCCCCAGAGGAGGCCCCCGCTGCCGGTCCCCCTTTTCCTGCTCCTTCCCTTGTTTCATTCATTTCAATGGGCTCCCAGCACAGGGCAGACCCCGACCCTCCCAGCCCTGCCAAGCCAGCAGGGCCGCCGCAACAGCCGCATCCGTCCTTTGTGCCGATCCTTATCGCGGAAAATATTGGCTGAATGAGGCAGCCAGGAAGGCAACAGAGATGCAGGGTCCGGCTCTCACCCGGGCACCTCCACGGGGTGCCCAGAGTGGGAAATGGGGGTGCCTGTTGTGTCAGAGCAGCGTCCCCCCAGGGCACCCACTGCTCCCTGCATCCCCACTGCTCCCTGCATCCCCACAGCTCTGGGGACGGGTGGTGGGGCAGCCTCCAGCTTTGCACAGCAACCCCAGGTGCTGTAGCACCAAAGCAGGGGAAATGGGGCAGGTTGCTGCCCCAGCAAATCCTGCCTAGCTGGGGTTGAAGGGGTCAGGATCTCTGGGCAAAGGGAGATGAGGCTGGTGGGGTCTGGCATCCTGCGCTGGGCACCTGGTACCATGTCCCACTGCCCCAAAGGCAGATCCTGTGTGGGACCTGGAGGAATGTGCCCGGCTCTGGGAAAGGGGAGTGCTGGGAACCGAGGAGGAAGAATAAATGAGTCCAGAAAAGGATTTCCCCATGGTAAGGAGGAAAAAGCCCAGCCCAGGCAGTGCCTTGGCAGTCATGGGGGTCCAGGCAGGTCAGCCCTGCCGGCCTCGGGGTGCCACGGCAGCGTGGACGGTCAGGACAGCACGAGAAGTCACCACTCCACTCTGCCGTGAGCAGCTGAGAGGCCAGGGTGGGCGAGGGGACGGGGGGAAGTTGGGGGGACAGGGGGCTGCAGGGAGAGGTTTCAAAGGAAAAAAAAACCAAAAACAAAACCAACCCAATAACAGCAGCAAAAACACTTGTCGGCTTTATCCTCTCCAAACAAAACTCCTTCGGCAGGCTGCTCACCGTGAGGATTCAGGTTGCTCGGGGAGGTTCGCCAGACTCGGGACAAAACAGCTCCTGCGGCTCGTGCAGGGCTGTGCCCCTCGGCGGGACGGGACCTTCAGCCCAAAGGGCCTCTTTGCCCCCCAGGCGCAGGGTGGAGGGAGCCAGGCGCTCGGGGACCAGCCTGTCTCCTTTTATTGCCCCGGAGCAGATGGGCACCGCGCGGTCCCGCAGGGCTCTGGGGCCATCTCCCTGGCCGTGCCTCCCGGTGGCTCCCGGGGGGCTGCCCCTTCGGGCTGGCGGCTCTCGGCGCTGTGCCGGATCCCGTAGCCAAAGTAAATGAGGAAACCTGGGAGCGGGCAGAATGGGGGGGGGGGTTCTCTCTCTTCCCTCCCCTCCCAGCCACGAAGTTCCCACTCCTTTGGGCCACACATCAGAGGATGGGGTGCTCCTGCCACCCTTTGACATGGAAGTTCAGCATCTCCTCCATCCACCCACCACTGCTCTGCAGCCAGCATTAATGCCACGGGCTCTCAAACCACCTATGCTTCACCCAAAGAGGTTGCCACCAGCTCCAGGACCTTGAGGGTGGCCGGGCTTACCGATGGCCATCCAGAGCAGGTACCGCAGCCAGGCGGCTGCGCTGAGCCGGGCCATCAGGACGCTGTTGATGGTGATGCTGAGGAGCGGCAGGAAGGGCAGGCAGGGAACCTGCAGGGACCAAGCACAAGGCAACAGGGTCATGCCTTCACCCAGAGGCACCAACCAGCCCATGGGCAAGGTCTTCACAGCCCACTTGGGCTCTCTGCTGCGTTGGCTCATCGCCGACAGGCGAGGGGAAGCCCAGCCATTGGGCTGTGAGGCTTGGAGACCTAAGCTGGGACTGCAGCCTGTGCTGGAGGGGGATGCTCGTGGAGGGTGGTTGGGTTGACAGCTCCTGCACCGGGGCAGGAGGTGCTGTGGGATTTAAGGGGAGGCAGTAAACCACCAGCAAAACCAAACCAGGGTGTCAGGACTGGGTTTCTTTTTACTGAAGAGCAGCTCCGATTCGTGCCGCAGGCACTGGGCTCAGTGGGAGCTGCAGGAGGTGCCCCTGTGGCCTGCGAGACACGGGGTGAACAACCAGGCAGCCCTCACAGTCCCTATGGAGAACCCCGTGAGCCGCCTGATGCCTCCAACAGCGCTTTGTGCAACATGGATGCAGCAGGTCTGCCTGTCCTGAAGCAGAGGGAACACCTCCCGATGCAACGTAACCCTTTCCCCATGGGGCTGCGGCACTCGCCTCCTCTCCATTCCCCAGGTCCTCCTCCCTGGGGACGGTCCCCGAGAGCCAGGCTGTGTGCTCACCGTGAAGGATGCTCTCTCCCGGCTCTGAGGCTGCCTCCAGATGAGCAGAGCTGCCACCAGCATCCCCAGGAGAGGCAGAGCCAGAGCGGCGATGCACCAGGCACCCCCGGCCCGGAGGCAGGGCAGCCCGGCACTGCTCACCCAGCTCACGGCGCAGACCAGGGCGGCTGCGGAGGGACCACGGCAGCGTGTCAGGGCAGCGCTTCCCTGGGCTGAGCCCTTCCCTCTCCCGGGGTGCAGCACCCAAGGTTGCCATGGCGGGAGAGACAAAGGACAACCAGGGGACGGGGCTGGGTGGCTTGTCATGGTGGGTTTAGCTTTTCTCTCCAGACAGCCCTGGAAGCAGAGGGAGCGGGAGGTTTTCCGAGGCCCCAGCAGGTCAGCCAGCCGTGCGGCAGTCGGGAGAGGGCAGGAGGGAGCCAGGCAGGCCCTGCCTGCGTCCCGCTGCCGGGCGGTTTTCAGCGAGCAGGAACCTGCCAGCCTGTGCTACAGCAGCAATGTCGCCTGTGGGTCCCCCCCATGCCGGCTCCTCCATCCATCCATCCATCCATCCTCCTCCCAAGCCCATCCATCACGCCCGGGCGTACCTACGGCTGTCAGAGCCCAGGCCACCACAGCAGAAGAGCACGGGGTGGGATGTGGAGGCAGACGGAGGAGATCGTCCCACCAGAGCTGCACAGCCGGGACCTTCCCTGCAGGAGTGTCCTGAGTGCTGGGTTCAGGCTGATACCTGAGGAGCAGATACTGGACATCAAGGCACGTCAGCATGCACCTGCAGTGCACCAAGGCCAGTGCCTTGCCCCAGGCATGGCCACCAGCAGAAGCTGGGTGAGCCCCATCCCCTGTCCCCAGCAGTCTCACCTGAGCAGCAGCACACAGCCAGCCACCAGCGAGTAGGCCAGCAGCGTGCCGATGGACATCATGTCAACCAGGGCTTTCAGGTCGAAGAGGAGGGCCAGGAGAGCTGTGGGACGAAAAGCCCTTTCAGCCTCCCGGCAGAGCTGGCAGCACTGCTGCTGTGCCCATCTCAGCCATGCTCTCCTTCTGCCTCCCCAGGTCCCCTTGACACCCTCTGCAACAGGACTCAAGCACCTCGATGAGCTGGTGATGCTTCAGTCATTAGTGCAAAGCATCCTGCCACCTCCTGCCTGGCAGCTCAGAAAGGCTGAACTGGTGTCCGGGACAGCATCGAGGCCAAATGGTCCTCACCCACAGCGAGGAGACCTCTCTCTGGGTGGAGAGATATTGCTCAAACAGCTACTGGCAAGCTAGGGGGTCTGTGTTGTCCTGCTGAAAGAGGACATCCACCAAGCCCTGCTCAAGGTTAAGGAGTAACCCAATTGCTCACCCACCTGCCACTCCTCCAGACACCAGCGTTGCCACCACCGGGCACTGACGGCGACTAACTTTGGCCAGAGGTTTGAAGAGGAGCCCGTCTCGAGCCATTGCATACAGGATCCGTGGCATGGGGAACATGGAGCCCAGGAGGCTGCAGAGAGGGGAGGAGATGGGGGAGAAGAGGGCAGGAATCCAGGAGGTGTCATCCTGCCTTTTGCTCCTCCTTGGGTGCCAAGGGAAGCCCCGTTCATCTGTACAGTCCATGACCTTCTCAAGACCACGCTCACAAGACCATCACCTCCCTCACCATCAGATGAGGGACAGTATCAGGGAAGTGATGTCTGCAGGTCACCGGGAGCCCTGTGCACATCGAGACATCCCAGCCTGCTCCTGTGGTCACGGTGCCACCAAACACCTAACCACTTCTGCCAACTTCAGGCTATAAGTGGCATGCCAAGGGGTTTGGTTGCTCTCCTTGATCAGGAGAGGCTAGGCTGGGAGCAACGGGGTTTGTGAGCAAGGGCTGAGGGATTTTGGCCGAGCAGGGCAGTCAGAAGGAAGGGGTTGGGGATAGCTCCTGCATGTGTTACAGCTCCAATGCAACCTTGCTCTGAGCCACAGAGCTGCTGTCAGGGGCCGCCCCTCACCTGGTCGTCAGGGCGCACAGTGACCCCACAGCCACAGCATGCTTTGCACTGCTCCAGCCAACGTATTCAAAAGCCACTGGGAGTGGGCTCATGGTGTCCAGGAGGTAGTAGGGCATCATCAGGGTGAGGGCAGCAGACACCCCAAAGTACGCGAGGAAGCAGATGAGGAGGGAGAGGACGATGCCTATGGGGATGGATCTCTGCGGGTCCCTCACTTCTTCCCCTGGGGAGGACAAGCTCAGCTGTAAAAACAGATGCTCATGTAATATCTGGTATCCCCCCACAAGAGAGGACACAGAGGCCTTCCAGCAAGGACCACTAGACCTCCCAGGCTTCAAGGTTATGGGGATAGGGACTGTCTCTGCTCCAGGATTAGCCCAGTCATGCCACATGGACTCTTATAGTCCCTCCTCTGAGCGCGGAGGGCAGGAGAGAGCGGCTGCGGCACAGAGCCAGCAACGTGCCCATTCCCAGCCCAGCCCTACACCAGCTCCTGGGGCCGCGGGGACAAAGACTGCCACGGCCCCCCCCGCCTGCAGGGGAGGGTCCCGCCGGCATCTCTCCCCACCTCACCCATGGTAGCGATGCAGTCAAATCCAACAAAGGCATAGAAACAGGCAGAGGCTCCAGCCAAGATCCCGGTGAAACCGTAGGGCATGAAGCCTCCCACCCCAAAGGCACTGGTCATGTTGTCGGCCACGGACTGGTTCCTGGGAGGAGGAGGAAGAGTCAGGCAGTGCAGAGGGGTCAGTGCAATGGGGTGCCAGGATGGGGCCAGGCTGAACAGCCCATCCAACCTGCTCACCTCTCCAGCATCAACCCAGCAGGGCTTAGGACTTTGGCTCTTTGACACATTGCCAACAGGGCAGGGAGAAATGGGAGAAAGTGGGATTTCCTGGGATAACGTGTTAGGGGGATGACCCAGCCATCCCCATCGCCCGCTGAAGGCAGCGCAGGCAGAGTGGTGCCCCTCATACCAAGCCTCATGGGCAGCTGCCCGTGGCAGGTCATCCTCCCCGAGCTTCCAGTTGCTCAGGTTGCCTTTGATGAAGCCGCTCACTGTGACGAAGAGCAGGACAAGCACGTTGAGAGCTGTGAAGGCTTTGTTGACCGTGGTGGACTCCTTCACTCCAAAGGAAAGAAGTCCTGGGGACAAAAAGAGCAAAACTGGCCGAGCCCCCTGGTTGACACCACGCCCAGGGGAGACATTACTGGAGAGGGTGGAAAAGGGGGGACAGCGGTAGAGTCAGGAGGATCTGCAGATTTCCCCAGATTCCCCTTGTATTCCACATTCTTTGCTCAGGGAAATGGCAAAGCCTCAGAGGGGTCAGACCATCCTGAAGAGCCCATGGTGGGGTGAGGAGCTCATCCTACATGATGGAGAGTGGCACGGGGGGAGGCATCCTACCTGCCAGCAGGACCACCAGGCCAGCAGCAAAGGCATCCGGGTGCTCTGCCAGCCCCACAGAGCTCATGGCTGCGTGAGCACCCAAAAACCTCCCCATCTGCTTGCCGAGGATCTGGTCAAAGGTAGCGCTCCAGGCCCGGGCAACGCTGGCAGTACCTGGGGAGAGGTGGCAGCTGGGGCAGCGATGGTGGCCCTGTGGAGTCTGGGAATGACACCCAGCAAAGCCACCAATGCAAAGCAAAGGTGGAGGGATCAAAAGGGCCTTGTACCGATGACATAGGACAGCAGCAGATTCCACCCAGCAATGAACGCCCACAGCTCGCCCACTGTCACGTAGCTGTAGAGATAGGCAGACCCGGCCAGGGGCACACGGGCCCCAAATTCGGCGTAGCACAGCCCTGCCAGAGCAGACACCATGGCTGCAATCAGGAAAGAAAGGACGATGCTCGGGCCAGAGCTGGTCTTAGCCACTTCCCCTGCCAGGACGTAGACGCCAGCCCCCAGCGTGCTGCCCACTCCCAAGGCGACGAGGTCCATGGTGGAGAGGCAGCGGCGAAGGCTGGAGCCCTCCAAGCCGGCCGGGACTCGCTTTCTGCGGCAAAGCATCTTCGAAACAGAGAGCAGGCAGCCCCAGCACGGCATCTGCGGGAGAGGAAAGCAGCAGGCGTAAGGATGCTGCTGCCCCACGGGCACTGCCCTGGGGATGTGACCCAAACCCAGCCTGAACGTTTTCCTTGCAGCTCCCACCATCCACACGGTGCTTTCTGGACTCCCTGGGTGCTCCCTGTTTTCTGTCTCTGCCAGAAAAGCAGCCCATTTTGGAGCAAGATGGGGCTAAAGTGTCTGCTTTGCTCTCTCACCCCCGGTGAGAAGTGGAGCAACGCATGATTGGGGTTTGCTGGGCTGCATCCAATTTGTGTTATGGTGGGAGGGGAGAAGGACACCTGCTTGTCCCCCTGCCAGCTCAGAAAGTCCTATTGCTCCAGCAGCATCCCCAGCAGGGACGCACAGCCAGCATTGTCCCAGCTTTGACACTGACACTATTTGAAATGCAGAAACTGGGTGAGACAAAGAGGGATGGGAGATACTCTGCTCCTGGAGCAGCCGTTGGGCTTGAAGTGCACCAGGAAGGACCTATCTGCTCAGCCGAAGATGCTCTCACAGCACCCGTAACTGTGGGTCAACGGCGCAGCTCGACAGAGACTGGGTCCCCTGGGCCATCAGCCCCTACAGTAGTGCTGTGGCTTGCTCAGGTCACCGATGGGTATGTCAGCCCAGCAGAAACCCTGAATTGTGTGATATTTGTGCTTGGGGCGAGTGAGGTGCTTGGTATGGCACGCCTGAGATTTGTGTGCCTTCCCCCATCCTGCCCGTCCTTCCCCAGGAGCTCCCAGGACTGGAGAAAGGGGGGCTGCATGCCTCCACATCCACACGGTGCTGCCAGGACCTCCACGTTACCTCGCACCAAAGCAAAGTCCATGCTGCACGCTTCAAATCCCATAATCTGCTACTTACAGGGCCGGGGACCCGGCTGGAAACCCTGCCCACCGGCAGGTCCCAGACGCACCGGGGATCACCGGGCCATGCGGTCCCTGCTGCGGCGTGGAGCCCCGAGGGGACAGGGACCGCCCTGACCCACGGGATGGGGAGCTGTAAGCCCTTGTGGCACAGGGAGCCCCAGCCTCCAGGACAACTGCTGTGTCTCCTGGGGGCTGGAGAGCCCCTGCCCAAGGCCAGGCCAGCTGGGGCTGCCTTCCCACCCCCCCAGCAGCACCCACCCGCTGCACAACACCAGTCCCACCCAGGGCATCTCGCCCTGATGATTTTCCCTTCTTCTGCAAACGAACTACTTACTCCGGCTATCCTTCGGGGAAACTGCTCCAGCTGTGAGCTGATGGGGAGGACGAGCACCAGGCAGCCCCAGTTACGCTCTCCCCTTAAATCCCTTTTGGGAGCGCCCTGGCCCTCCTCCCACTGACCACCGCTCTGGGCTGCACAATGGGAAATCTATGCAGAAATATTTTTCCCACAACGCCTTCCAAATCATACACACAAGCCTGCAATGCTAATAGGCTCAGAGGCATTATTTAGGGAGTTTAATTAACATTTCAAAGTTGCCTGTGCAGGTGGAAGGGGGATCCCCTTCCCTCTGTCCCCACTCCCTCATCTCAGTCCGTGGAGCAGGTTTTGGAGGAAATCCAGGCGGAGAGGAGCAGAAACATGGCCAGGTCAGGATGCAGGGGTGCGTGCACCTACAGCTGTGATTGCACCCAGGTTGAGCTGTCCCTGGGGAACACAGAGGGAGGTCTGCAGGTCCAAGAATTGACTGCAGCAGCAAGGCAGAGAAGCACAGACCCAGCTCCATGGGATGTTTGCAGCAGCACATCCAGCTGTAGCTCCCAGAAGCAAAGCCCTGAGGCTGCCTGCACTTCCCCAGTGTTTGGACACCAAGACCCCAGTTGCTGCCCCATTGCATAGAGGCAGCAGCCTTTGATGAAGAAGAGAAGTACCCAAGCAGGCCAAGTGCAGCTTGTAGCAGAGCAGGCAGCAGCACCATCCATCATTGACCCATCCAGCCTTGCCCTGGGAGCAGGGCTGGGGCCGCAGCTCTCAGCCCAAGCAAAACTTGTGTCGTGGTTTAACCCCAGTCAGCAACTAAGCACGACACAGCTGCTCCCTCACTCTCCACCCCCAGCTGGGATGGGGGAGAGAATTGGGAAAAAAAAAGTAAAACCCATGGGTTGAGATAAAGACAGTTTAATAGGACAGCAGAGGAAGAGAAAATAATAATGATAAAAGAATGTACAAAACAAGTGATGCACAATGCAATTGCTCACCACCCGCTGACCAATGCCCATCCTATTCCCAAGCAGTGATCACTGGTCCCCAACCAACCCCCCCTCAGTTTCTATACTGCGCACGACACCATATGGTATGGAATAGCCCTTTGGGCAGTGTGGGTCAGCTGTCCTGGCTGTGCCCCCTCCCAGCTTCTTGTGCACCCGGCAGAGCATGGGAAGATGAAAAGTCCTTGACCAGTGCAAACACTACTTAGCAACAACTAAAACATCCCTGTGTTATCACATTATTCTCATACTAAATAAAAAACACAGCACTATACCAGCTACTAGGAAGAAAACTAATTCTATCCCAAACAAAACCAGGAGAACCTGCCCCATCCCAGCCCCGTTGGGGTTGCAAGGGTGCAACAAGACCTGAATACTCCTCCATAGGGCATGAAATGGGCACCAGGAATGACCCTGACACAGTGCCCCCCTCCTGGGGCACAGCCACAGGGGCTGAGCAGCAGAGTGCAAGCAGGGACTGGGGTGAGTCCGGGGCTGGGCTTAAATGGGGGCCCAGGGCTGTGTGGGTGAGGGCCCCAGGTGAGGCTGCTCAGGGCCAGTAAGGCATATAGGTGCCCTCAGGCCCCAGCACAACTGTTCCATAGGGCTGCTGCTAGTAGGGAGAGGGCATGGGGGAAGCTATGGTGTGATCTGGCTGGTCTTCAGCACCTTGGAAGAAGACCACCAAGTCTGGGCTCTGAGGAGAGGCTGGGAGCTAGTCTTCTGGGGTGATGAACTAACTTTGATTTCATTGTAGATAGTACTCAGGCTGAGTCTGCTTACAGTATTTGGGGACAAAAACCTCTTAGATGTAGTTCAGCACATCCTCTAGCCTTTAGCTTGCAAAGAGCAGAGGAAGGGGACATCAGCCAAGGAAGGATCTAGAGCACCTAAAGCGTAGGTGTATACTCTAACCACAAGCCTGTACTGGCTGTAGGGGACAGCCCCATGTCCCCAGTGCACCCTGTGAGCTGCCGGGCTAGCACCTCTGGGGCAGGGGGGCTCAGCACACCATGACACAGCCGGGGCACCGGGAGGAGAGCAGGGCTGTTGTCCTGCACTGCAGCACAGGGTGAACAAAGACGTGCTTGTCACCCACGCTGTCTCACATGAGCGAGGTCTTCAGACACCAACGCCAGCCCAAGGGAACATTGCCCTGAGGGAACAACAGGGCACAAAGGGGCAGCCGGTGCTAGCTGGCCATGAAGGTCTCCCCCTCCCAGGGTGCCTCCAGTTCCCTGGGGGGGCACAGCCCTGTGGCCACATGCCAGTCATCGGGCATGTCACACCCAGCCTGGGGTCCCTGCTACCTGGGACCACCATCTCCCAGGACAGGCAGGGCTGAGCGGCTCAGCTGCTTTGCAGCCCCAGAGAGATGCTCTAGCCAGCGGGTACCACCAGGGCTTGGTGGTCTGGAAGGTTACATGCCTGCAGCCTTCAACGTCTCGAGGGAGCCCGTGGTTTTATCTGCTCCTGCTGGTATCAGCCAGAGCACAGACAGCACTGCCCATGGCTCCTGGGGAGCCCCGCCAGCTCCTCCAGCCCTTCTGCAGCTTCTGTGCTGGCTGGTGCAAAGGGTGGTGGTAAAGAAGGAGCAGGGTTAACCCGGGCGAGGCAGGGAAGGAAGTGGCCTCGGGGCACTGCAGGCAGCAGCGCAGCCTGCCAGGAGCATCTCGGAGAGATGCATCTCCACCCATGCCTATGCTGCAAGGTCTTCTCATCCCTGTGTCTGCAGCACGGGAGGGAAGGTTGAGGGGGACAGCGAGCTGCCTCTCCTTAGCTCCCTGTGCCGGCTCGGCTCCTGCCCCACGGGTGCTCCTTGCAGAGCCCCAGCCAGCGCTTTCCCCCTTAAGCAGGTCCTGGGGGGCCAACCCCCCCCTTGGCTTTTGCAGAGAGAGTCAGGGATGGATGTTTCCCAACCACGACCAGGGAAGGGGGTGATTTGGTGCGGGCAAAGGTGGCTGGTGGCAGGACCAGCCTGGGAGGCAGCAGGGTACCTGCACCCCAATGTTCACCAGGAAACCAGGGCGGGGGGGGACGGAAGGGGGTGAAATTTCCGCAATTCGAATTGCAATCACCACCGCAATCGCCTTGCACTGCGCACGTCACCGCTGCTGGCATGCAGCCCCTGCACACACCAGTGGGGTTTTTCTGCCAAGTGACCCCCTTCCCCACACCCAGGCAGGGTGCTTCTGCGGGCGGCATCAGGTCCCCCTGCACCGTGGGCACCCAAAACTGGGTCTGGCACGGTGGCGAGGGTGGGAGTGCGGCCCTGACCCTGCTGCCATGGCAGGCGGGGACTGGAGCGCTCGTGAGCGGTGACGTCTCGCCAGGAGGAAACAGCTGCACGGCAAGGACGAGCGCACGGCCACAAGTACCGGTGGCCGGCTCTTCCCGCGAGCGCGTCCGGCCAGACCTCGGTGCTGCTCGTAAGTGTGCGCTGGCGTGCGGGGGGACCGTGCTGGCAGGCGAGGGGACGGTGCTGGTGTGCAAAGCCACCGCGATGGCGTGCGAGGGGAGGAAAGCCCTGGCCAGGCGGTGAGCTGCGCAAGCGGAGGCTCCCTCCAAGGGGTGGCTGCAGGGGGGATCCTTGTTTGTTTTTTTCTTTTTCTTTTTTCTGAAAAAGCCTTTTTAACAAAAACCTGGGGGACTGCACTGCCGGCGGGTGCTTTTTCGGGTGGGCACAGGCATTGCTGTGGGGCCCATGGGTGTGTCCCGGCCAGGATGCGCCTTTGTCTGTGCCCCGGCGCTGCGGCGACCGCGGAAACGCCCGTCCCTCCATGCAGGGGTCCGAGCTGGGCTCGGCGGGGAGGATCCCCCTGGTTTGGTACCCACCGAGTTTTGCACAGGCAAACGCACCGTACGACACCCCAGAGGCACGGAGCTCTAGAAGGACAGAAGGACTTTTTGGCGCTGGGGTGGGGCAGGGGACTTTGGGGACCTCCGTTGCCTCGCAGGGAGGATGGATGCCGCTCTTTTTAACCCGGCGAAGCTCCCTTTCTGCCCCGCGGGCCAGGCAACGGGCGGCGGGGCGATGGGTGTGCCATGGCCTTCACCATGTGCGGCCATGCCGGGAGAGCCCTGCCAAGCAGCGGGCTGCAAAAATAGCTGCCAGGCTCCTGGGGTGAAACCCCTGAGCCCAAAGCCGTGGTAGGGCTGTGGAGAGGCTGGCGGGGTGCACGCTGCCGGGGGTCCGCGGCTTTTTGGGAAGGGTGGGTCATTCTGCAGAGGGGACAGGCTGTGCACATCATTTAGGGTTTCTCATGGCACCTTCTGTCCAGGGACCCCCACAACCCAAATCCCTCCGTCATTTTGGGGGGACAGGTACATCGCCGTGCCTGGGCTCTGCAGCCTCCAGGTTTCTCCATGTGCCCCACGGATGCGGTGTGTTTGTCTGGGCATCCTCCCTGGATCGCCTGCTGGCAGGGCAAGAGCTGGGGCTGCTCCCCCAGCCTCTGCGGAGGTGTCAGCAGCGGTGGGGGACAGGGATGGGGCACTGCAGGGACAGGCTGGGGACTGGGTGTGGCCGGGGATTCTCCGCCACTGCTGAGATGAGTTGGGCGGTCTCAGCCCGGCCGCCGCACGCATGGAGCGAGGCAGGAGGGCTGTGCCACACAGGGCTTTCTCCATTCCCTGGAGGGTACGCAGCTTCACGTACAGGCTCCTGAGTGGCTTTAAAAGGCTGCATGGGCCGGGGGCTGGGATGCCCTGGCACCCACCCAGCACCCGGCCGCACTGCAGCCCCACTACGCACGGAGCGTGCGGGGGCTTTCCCACAGCCAGGAGCTGCGGGGAAGGACGGCCGAGGCTTGCAGCCTCCCCAGCTGAAACGGGAAGAGGAGGTGAAGGCAGCTCTGTTTTTCTGCAAAACTTACTTACTTCCCTCGGCAAGGATGCCCCGCACCCAAGTGGGGTGACCCAGCCGCAGCAATGGCTGTGGGGCTGGGTCTCCCCCTCCATGGGTGCTCTCACAGGGATGCGGGGCCAAGCCGTGGAAGTTCATACGATTTCTCCTGCTCGCTCCATGGCATGAAATGGAGCTCGGCTGGGGGCAGAAATGCCCCCAGGGCGGCCCCACTGCGCCTGGAGCTTTCCTGCAACGTGTCTCGGAGGGAGGGCGAGTGCTGGAGCTCAGCTGACGCTCAGTGGTTCATTCATGGCCGCGCTCCATTTTCCAGCTGTTTCTCTCCCTCCGTCAGCTTTCTCGGAGCAAATGGCGCTGTCTGGGGACTTTCTCGGGGGGGGCAGGGGGGGAGCCCACACCGCAGCGGGTTGCAGCTATAAATGGTGCCAGTGTTAGAAAACAACCTGCAAGTTACCCTGGAAACCCGACTGCATTTCCTGGGCTCCGCTGGGTGTGTGGGACTGATGGCAGCCTTGATTCGGTGCATGGAAACTCAGATAAAGCTGGTGGGACTTCACGGAGGCTGCCCAGCCCCGGAACTATGCAACGGGGCGTCCCCAGCAGCTGCTGAAGCTGGGATGGTGCCAGGGCTTGGGGGGCTGCAGGGAGCAGGGGGAGCATTGTGGGGTGCAGCAAGGAGGTCAGCCCCACGGAGGATGCTCGGCTCATTTCCACGTATTCAGTGCTTTCTTCCCCTCCCAGTTTCTCTCGGCGCTGGCAGGAAGCTGCGCGGGGGCCCATCTCCGCTGTCCCTGGCCTGTGGGGTCCCCAAGTCGGTGCCACATACCAAAGAACCTCAGTTCCAGTGACACAGGGTGGCTGCCGAAGCCCCTCTCCCTAAGCCTCCCCAGCAGCACCCGGCCATCGCCCTCCCGCGGGTACCGCACCCAGCGATGGTTGGCAGCAGCGCCCGAGGGAGGGAGCGAAGCCTCCCTTAACCAACGCGGCCCACAGAGAGGGGGCTTTGGCTCACGTCGGCTTTTCTGTTCCCTCCCGCAGCTTCTCCTTGCCCTTGCTCCGGTGATTTCCAGCTCAGGAAGCCATGGCACCCAAAGGAAAGGTAAAGGCGGCCCACACACGGTGGGGATGGGTACCGAGGGTGCCGCAGGGCAGACCCCAGAGCCGGGGCAGCGTCTCCGTTGTGCAGCAAGGATGGCGGTGACGTGCACGGGGCGCGATGCTGCCCAGAGCCCGTTTACATTCCTGCCTCTCCAGCCAGCGCCGTCTGGATGTGATGCAGATGGGGGAAGCGCTGGGGGGGGGAGAGCAGGGACAGCGAGGAGCAAAAATCCTTTTGGGACCACAGCGGGATGGGGGAGAGAAGTGGGGCTGTGGGAAGGGGAGGAGAAGAGACATTGCGCTGGGGATTTGGGCTTTTGCTGGAGAGAAATCCCGCTTGTGCCTGAGCCCGCTGCAAGGGGTGCAGCCCCGCTTTGGCCTCTCCCTCCCAGCCTGGATTTCTCCCCGCTCCGAGCGAGGGCTGGTGCAATGTGGCAGCTGGGTGAGCAGGTGCTCCCTCGCAGCCAGGAAAACATCTCGGCGTGGGTGGAAAACCCTGCCTCGGTGGGCAGCTGTGGCTGGCAGGGTACAGCCTGCCTCGGGGGTACAGCCTGCCTGCGCTGTGCTAGGCAGGGGAGGAGTCCGAGTCCAAAGCCTCCTTTCTCTGCTGCTCGGGGCCAGGCTCTGCTTTCCGTTCCCTCGAGAAATCAAGTAATCATTGCCTCAAGCCCAATTACCTGTGGCTTCCTGCCCAGCCGAGGGGGTGGTTGCCTCTGGGTGGGGAAACTGAGGCACAGCGCGGGTGAGCATCCCCCTTGCAGCGGTCCAGGACCCCGAGCAGCCGTGCAGTGGGAGAGAGCGAAGCCACGCTGGGAATTTTGCTTCTGCCCTCTCAGCTTCAGCCTGGATTATTTTTAGCTGGGAGGTCCCGGGCAGGCCGGGATGACTCAGAGGCTGGAGGCGGGGAGGCGGGGGGCCCCCGGCAGCTGAAATGGGGGATGGAAAGGGGGATGGGGGCGCGAGGAGGGCGCAGCAGGCAGGATGCTGTTTCCCTCCCGAGTGATGCTTCTGCAGCTCCCTGGGGCTCGTTCCCACAGGAGCGCAGGGAGCGTGGGGCAATGCACAGCACTGAGCCCCCCCCACGGCAGCGCTGCGGCAAGGCAGGCAGCTCGTTTTGCGATGGCTCAGCAGGCAGGAACACAGCCCTGCTCCTCCTCCCCATTTAGCCAGGGCCGACGTCTTGTGTCCCATCACCGCCCGTGCGACCCCAGCACCTTCCAGCCACCCTCATCGCCTCCTGCTGCCTCCAGGCACCTCCTTTGCCCTGCGACTCCTTATCTATGTCTCCGCAAGGCATGCGTGTGGGCAGCAGCTTGCACCGAGCCAGGAGGGTCTGGGAGCTGCCGGGAAGCGGGGCTAAATCCAGCTCTCCAGATGAATCACCTGCAATACGATCCGTCCCTGTGCCTGCCCGGCTCCCTCGAAGGGCAGCGTCTCCTCTTGCCCGACCTGGTCCCCACCACGTGGGACACCAGTGCCAGCAGCTCCTCCCGAGAGGGCCTGTGGGATGTGCCCAGCCTGGACTGGTTTCTCTCTGGAAAACGGGGGTACAGAGGCCAGCAGTGTGAGATGCACAATGGAGCTGTTGTGCCGCAGCGCTGGGATGGGACCCAGGGGAGTCACGGGTACCCCGTGTCCATCCCCTTGGGTTCATTCCTGGAGGCACTTGCTGGGTCAGGGATGCTGGCACTGGTGCTGCCTGCCTGATGCCCATCTTCTTTGGCGACATTTCACCTTTAGATGCCCACGCTGGCAACAGCCCTGGGCATTCATAGAGTTCTCTGGGATTTTAAACGAGCCCTGCAGCAGTTCCTGAGCAAAGAAGCTATGGGAGGTGTATGCACCCAGCTGGCCCATGGTACAAGCAGGGCCACGGGAGGATGCTCAGTTTCCCAGGGTGCTGACACAGCTGAGAGCCTGTCACGTGTGGAGGGGAAGCCCAGTCCCTGCTTTTTCCTGAGGTCTCTGTTTGGGGGTGTTGCTCCCGGGCTTCCCGTTTTGCAGCCTGGAGGTGCAGAGGAGCAGACAGAAGTGGATCATGCCAACCCCGGGATTTCTCAGGCTCCCAGGAAAGTCTTTCCCTGTATCCCGGATCTCTGCTCCAACCCCTCGCACCAGCCTGGGCCCTGCGGGAGCGCACGCCGGGGCAGGACAAGCTGTTGGCAGTTCTGGCACTTCCTCAGTGCTTTCCACTTAGCAGCCCATGATGATTTTGTGTCTGTAAATGTGTCTCCTCGCTTGGAGACCATGCAGAGCTTGGGCATCCTCAGCATCCGGAGGGTTTCCCTGCTCGCAACAGGCGGTAGGAAAATGACTTCCTTCATCGCTCCCAATCCACCCCCCCATAACTCCCTTCGGCCCGGCTGTGTTGCAGGGGGATCGCCCTGGTCCTTCCATGCCTTTCCCTGCGTTCAGGGTGTCCAACCCTGCTGTGGGGTCTCCCCTTTTCCTGCTGAACCCCCCAGATGGAGCTGGGAACCCAAATGTGCTCAAGAAACCTCCCTTCAAACCACCAGCTCTTGCTGGCACGGCGCGGAGGGTGGTATCCAGGGCAGAAGCAGCAGGGAGCAATGCCAGCGAGATACGAGAGGGAAGGCTGTGTACTGCAGTGACCCGGCATGCAAACAATATGCACGGCAGGAAGAGCAAACAGGAAAGGAAAGAGCTGAGGAGAAGAACAAGTGTTTATGTTTGAGGCTGAGTCTGCCTTCAGGCAGCCCCGAGCGGGAGCAGATCTCACCCCAACCCTGCTGAGCTTCGACTTTTCCTTCCCCCGTCCTGCTGGGGTCTGCTCCTTCCCCTTTCACCTTCTCGCCTCCTTTCCCCTAGGTCTACCGGGGGTCAGTGAAGGATTTCCCAGGCTTCGATGCCAGCCAGGATGCGGAGGCCTTGTACAATGCCATGAAGGGATTTGGTATGGATGCTCCTCCAGACTGTCACCCCAGGGCCACCCTCATGTCCCCTATTCCTTCAGTTGACCCTTGCATGGCTGGGCATCCTGCGTCGCCTCCCCTTTCAGCCGCCTGTCTGCTTTAGCAGCGTGCCAGGACCTCTCCTGGCTCCCCCTTCCTCCCAGGAGCCAGCTCGGCTCTGCTTCTCCTCCCGGCCCTGAGTCAGAAGCAGCTTTGGGCATGGCAAGACGGCTATGATGAGCCCCACCGTGGGGGGTGAGACCCAGCCATAGGGCTAAACACCACTGCCCGGCTTTCCCACAGGCAGCGACAAGGACGCCATCCTCGACCTCATCACGTCCAGGAGCAACAAGCAACGAGTGGAGATCTGCCAAGCCTACAAGTCCCTCTACGGGAAGGTAACAGCCAGAAACGCTGCCCAGCCCGTGCCCACACCACTCCCTGGCCGCACTCAGAGATGCTGTGGAGCAAACGGTCCCCCAGCCCCTTTCCTCCCCTCCACCAGGACCTCATCGCAGACCTCAAGTATGAGCTGACAGGGAAGTTTGAGCGGCTGATCGTGAGCCTGATGCGGCCCCCAGCTTACAGCGATGCCAAGGAGATCAAAGATGCCATCGCGGTAAGGGGTGGGCAGCCCCCCCGGGACCCCTCCAAGGACGTCCCGGCCGGCTCCGCCATTCATGGGGCTGCGTCTCTGCCCACAGGGCATTGGCACGGATGAGAAGTGCCTTATCGAGATCCTCGCCTCCCGCACCAACCAGGAGATCCACGACCTGGTGGCCGCCTACAAAGACGGTGAGGGCTGGGGAAGGGCAGGGGCTGCCCTGTGTCCCCTCGAGCCAGGACAAGGGGCAGAGTTAAGGGGATCCAGCTCTCCAGGCTCTGACCTCTCCCTCTTCCACCAGCCTACGAGAGAGACCTGGAGGCTGACATAGTTGGAGACACATCGGGCCACTTCAAGAAGATGCTTGTCGTTCTGCTTCAGGTATGTCCGTCTGTCCAGCGTCCACAGGCGGTGGGTGCCTCAGCCCGGCAGGGCTGAGCCTGTCTCTGTCCCGCAGGGCACGAGGGAGGAGGATGACGTGGTGAGCGAGGACCTGGTGGAGCAGGATGCCAAGGTGAGGCTTGGCAGGTGGCTGGGATGGGTGGCATCCAGGCAGGGACGGGGGCTGGTGGCACTGGGACCATGCAGACCTAGGGCTGTGAAGGGTGGGTGGGTGCTGAGGGCGCCCGTGCTTGGGCAGAGCCCCACGTGAGCAGCACCCTGGCTCAGGCTCTGCCACCTTTCCCATCCCGCAAGGACCTGCTGGAAGCTGGCGAGATGAAATGGGGCACGGACGAGGCCCAGTTCATCTACATCCTTGGCCGGCGAAGCAAGCAGCACCTCCGCCTGGGTGAGCATCTCCTGCGAGCTTGGGGCTGGGCTCGAAGGTATCTTGGCAGCTTCTCCAGGCATCATCTCACTCTCGTCCCGCAGTCTTTGACGAGTACCTGAAGATTTCTGGGAAGCCAATTGAGAGGAGCATCCGGGGAGAGCTCTCCGGCGACTTCGAGAAGCTGATGCTGGCCGTGGGTACGTCAGCCCCTGTGTGGGGGGTGATGCGAAAACATGCTGCTGGCCTTGCTGCTGTGGAAGGGCTCAGCGCAAGAGCCAGTGGGGTCAGGGTTGCGGCTGTGCCTGGTTTTAGGGAGCTCAGGGAGGCTCCTTCAGGGCTGAATGTGGTGCCCGAGGGGCATGGGTGCTCAGAGGCTGGGGTGCTGGCGAAGCTGGGTGACAGCATCCCTCACCATGCCTCTATTTCCCCGCAGTTAAGTGCATCAGAAGCACTGCAGAGTATTTTGCTGAAAGGCTCTACAAGGCCATGAAGGTAAGTGGATCATCTCTTCTTCAGGGGGTCCCCCTGCAGTGTCACGGGGAGCCAGCCGGAGGACGGGTCCCCTTGCCGCGGGGTGCTGCTGGAGGGCAGGTTGATGCAGGTCCATGAAGACAGGACCTATGTGACCTGGGGTCTCTGCTCTTCCCTCCAAATGAGTTATTCCTTCAGACCCAGGGCTGGGTAGAAATCTGATAGAGGATCCCAAATGTGACGGGCTGAGCAGGGTTGCTTGGCCATCCCAGGCTTGATGCGGGGACTCCTCCGTTGCAGGGGCTGGGCACGAGAGACAACACGCTGATCCGCATCATGGTGTCCCGCAGCGAGATTGACATGCTGGACATCCGGGAGGTGTTCAGGACCAAGTATGAGAAATCTCTCTACAACATGATAAAGGTAAGTGCTGGGGGTCCCTGGTCACCCTCCGAGCAGCTGCTAGTGCTGCCTCCCTCGTGATGCCAGCACCCATGGGAGGGCTGAGCCCCGTCCCAGCCACCCTGTGCCGGGTGTCCATCTCTGGCTCAGGGAGACCCTTCTCCACGCGCCCATCCCGTGGCACTACCTTGACCCTCCCTGCCACATGGTTCTCCATCTCCGTCTGTCTTTCCAGGAGGACACCTCTGGGGAGTACAAGAAGGCGCTGCTGAAGCTGTGCGGAGGGGATGATGAGTAAGACCCCCTGTTTGTCCCTCTTCATCCACTTGGTGCGGGGTACAAATCTCCGGGTCAGAGCCTGGTGGAGCACCTGGACTGGCAGCACCTGCAGTGACAGCGGTTCGGTACGGGGGCCCCTGCGGCCCCTCTGCATGGCCAACCACGATGCCATGGTCCTTTCTTGGCACGTAGCAGCCCCACAGGGCAGAGACAAACACCTGGAGGGAAGATGCCCCGGTGGGGGCGGTTGGGATTTACCACCCACTTCCCCCCATTCCCACCCAGCCCCATAGCAAGCACCCGGCTCCTGCCCCCATGCCCGGCACCCGGTGGGTACAAAACACCCCCCGAGGAGGGGCAGGATGGGGCGCGGGGCCGGGCGGGGGGTCGCTGCTGGTGGGGCGCAGGGTCCCCACGGCTCACTGTCCCCTGTCCTTGCCCTCCCGTTGCAGTGCTGCAGGTGAGTTCTTCCCCGAGGCGGCGCAGGTGGCCTATCGGATGTGGGAGCTTAGCGCGGTGGCCAAAGTAGAGGTCAGCACCCCCCAGCCCCCCGCACCCCCACTCTGCTCCCTGCCAGCTTGGGACCCCCGGCTGCTCCTCTGTGCCGCGGGGCATGGCCAGCCCCGCACCTCCGCTCTGCCTCTCGCTCCGCGGCTTCTCTTGACGCCATTCTCCAGTTCTGGGGCACAAGGTTGGCGGGACGTAACCCCGGCAGGGCTGGCCGTCCCCCGCGGGCTCCACTAACCCCCTCCTCTGAGGCCTCCCTCCCTCGGGCTGGCAGGCCCTGCATGTCTGTACAACGCATCACGTGCAGCCCTGGCTCCGGTGCCCGCTGGAGACCTCCTGGTCCCTGGGGCAGCCCACCCCAATGCCAAGGCTGGCTGGGGCACGGCCGTGCCATGGGGAGCCAGGACACCGCATGCAGCCGGAGGCACCCGCAAAAGGGTGCTTTGGGATGTGCAGAAAAGGCACCCTGAGCCCTACGTGCATGGGGAGGGCAGGGATGTGCTGGGAGCTGTAAGGACGCAGGAGGGTAAAATTACAGGGCAGGAGCGGGCACCCTTTCGGCGACTCCTCTTCTGGCTCTCAGCTGATGCAGCCAGCCCCGGCCGAGGTGTCCCAGCGCTAGGGGAGGCGGGTATAACACCCAGCAGGACACCAAGGCTCCAGGGACTGTCTGTGGCTGTCTTCTCCCCGCTCTCTGCTGGCCTGGCTATGGTTTGCCCCTTGATGGAAGGGGTGACAGTGGCGGCGACATACTCACTGACCCCAGGTGCTTGCACTAACACAAGAGCTGCTTTGGCCTCGGCTTGCCGGGTGGTACCTGCCTTTTCTCCCTCCCTCCCTCCCTTCCTTCCTCTCTCCCTCCCTCCCTCTCTCCATCCCTCCCTCTCTCCATCCCTCCCTCCAACCCACCCAGCTGGGGGATGAATCCAAACCCCTCTGTG
Organism: Mycteria americana; assembly: GCF_035582795.1. NCBI lineage: Eukaryota > Metazoa > Chordata > Aves > Ciconiiformes > Ciconiidae > Mycteria > Mycteria americana. The sequence continues at coordinate 7,760,555 of NC_134372.1, read as the reverse complement.
CATCCACAGCTGCGAGGAACCGTGCAGCCCGCAGGAAGCTTCAACGATGACGGGGACGCGCAGGTGCTGAGGAAGGCGATGAAGGGCTTGGGTAAGCAGGGGCCACGTGCCCAGCCCCTTCCTGCTGCTCCTCAACAGCTCCTGGGGCAGAAAACCCACCCTGGCCCACGCAGGGCTGCGTGAAAGCCCCGGGGGGAATAAAGAGACGGTTTTGGAGCTGTGGGAGCTCTCCCTTCCCCACCTCCCCAGTTTGTGGGGGTGGGGGTGGCGATGTGCTGCAGTCAGGGGTGACACGGTGTGGCTCTGCTGGCCCCCTTGGCTCTCCCCAGCATCACTGTTGTCATTGCAGGCACGGACGAAGGGGCCATCATCGAGGTGGTGACACAGAGGAGCAATGCCCAGAGGCAGCAGATCCTAAAGGCTTACAAGGCTCACTACGGCAGGGTACTGCCAGCCCCCACTCCCACCCTGCTCCTTCCTTCTGCCCGCGTCCTGTCCCCTCCCACGCGGAGATCTGCCCCTCGCTGAAAAAAATCCTGCCCAGGGAGCGGTGGGCAGCCAGGAGACCCCGATTTGTCCTGGCACGACTCCCCGCAGGAAGACCAAGTTGTCAAAGCAGCCTCCTCCTCTGGGTGCACCACCAGCCCGAGGGGAGGGTGTCCCTTCCCCTTCGCTTGCCCCGTCCTCGGTCCCGCACAGAGGACTCCAGAGCCAGGATCTCCCCAGAGCCACCCCCCAAAATGTGACCTTAAACCACCCCAAAGGTCTTCCCAGATGTCTCCCGCGTCCACGCTCTCCTCCCCTGTTTTCTCCCCGGTGTTGCCTCGGCTGGTCCGTCCCTGCGGAAGGAGCCGGGGGCTGAACCTTCAAATGCTTTTGCAGGACCTGATGGCAGACCTGAAATCTGAGCTGTCAGGCAGCTTGGCCAAGCTGATCCTCGGGCTCATGCTGACGCCACCGCAGTACGATGCCAAGCAGCTGAGGAAGGCCATAGAGGTAACTGCCACATCGGTGGTATCAGCTTCAGCGTGTGAGGACGAGGCGGTTTTCGCTGTGGTTGTACCCACACTGCCGGCGGCCCAGGGCTGTGAGCGCACCCCAGCTTCACACGCCCCCAGGCTCTCGTCTCCTACAGAGAAGGAAAGCAGAGCAGAAAGCACCAGGACAAAGACCTGGTTTGCACTCAAGACCTGCTGGGAGCCCAGTTTGGCCTCTTTCCAGCCCAGCACGCTCTAGCCAGCTTGTACACAAAGCCTCTCAGGGAGGTCTCATCCCACACTGCTTTACAGAGCATCTCCACGTTGCAGGAGCAGTGCCCTGCCAGGCGCAGGCAGCCACAGGAGACCCAGGGTAGGGGCAAACCAGTGGCGTGCAGCACTATACACCAGTCACACCAGTTGGGACCCCACTAGCAGCACACTTGGACACTTTTGTGCTGGTTTCTACCAGCCCTTGGGGCCATTTGCTGGACATGGACTTCTGGCACGTGGTAGCCCTGGGATTAGAGCAGCCCCTCCTTGCCTGGCACTGGTGGGGCGATGCTGTCATGTCCCCGTCCAGCGCTGGCACCCGCAGCACCCCACCACGCCGCTCTCTTCCAGGGGGCCGGCACAGACGAGAGCGTCCTCATCGAAATCATGGCCACGCGGAACAACCAGGAGATTGCAGCTATCAACAAGGCGTATCAGGAAGGTACGGCACAGGAGGGATGCGGGGAGCACCCATGTCCTGGGCACAGACCACGTTTAACGCTGTACGAGGCCCCTTCCAGAGCTCAGGGTACAATTTTTGTCTCTGGGTTGGGTCCATGGCTTGGTGCTGTGAAGGTCTGTTAGTCCCTCCAGGCAAGAGCACCTCTTCCCCAGGTCCAACACCTTATTAAAGAGAACTGGAAACCTGGGATGAGGCTGGCAGGAGTCCTCAAATCCATCCTGTGGTTTCTCACACCCCCAGACCCTGCACTTCTCTTTCCTTTCCATCCATGCCCCCTTCTCCCTCGGGAACAAGAGCTGCAAGCTCCAGGTTAAATCCCCAGCCTCTTCTGCCCCAGAGAGCCCGGGGTTTTAAACAGATGGTTACCCCCAGCAGAGCGCTGGTCCTGGCCTCTCTCCATGTCACGGTGACATGCCCCAGCTCTGCCACCAACGTCTCCTCCCCTGAGAGCTCTTTTGCAGTGGTCCCTTTCCCTCGGGAGCACCTAGAGCAAGAGGCTGTGCTCGTGCCCAGGGCATTAGAGCTGCTGGGGTGATCCCCTCCTCCCCAGGCCTGAAAACAGCAGATGGAGGCATCTGCTTCAGCCGTGCAAAGGCTGGAGGATGGCCACCACCATCTGTGGTCCCCATGGGGATCACAGGCACAACAGGCACTGGTGGGTGGGAAGCAGAGCTGAAGGCAGGGCGCAGGGCTCAGCCGTCTGCCTTCTCCACAGCCTACCACAAGCGCCTGGAAGATGACCTGAGCTCCGACACATCAGGGCATTTCAAGAGGATTCTCGTCTCCCTGGCTCTGGTAAGGGCGGCTCTCTCGCTGGGGATTGTCCCCTCCCTGCTGCGGGCAGCGGTGGGAGTCTGTGAGGATGGTGGCTATGGAGAAGAAAGAGCATCACTGCCTGGCTGGGCAGCGCTGCTGGACCCTGTCTGCCGTCCCCTCACTTGGGGCTCTCCTGGGAGATGTCCTCTCCCCGGCTCCATGATTTTTGTATTTAACCACAGGGCAACCGCGACGAAGGACCAGAGAACCTCACACAGGCGCATGAAGATGCCAAGGTAAGAACCGTACTGGCAGTGCTTGTTACAGGCTCTGCATTAAAAAAAAAAGAGGATGTTGCATCCCCTGCTCTGGAAATGGCATCCTCGGGGAAGCAAATGCTGCTGGGGCAGGGTCTCTGTAAGCAGGGGGAGATGCCAGGTGAAGTGACACCCTTGGAGGTAAAGCTCCCAGGCCTGATTTCTGATGCCCTGGGCTCTGCTGCTCCACGCACGGGGAAGCTGCAAACCATGAGAGCAGCCCCGAGGTCCAGCCCCGGGGAGCTCCCAGACGGGGGTTGCAGCATTTCTTGTGCAGAACTGCCACTTTGGGGTCCGGCAACACACACTGCTGCTGAAATCTGGCACTTGAGCTTCAAAGGCAGCTTTGGGCTGGTCTGCAGGAGCCCCCCACCTCTTCGTGTTGTGCATGAGGCAGCCCTGAAGCCTAAGCTGCTTTTCACTCTGCCAGCGTGCCAGCATGCCAGCCCCAGCCCTCAAACCATTGCCTCATCTGTACTGGGCTGTGGTGAGCCGGGACTGGAGGGGGAAGGCTGAGCAGCCAGAAATGGTGCAGGGGGGGTGCTGGGGCCCCGTTGCCTGGCTCAGCTCCTGGTCCCAGGAGACCTGCGATCCTCGGGCTTGTGCACCTTGGCCTCCTGCTCCTTTGGGCCAAGTCTTTTCTGAAAGGGGCCTGGAAGCTCGGTGCGGGGCCAAACGCAAGCTCTCGCTCGGCTGTCCTGCCCCAGCACCGCTTGCTCCAACGCATGCCGGCAGCACGCAGACGCGCAGCTCTCCCAGCAGGGCCGCTGCCGGCAGAGGGAGCGGATGCTGCGCTGCCCGCGCCCCGCCGCATGCACTGCCGCTCGCCTTGACCTGCTGCAGAGAAAGAGAGAGCCAGGGGTGACAAACACAGGGACGAGCCAGCCGGGTGGCAGCTGGCCTGGCACCGCACTGTATTTTGTCAGCAAAGCTGCCCTTCCCCTCCTCCCGCTGCCTGCGCCCGGCAGAGGTGGGCAGGCTGGTGTGAGCCAGCCTGGGACCAGGCACGGATGCTCCCCAAGGAGCAACGGGCTGGGACCTAAGCCCCAGGGTGGGGGGCTCACTTTGCTTGGCTTTGGCCACCCCCCTGTCCCAGCTAGCGGTGTAGGGGCTAAACTGGAGGAGGACACAGGTCCTAAGATCAGGGCCACTCGCAGGGAAGCAGGGGAGCTGGAGACCAGGTCATTTTGGGGGATTTTGCTAGACTTCCCTCGCTTTGTCAGGGAAGGATAAAGGTTGAGCAGCACCTTCTGACCCTGTTGTCTTCCTGTCTCTCTCTTTCTCTCCACCAGGTTGTTGCTGAGACCCTGGTGAGTGCCTGCCCTTTCGCTCCTCAGCCTTCTGCATGTTTGAGGGGATGCTGCGGTCCTCGGGTGCAGGGCTGGGGCCAGGAATAGCAGCACCACGTGTCGGGCTCCTCTGACCGCATGGGCTGTGCTCGCTTGCTTGGGGCTCCAGGGTCCTTGCATCAGGATGGGTGGCAAGGGGACAGATGAGACCTGCACTAGGGCAGGAGAGAGAGAAAGCCACCTTCCTGGCCTCGGGAGGGCTGGGGACCAATCCTGCCCGCTGCCTGCATGCAGGACCCGTGTTCCTGGCAGCGTGGGACTCAGGGCTGGCTTCCCTGGCTTACCAAAAGTGGGAATTGGGGAAGGGGAGACTTTCTGCTGCAATAGCCTGATGGATGTGATGAGTACAGCCTCCCCGCTGAGCCCCACAGCAGGGGTGGCAGCCGTTTGAGCTGTAGGCAGCACTGCTGCAGCCCAGGGTGTAGGCTGGCTCCTGTGTCTGGCAGCTCTGAATTCCCTGTTCAATATTGGTCACCCCCAAAACACCATCCCCCAAAAGACAAAAAAAGTCTTAACCATGAGCATTGCACAGCTTTTTTCATAAAAACCGGAAACCATCTTTTCTCAGACGTAGTGTGAGTGTGCAGCTGTGCACCCTCACATCCATGCATAAGAAATGCCTTTTCTGGCAAAAAAAAAAGCTATTTTCCTGCTCATGAGAGGCCACTCCCTTTGCAGAGGGTGTTCAGGACTGGCTGTCCCAGGAAGAGCTGTTCGACATCTTTGCCCCTCTCCGCTACGCCCGTCCCCCTGTCCCCCTCTTCACTCTCAGTTGCTCTTTCAGAAACTTGCTGACGTCTCCAGCAATGACTCCAGCGAATCCCTGGAGACTCGCTTCCTCAGCATCCTCTGCACCCGCAGCTACCCCCACCTCCGCAGAGGTAGGACCATGTTTCTCTGTCACTGCTGGACCCTCAGCTGCGACACAAGTGCTTTGATTTGGGCTGGAAGGGACTGCTGGGCAGCAGGAGGTTGGGGTGGCCCTGCTTCCCCAGTGGTGGGAGGAGATGGCATTTGGGGTGGCTGGTTGAGGTCACCCAAGCCTGCTGCGGTCCCATCTGGTCCAGAAGTCTCCATGGTTGAGGCTCGGGTCTCCTGGGTGCCCGGGGCTGGGATAGAGCGGCTCGGCAGTGACCCTCTCCTCTCCCCCATCCCCAGTGTTTCAGGAGTTCATCAAAATGACCAACCACGACGTGGAGCATGCCATCAGGAAGCGGATGTCGGGAGACGTGAGGGACGCCTTCTTGGCCATCGGTCAGTGCCTGGCGGGTGCTCCCTCGGGGCCGGGCTCCCTGGAAGGCAGGCAGCCCCTTCGCCTGCCTCTGCCAAGGCAACGTGAGGGCAGATTCCTGCTGCCTTTGGGCCATGGAGACTCCCAGCACGGCGTGGGGTCAGGGCATTTATAGGGCATCCTATGGGGCCAAGCCTGCACCCTGTACCAAGGAGGGTCTGCAGCTGACCCAATGGGTGGCAGAGCTCCTTGCTGCGACGTGTCCCCTGGGTGCCGTGAGCCAGGAGCCCACTTTCTCTCCCCTCTGTGTGTTGCAGTCCGAAGCGTGAAGAACAAGCCGGCCTTCTTCGCTGACAAGCTCTACAAGTCCATGAAGGTGCAGAGGGGCTCTCCTGGGGCTGGGCTGTGGGAGGGGGCTACGGTGGGCAGACACCCTTTGGGACTCTCTGACTTAACCCCGCAGCAGCAATGGGGTTTGGCCTCCGGCTGTCCCCAACAGAGCAGTGCAGGGCTGAGCTCAAATACTGCATCAGCTTTCTGGGGTTAGCAGGGACACAGCAGGCTTGTGTCTTGCCAGCAGTAGGCCCAGCACATGTCCAAGGGGAGATCCGTAGCTTGGACTGTGCTGGAGATGCTGGGAGGGTCCCTGAGCCCCAGTCCCTCCGGCGTTATTTGTTCAAGCTCCCCTTTGCAGGGTGCCGGCACGGATGAGAGGACCCTCACCCGGATCATGATTTCCCGGAGCGAGATCGACCTGTTGAACATCCGGGACAACTTCATAGACCTGTTTGACAAATCGCTGCACCACATGATCGAGGTGAGGGGACGTGGATGTCCCTCTCTGGTTTGTCACCTTGTCTGGCTAAGCACTGGCCGTGAGCCCTGCAGGGACCCATGCCATGAGCGGCACAGGGGCTGAGCATCGCCTGGGGAGGGGGAACCTGCCCAGCCAGCCCCGGCGCTGGCAGGTCTGGCTGTAGAGGGGACGTGCCGACATCTTCCGCCGCTGCGTGGGATGCCTGCAGGGTGGCCAGGGCATGGAGCTATGCCTTCCCCGTGCCCAGCGCCTTGAACTGGGCTTCTCCCGGGCAGGCACCAGTAGGCAGTTCTCTGACACGGGTCTCCCTCTTGCAGAAGGACACCTCTGGTGACTACCGCAAGGCTCTGCTGGCCCTGTGCGGGGGGGAGGACTAGGCGGCCACGGGAGCCCCTTCTTCGTGTCTGAGCCAGCACACGCGCACCCACCGCCTTGATGTCACTGCAGCTTCGGGGGCTTCGGGGGACGCTCGGTTCCCTGCAGAGGACGACTCACTTTGCGCTGGAAAGCAGCACCACATTGCAAGCGGGGGAGTCTCGGGGAGGGGAGCAGAGGAGTCTGGGCAGGGGGATTATTGTCTGTCTTGGTGCAAAATAATTCATACCCAAACATGCCACTAACCCAGGATGGAAAAGACAATTTTAAATCTCTTAAATAAAACCCTACTGTTGCTGACCCTGGGGCAAGAGCGGTCGATTTATTGGGGCAGGGTTGGTTGGGACTGAGCCCCTGCTGAGGAGTCGTAGTGTCTCCTTGCTCCTGCAGGCAAATGCAGGCAGGAGCCCTGCCCCAGCCCCTGGGAGGGCCCTGGAGACCCCGAAGCCCCTCTGAGCAGCACCGCAGGGTCCCCCACTGCTGAGAAAGGGGCTGGAAACGCGTCTGGGGCTGGCAGCAGCGCGTGGATTTCACCCAGAGCTTCACTTCATGCCTCTGAAAACCCCCGGCAGGGTTCGTGCCATTGTGTGGATGATGCTTTTATAAAACAGAGGGAGATACAAATCGGACTTGATGGCATCCACCCGACCTTGCATGCGGCATCCTGTGCTTTCAAGCTGCTGAAGAAGCAGTTGAAAGGCACATGCCATAGAGGCTACACCCCCAAACAGTTTATGTTTGCACTTCCCCCCAGCGCCCAGGAGAAAAGAACTGGAATTTCCAAAAGTGGGAAATTCCAGCACTTTCAATTGTTTCCAAGTCGGAACAGAATGTCTTGAATACCCAAGTCTTCCTCAGAACAGCTGGGTGAGGAAAGCTTCACCTTCAAAATATCAAAGCAGCATTAGGAATAATAACACAATATTATTATAACACTTCAAAACCAGCTGAGGTTGAGAAGCAGCAACATGTAGAGACAAACCAGGGAAGCTGAAACAACTCAGCTGGTTGTTATTCCACTGAAAATTCCTTGATGCCTTCCTGTAAAACATCCCCTTGTAACTAAATCACCTTTCTCAGGGGAAAACTGCCTGGCTGAATCTGCTTCACTCAGCTTCAGAGATTTGGATTCCTCTGTCTTGCCCCGTGTGTAATGAGGAATGGGCACCCCAGACCTGGTGGCACCTAGGTGGGCTGAGCCCACCCCACGCCCACAGCAGCTCACGGGTCACCTGCTGGGCTGGGAACATGCTGCGAAGGCTTTGAGCAGATGCAGAAGATGTTTTGAAGGAAGGATATAACCCCAATCTTCATCTGCTCATCTCTTCCTGCAGCTCAGCACTGCAGCTCTCAGCTTTGCGGCAGAGGCATGAGGCTGCCAGAAAGCCGGGCACGACACAGTGACCGCGGGGAGCAGAGCTGGCCACGTCCCCGCAGCTGGGAACGGTGCTCTCAGGGACCCGGCTGCAATGTCCAAGGAAGTTTTGGGGCTCGGGAGACAGCCCAGCACCCTTGGGAGAGACAGATTTGGGGCAGTGGAGCTCTGCTCCTCCAGAGCAGGGGGGAAAATCTGCTTGGCATTAGCACAGGGCCACAACATGTAAGCTATCATCCTGCCTCCTTCTTGTTGCCAAAGCGCAGGCTCTCGGGGTGCGTACAGGGGGGTCTATTCCCTGGGCACAGGCATAAACACTCCAGTGAAATTTCTGGCTGTACCACGATTGCTATAAGCCTGTGACGGGTGAGTCCGTCACCCACAGCCCAGCTGCCTCGGAGCAGCACAAGACCACGAGTGAGACCAGGCAGCCCCTCGGGGCTGGTCCCCAGCCCGGCTCGGGGAGATGCTGCCATCAGGAAGCCCGGCTGACCCCAGCGCACCGGTCCCAAGGCCAGGAATTTCCCTGGCACCCGCTGCCGGCTGCTCTTACGATGAGGGCAAGATACCAGAGTTACACAGTGTTTGGGGACAGGGAGGGAGAGTGAGATGGGATTTCCTCCTCGGAGCAACTCCCTCTCCTGGAAAGTCCTGCTGCCAAAAAGCCTTTGCCTTGCCCCAGCTCTATAGTGATCCGTCTCCAGCAGCAGTTGCTACAGCTGGAGCAGAAAACAGCCAGCGGCATTTTAATCGCTGCAAATACTTAAGCACACTCAATATAAACTTAAAATATAAACTTAAGCACACTCAATAACAGAATATTTCAGCATCCCACCCCCATGCTGCTGGGGTTGGCAGCACACCTGGGGCTGCTCATGGTGGGCTGTCCTGCAAGGGAGAACCATGAACTGGACCGACCTCAGCAGAGCTGCCCACCGCGAGGGCAATGCCAGGAGGGTGACAGCATCCTGGGAAGCACAAGCATGGCCTCTGGGACTCACTCTGCACCTGAGGCATTTTCTCCCCATTTCTCACCCCAATGCTTTCTTGCAGAGGTTGATGAATTTGCAGCCAGCTCCTGTTTGGAGATCTGCTCCCGTTTGGTGTCATGCATCACAGTAAATGCATCTCCCACTGCCAACTGAATTAAACTCCTGCTGTCTTCCCATGCTGGAGAGCCTGAGGACTCCGCACCAGGCCCAGAGAAATGAGACGCTCTGGTTAAAAGCAGCCACGAGGAAGGAGGAGGTGTTGGGCAGGGGTGTTGCTTTAGAAGGCCTCCAAGTGAACCAAGAGAAGCCTGGGTCCAGCAGCACCAAGACAGGCTGTGGACCCTGGGACATGGAGAAGCAGAGGAGTGGAAGAAACCCCAGTAAGAAGCACAGAGAAGTGGCAGCCAGCAGGTTACACGTGACCTGTCACCTTGCCAAAGGATTTGGGACAGAGCGAGTGTAACCTGTGGTGAAACAAGGAACGCTGAGTCTAGGAAGGGGAAAGAATATGTTTGGCCTAAGCCAAGCCTGGGGAAGGAAGAACACTTGTTTTGTTTACTGCCCAAATCACTCATCAGCAATTTGTGTTAAATGACAATAAATTAAATAAAAATTCCCCGAGTGAGGACTGTTTTGCCCATGAAACCTCTATATGTGGGCAGGTCATACACCCTTCAGACAGAGCAGCTTCATCCCTCTAGCATCCCGGTATTTAAAGAAAATGCATTTCATAGCACTGCTCTCCAGGAACACCTCTGCTCCATCCGCTGGCTCCAACCAGCCCAATCCGAGGGCAATTCGTGGCAGAACTCATGCCTTGCCTCTGTGATCAGCAAGAAGGCAAGTGGTTCAAGGAAGGCAAGGCAAGGAAAGGGGAGGACAAAACAATGGGCACAAAAATGGGGAAGAATTAGAAAGGCTGTGAGCACAGCAAGGGCTGGAGGCAGGTCCGTGCTGGACACCCACGCTTCAGCCTTCAGGGCTGCCGCAGAGAAGCTGCTGCCAGGGTCTGGGATTTACACACCAGCACCTGGCGCATGGCTGTGCTGCACATTGACCAGCAATGCTGGGGGCAAGGACTCACTTCCAGGCAAAGCCAACACGAGATTTAACAGGTTGCAACATCCAAAAAACCCCACCAGCCTGTGTTTGGTGTGCAGAGGGTCAGACCTCTCCCTCTGAGTCAGCTCCAGGGCCCACTGCAGATCCTCTTTACTACCAGACCCTGGGAGGAGCCACGTCTGGTGCAGAGACACACGGGACGTTGGTCTTGGTCCTTGGCCCAACGCTGCAACATCAGCAAGCCACTTCCATCCCACCCACTGTCATCCCCTTCCCCCAGAGGGGAGAAACCCAGCCTTGAGTCTTGGGAGCCAGCAGAGGTTTCTTCTTCAGCTCTTCCTCTTCCCAAGCCAAAGGAGGAAGAAGCAGCCTTGCCCCTCACATCCATGTGCCGCTCACTGGGCAGCCTGTTCCCCACAGTGAGCTGAGGCTGGAAAAATGGCTGAGCTTGCCAGGGCTCTTCTCCCCACACCATCATCCCTGGAGTCAGCTTTCCAGGACATGATGACTGCTGAGGAGCCCTCTTCTCAGGCGTTGCAACTGGATGAGACATGGCTTGGCGAGAGAGAAGAGAGGAAAATCCCTCTGTGCCTGTTGTTGATCTTGCAAATTTGGACTCTGAATAATTCAAAGCTTAAGGCACGCAGGGAAATTGTTTGAGTATTAGTGGACTCAGTTCCCACAGCTCTTGGCATATCTGCTGTGGGGCTGCACCAGGTCCCACCATAACCCATCCCCTGCTGACTGTGGAGAAGGGCGGGGAGGATGGCGAGGCTGTGGAGGAAGGCAGGAGGTGGTGATCTCCTCCTGCGAAGCAGGTGACACTGAGCCTTGCCTCACATGCCAGAGGCAGAGGGAGAAGGGAGCTCTCGTTCAGCAAGAGGGTAAACCCAGCAAAGCGAAAGCAGCCTGGCATCCCTGGAAAGCCACGGTGTGACTCCCATCCCCTGTGAAGGCAGGGCGCTGCGGGAGGTCTGGGGGGAGCGAGATCGCTCCCCAGAGGCTTCCTTCTCCATCCCTCTGCTGACCCCTCGCCTACCCTGATCCCTTCCACGCTCCCTCCTTCCCTCTCCCAGCAGCCTGCTCTCCCAGCCTCCCTCCCCTGCCTCTCCCCTGCCCTCCATCCCAGAGCCCTCCCATCCTGCCAGGTTAATTTGAGTTCCTGATTTGCATAGGCAGCAGATCGCAATGTTCTGGAAATCCCCTCCTGTGGCCAGAGCTTCCTCCCCGCTTTCACAGCGTCACTGCTGGCCTTCTGCTTCCCTTCCCTTGCCGGACCACTGCGACGCATCCAATCAGTGCAGCACAAGCAGCAGCCCCCAGTGAAACCCACTGCTGATGCCAAGAGGCAGCCATCAGCAGCACCCCGTAGCCCCCTGCACAGCTAAGCCCACGACGAGCAGCCCCGGGCTGCTGTGCCAAATCGGCTGCACCCGCCGCCTGCTCTGCAGCTGCCCCTCTGCTCCCGCCTTGCTCCGGGGCCAGCTCCCCGGCACAGCCACCCGTGACAGCCAGGCCCTGGCAGGCCCCATCGCCCCGTTAGGGTTGAAATGCACTCCCTTCGCCCAGCAGCATTGAGGGCAGGTGGATTTACTGGGCGCCTTGGGCTGCTGGGCCATTTCCACTTGGGATTCACACCACCAGACACGCAAAAGGCCCACCCTGCTCACCCCTGAGTGGGGTCAACGTGGAGGAAGCTAGTCCTGAACCGAAACAAGCGGGAGCAGAGGACAGGAGAGCTCCGCCACCCCCACCTGTGGCCTGTGCTCCTTCTCGCCCCATTTCCCGCAGCACAGCCATAAACACAGAAGCAATCAGGGTGCCTTCATGTGAACGAGCCTCCGCTGAAGGTGCTGAACCCAACGCGCCATGCCAAAAAAAACCCTAGTATGTAAAACTGTCAGCTATGAGCACATCTTCACAGCTACGCAGGCGTGCTCATGGATCACAGCTGCTGTCAGGTGAGTTTTCTCTCCTGGGAGCCGGCAGGACCAAAGGAATGAGGAAGAACCAATGGGACCAAGAGCCTTTGGTTTTCATAGTGAAATTTGTCCTGGCATTTGGGCCAGCCCGAGCTGGCAACCACAGGTAGAAACACAGAGTAGCTGGCTAGAGAGGTGGAGAGGCATTGGGTGAGAGCATGCCATCGACCGACCACCTCCATGGGTACCTAGGCTGCAGGCAGGCCCCAGACCCCGTGGCTCCTCACCCCTCCTGCCAAGCACCCATGCTCCCACCACCCAAACCAGCTGGACTAAAGCAAGGCGCTTTTCAGGCCTCGCAGTTCACGCCTGGCGAGTGTAGACCAAACGCCCTGCCAGGTACAACTTTGTGCCTGCTGGCGAGGAGCTGGAGAGCTGGAATCAGCCTCTGTAAAATAGAAACACTTAAATCCTTGGTGTTTATTCCAGCACCAGCCTTGGTTCTGACCATCAGTTGTCTTGGTGGATCATTTCCAGGGACTACCTGCAACCCTGGCACAGCATCACCAGTCCGGCTCCACCAGCAGAGCCAGCTCTTCCCCGCTCCCCCAGGAACACGCATCCTGTTCTGACTCCAGAGATGGACAAGAATGGGATGGAAACACGCGTGGGACAATGACAATGCCTCTCGCAAGATGCAGCAGTTTCCCTGGGGAGAAGCACAACATGTTTGCAAACCTGGTGAAGGCGCTCAGAAACCAGGCGAGGAGACGTAATGATGTAACCAGGCTCTCCTGTTGTCCAAAAGTGAATCACAGCCTCCACGACAGCCGCCCCCTTCCTCCTTTTGCTGACTAATACCTGACACTGCTCAGCAGCCCCTAGAAGGAACGACACAGGAGAGCCCTTTAAGCAGTGCCTGGCTCCCTATCAAAACCACGCAGAGGCTGTCTGGGACCTCCATCATGGGGAATTCCCCTTCTCCATGCCTAAAATTAAGCTCAGCTGGGCCAGCCTTCCTGCATTTGGTGATCGCAGCCGGAGAGCGCCTGGCCCAAAGGGCTCGCGCCCCCCCTGAGCCCCTCCGTGACCTGGCCAGGTGAGTAGAGCGATGCTTTTTTCGGTGCGAGCGTGCCCAAGACGGAGCAAGGGGAAGGCAGTCAGCTTTTCAGCTATCAGCCTGGAGTGCTGCAAAGCCAAACCATGCCACCCTCCTCCTCTCCTCACAGAAATAGAGCAGGGTTTGGCTATTTTTCGCAAGCTGAGACATTATCTTATAAACAAGACGCTTTCTGGTTCTGTGGGACTGCACTTAGCTTTGAAGCCAGGTTTTCCAAGGGTTTACAGAATAGCACTGGGCTTCTGGGGTGAAACAAGCCCTTTGGGGAACAAAAGGGAAGATGTTGCCTGTGTGTGGGGTCCTCCCGTCTCATCCCCAGTTGAGACCTTGGACGTGACCACAGCCAAAGAGCATATCACGGTCCCAGCACCCGCTGAGCTGTCTCATAACCCAGACAGGCAGCCAGCACAACGTCCTGGTTGGAATAAAGGGCAGTCAGGGAAAGGAGTTTGTTTTTTTTAATTTTTACAACCCAAAAAACCATCAAATTGCCAAGAAGCAGTGGAACTGTCTGAACTGAGTAGGAAGTCAGAACTGGTACAGCTGGAAACAGCACGACCACCAGTGAAGGACACCTCCGTGAGGCCAGCAGCAGTCACCTACAGAAAGGAAGAAATGTCAGGAGTACAGGCAGAGAGCAAGCAGCATCTCTGCTTACAGCAGGTTTTCTTTGCTTCTGGTTTGTTGTGTGTATATATATATATATATATAAAAAACACACCTTCCTTGTGGCAAAACCAACACAAGAAAATCAGGTAGCTACGGAGCAAGTCGCAAAGAGCTATGTGAAACCAGAAGGTGTTCCCTGTGGTTCCTGCTCCTCTGGATGCTTTCTGTTGTTCACAAATGCACAATAATCAAAGCAGCAGCACAGCGGAAAAGCACCGCCGATAATATACACTCCAGCTGGGGGGTGTAATTTCCTTGTGTAACGTAACTCAGAAACACAAGCTCAGTGGGGAATTCTCCCTGCCTCAGCTGCCGAGGAGGAAAGATCTGGTCAGCCTCAGCAGGCCCGTGGGAGCACACAAGCCTCAGGGGAGAGCCTGGGACCACCGCAGCCCACCTGACAGAGCGGCCGAGGACCCGGGGTCTCCTCAGCACCGTCTCCTCTCAGCTATCCCTCCACACCCCAAACCGGCTGCACTCCACAAGCGGCACCGGGGGCGCAAGGGGGCTCCTCCGCCCCCCCGGCAGGAAGGCGCCGCGGTTGGGCCCTGCCCTCCCCTCGGCCCCGCCATTTTGTCTCTCGATAAGCAGGGGGAGCCGCTGCTGGGCTCAGGCCTGCCGCTCCCCAACGAGCCCAAACCCCCCTAAGGCGGAGGCAGGCCGGCTCCTTCCACCTCCCAGGGCCCCACTATGCCGGGCAGGTCCGCGGGACCCCGCGCAGCCCCAGGGACCCCGGCACGGACAACAGCACCGACAGCCGCCCCTCCACCATGACCGGCCACACACGGCCTCCCCGCCCTCTTCTTTATAGACTCCGCGCCGCGCCGATTGGCTGCGGCGCCTGTCCGTCAGGCTGGGAATTTCCCGGGGGCGGAACCGCTGGCCCCCCCCCCCGCTTCCTCCCGTGCTGGTGGCGGAGCGGGGCGGTACCGGTACCGGTACTGGCAGCGGCAGCAGCACCGGCACCTGCCCCTCCTCGGGGGCACGCTGGCAGGTGAGCTCGGAGCGGTACGGGGCCCTGCCTAGGGCACCGGGGTCTTACCGGGCACCGGGGATGGCGCCTGGGTAACTGGGTCATGCCGCCCCAGCGAGGGGTCCCGGCGGTGGGGAGGGGCCGGCGGGGCTCGGGGCTGCGCGTTGGCCGTATCTGGCCGGTTCCCGGGCTGTCGATTTCCACGGGCGGCCGAGGTGAAACCCTGGAGGGGGCCGGGGCCGCGCCGTCCCCCGGGGAGGTGCTCCGGGGCCGGCCCGGGTGCTGCGATAGTCGTGCTGTGCCTTAGTCTCCCCGCTCTCGGGATAGGGCAGGGGCTGCCGGCTCCCCTCGCCGCTCCCGAAAGGGCAGGGTGGTTGCGGGGGAGCCGGGGTTCACCGGCGGTGGCAATGCCCGGGGGAGGAGAGGAGAACGGCTCGGAGAGGTGCCGGTGTGGGGGGACCCCCCGCCCACCGGCCCGGGCGGGCCCAGGGTGCTGGTCCCGTGGGGCGGGCAGCCCCGCACCGCTGCCGTACCCCGGGCTGAACCCCGGGCTCGCTCCTCCCCTTGCTCTGCCTTACACAACCCCGGCGTTTCCCCAGGCCCACGCATCTGTCTTCTGGCTACCGCTGGGCTTGCGGTCCCGCCTCGGGCAGGCTCGGTGCGTGGATCCCAGCCCGGGGGCTGTGGGCGGCCGCGGCTCCAAGGAGGAGTCGATGGAAGAGTCCCTCCACAGCGGCTGCGGACCCAGAGGCGGGAACGGCCAGCGTGGGGGTGGCAGCCTGCACCCCTCCTGAGGGGAGGGGGGGCACAGCCTGCCGGCCCGTCTCCTCTCCCTCAGTTCCAGGCTAAGGCCCCTGCTGAGGGCAGAGGAAAGAAAGATGCTGCCTGTCAGCCCTGCTTTTGGGTGAAAATAGCTCTGGATGGGACTTGGTGAGGACCTGCAGCCCCTTGGAGATGTGGCTGTCCCATTCCTCAGTGCCCCTGGGCACAGGTTGCTCCTTGTGTTGGGGGGGCAAATGCAACCTTCCCCGTTACTCGTTATTTCCATCTGCTTGGGTGAGTAAGAGCTGTTCCGCTGCCACAAGCTCTTTTGGAGTGCCGATTTCATTGAGAGCACTGGCAAAGGCAGCTGAAGCGCTGGAGCTGGGAGGCCGGACTTTGACTTCTGGGCCAGGTTCTGGAGGCAGGAAGGCTCCAGCCGGTCTCGTCCTTGAGAGCTGTCTCTGTGGCGAGGCGAAGGAAACAATAAGCAAAGAGGAGAGGCTTTTTGCAGCCTTTGGCATCGTTCCTGGCTCTGCAAGAAGTCCCATGATGCCCTTTCAGCCTGACCTGTGCCAAACAGACCTCTTTGGCACAGGGCCGTGGGTCGTTGCTTGCCAGCAGCTGGTACAAAACACTCGTGGGTGGAAGAAGCTGAACTCTTGTGGCATTGCAGATTTCGTTTTAAAGCAACAATTCTTACGCTTTGGGTGACAGAGGTAGCTCTGCTGGTGTAGCTTTGCAGTGCCGCTTGGTTGCAACTGCTGCTTGGTTGTTGCCCGGCTGAAGCACACCAGGCTGGACAGGAGTAGCCCAGGTTATGCTGGAGCTGCAAGGAAAAGGGGTGGCTGTGCCTTGCTCTGCTTTTGAGTGCTGTGACAAGCAGCCATGATGCTACTGAGCTCTGCAGGGGGAAGAAACAGAGCAGGCAGCATGAAGCGAGATGTCCTTGCAGCAGAAGGCAGGGTCTCACGTAAAACACCACTGTGCTGCCCAGGGGAGCACCATCACCAAGTCTGGCTGCCTGTCCTGCCTGCGCCAGAGCTTGGACCATGGTGAGGAGCTCCGCAGCTGCGTGTGGTTCCCCGTGTTTGTAAACCTGGCTCCGAGTGGGGAAATGCCCCACTGTGAGCAATCTCATCGGAAGCAGGTTGTTTTGTGAAGCTTCTGCAGGACGTGGGTTTCTCAGGCGAGGGTGGGATTTCTGGCTGGAGCACATCTATAACATCCGCTGCGTTTTGGATGGGGCTCTTGCCTTTCCTACCCTCTCTCTTCGGCTGGCCAGGCTGGGAAGACAAATGCTTGAAGTGGAGGTTCAGACCTTTGCCTTTAAGATCTGAGCCTTGCAATACCTACTTTCCTCTTCTTTTGTAACTCCCAGCACAGGGAGTCCAGTTTTCTGGACTGCAGTGCCCAGAAACTCTCCTTGTTATTGATTCCTCCTAAAGCCAGCTCTGCTTTTGCTTCGCTTCAAATGAGACCAGCCCAGGAATGGTTGTCCCTGGGGCTGGGGAGCTTGCTGGAGCTCTGGAGAGGAAAAGAGACTGGGATGGGGGCTGTGGCATTTTGCTGAATTCCAGTAAAATGATTAAACAAAAAAAATTCCTCCATAGTGTCTATCTTGAGTGGCTTTTGCTTTTCCTCTGAGGAGGAGGGATGCCAGGGACCCGGCAGCCCCAGTCCCAGGAAAACGATGCTGGCAGCCTGCAGGGATTTGCTTTCGCCTCATGCAGTCCTGGAGGGGAGGAGACTTTCTGGGATTGTTGCATGCCAGAGTAAGGAAAACCCCGTTTTCCTAAAGGCTGGGCCGAGCCCCCACCACGGATCATGGGATGGGAATTGATGGGCTGCCAAGCCCATGGCTTCGGCAGGCTGGTCTCCTGGGGCTCACTGCCGAAAGCAAACCTCCAGTGGTGCCAGCCCGCTCGCTGTGCAGGATTTGCATCCTCCGCCTTAGTGTCTTAAGCTGTTAAGTAATTTTAAAGCAGGAATCATTTCCTTCTACCACTTCTGCGTGGCCGGTGCAGCGATGGCTGTGGTGCTGGTGATGCACATCTTCCTGGGTGACAGCGGGGAACAGTCTGGCCACAGCTACACAGTGTCAGCTCACTCCCAAGCCGCTACACAGCTATTTAAATACCCTGCTTTCATCTTCTCCTGGGAGTCTCCCCTGCCCTCTCGCTGTCTCATTCTCTCCTTTTGCTGAGTTGTCATAAAAATTTACTACCTAAAGGTCTCAGTCCCCCACTTGCAACCAGCAACGCCCACAGGCGACCGCAGTGTCTGGCAGCCTCTGCCGGCGGCTGGGCACGGAGCTGGTGAGCTATACCCAGGCAGCCATGGTCCGTGGCTGGCCCTCAACCCCCGGGGCTGTGAAATACCATCAGATTAGCTTAGAAACTGTTGATTGGCAAAAAATAAGCGTTTTTTCGTGATTCGGTGGTTTCTTCTGGAGTTTGTGGTAGTCTTGTTTGCGTTTCTAACTATCGTTAAGTGCTCGTCTATAGTCCTTTCTCTCCTCCCCTGGTGTTTTTATTTAAACATGAGATTTTCCACTGCAAATCTCACCTTTCAGAACTCTTAAGGAAAAAAAAACAAACCAGGACTGGGAACAGTGACCTGGTCCAGGGTCCTGTCCCCAGGGTGATGGCTCAGTCCCAGCGGCTCCTTGTAGAAATGGGGCTGTTCCTCCCCGCTGGGCAAACCTGCCCTGACCCTGGCGATGGACTCGGATGCTGCAGAAGCCCTCCCCTTTTACTGGGTCTTGTTTGCTGGTGAATTTGTGGCTGGCCTGTGCTTCTGTCAGCTGGGGATTGTTCAATTCCTCTCTCCAGCTGCTGTTTCAAAACAGCTCCAGCGACCCCTCTGCTGCCGTCTGCCTGGTGGGGTGCAGACCTTGGGTAGAAAAATCATTGATAAAACCATGAGAACTGGGAACAGCAGAGGCTTTCAGTGGCTTCATCCATCTGGAAGAATATGAGGTCGCTGTGGGTGAGCTCCGCCGGTCGGCAAGGTGGTCAGTGCAGCTTGGGTTTGGGTGTTTGGTGCCGCATTGCCTTGCGGGCAGGGACGCGCAGGGGTAGGGGACCTCCCACACGTGTGCCACAGGGTGAGGTGGAAAACCGACCGCTTTGGGGTCTGGAGTGCAAGAAAACGGGGGCTGGTATTTCAGGCTGCTGCAAAGCCACACAGGGCAAGGATGCCATGTGAGAGGGCAACTTTTCCCCACCTTCCCCGACTCACATCTGGGTTTGTCCTGGCAGAGGACACAGACACCCTGTGAGATGCTCACTGTAAGATTGCTCTGCTAACCAGCTCCTCCCAGAGCCCCAGGTTTGCATCTGGAGCAGCACATGGTGACCAGACGCTGGTGAGAGAGCCTCAGGTCCCCAGCCTGCCTGTGACATTGTCCCCATCCTCCGCCAGGCTGGCTGGCCAGGCGGGTAGCACGGCCACAGGTGATGGCATTTCCCTGTGGTGGGGGTGCCACTGGGTCCCAGGGCCACGTGCGTGCTGCCCCACCACGCTGGGCTCCGTCCTGCCCACCAGCAGGTCTGCTCGGGGAGTTTTCCTTGTCCCGCGGCAGGGGGTCGGGGGGATTTCGTACCGGCTGTGGCGATGCTGCCTGGTGCTGGGACCCACGGCATGGAAACTGCCCTGGTTCTTCTGCAGCTTCCTGTCAGCTGCTATGGGCTCCAGAAATAGCTGCTGCTTGGCCTGCCCTGCAGCTGGGCAGCTCCCGGCGGTCACCCCCTCCAGCTGCTTGGGATGGGGCTGCCAGCTCCCTGTGTGGGGCCGTGGGCGATTTTGGCAGCACCCGCAGAGCAGGAGGAAGGTGAGACCTGCCGACAGATGCATCTCCCAAAAATGGACTGCTGCTGAGGCCGTGCGTAATTACCTGCCGCCGAGGCGGGCGTTAATTGCCGCTCCAGTTGTGGATGCTGCCAGGTGGCAGTTGTCATCTGGAAAGTCCCTGCCGCTCCCTCGCAGGCAGGTCATCTAAACTGGTGATCAGCCCGGATCGCTCGTGGCATGAGCATTAGTCTGAGGTTGAGATGGTTTCAGGTACAGGCGTCCCCTCTTCCTCTTTCTAAATGGTCCCCCCGTGGCCCCCTCCTGCTCACAAGCTCCCAGCTGCCTTGGCTGGGTGGAGGAGCACTTGGGGGTGTCCACAGGTGCTCCCGTGGTGCCCCCCACAGCTGGCACTGCAGGCAGCACCCCAGCTCTGGCTGGCATCGCCCCCAGGGCCGTCTCGGCTGCCACGCTGCCCCACTTTATAGCGAGCTGGCATCCGGGGTGAGGGGCAGTATTTTTGATGATAAGTTGGGCCGTAATTCACAGCAGCTGCTTTATCACCCCCAGGAGATGGGCGAGACCTGGGGCTGGGATGCTGCCTGGCTGTCTCCAGGCCAGACCTCAGCAAGAGGGAGGCCTTGGGTCACCCGCGAATGTAAGGAATTAGAAAAGCAAATAGCACGCTGCGTGCGGGTGTTTCCTCTCCTCGTACTTTGCTCCCGGCCCGGCACGTGCCTGGCCGTTCCCTGTGTCCCGATTTGGGAAGCCATGCCGTTGGCAACTGGTTTCTCTGGCTGAGCCGGAGGGCAGACCAGGTACCTGCCTGGCTGCTGGGGCTCGTCTACCCTCCCTGGTGCTGCCCAAACAGCCCACCAGCTGTGGGTTAAGGCTTTTGCAGCTGCAGACACTGCCCCTCCCCAAACAGCCCCCCGCAACCCTTTCTGCCCCCCAAAAATATCGCTGGTGATGGTGCCTGGGTCCACATTGGTGTGGGTGGATGCTCCTGGACTGTGTCTGCATCCCCATGGAGATGCAGGGGCAGGTGGCTGCGGCTTCCTCGGGGACTCCCGCACCCCACAGGGGTGAGAGCCAGCCTCGGGTGGGGGTGCTGGTGATGCCTCCTCGCATGACACTTCTCATGGCCGTGAGTCACCCTGGCACGTTCACCCCAAGCAGGGCTGGAGAGGGAAGTGCCTTCACCTGGAACACTTCTCCTCTGGCCAGTGAGCAGTGGGGCAGCCCTGCCTCCGTCCGTGTGGCACCTCGGACCCCTGCATGGTTGGGACCAAGGGACCACGGCGCTGTCTGGGGCCAGGGGAAGGTGACGCCGTGCTCTGTTGCCTTGCAGGGATGCCTGGCTGGGAGGTAGGTGACTGAATGGCGGGCATGGAAGGGAGAGGACCCTACCGCATCTACGACCCCGGTGGGGGGACGGAGGAGAATGGATCCACGGCCTTTGAGCGGCTGGTGGAGGAGAACACGCGGCTGAAGGAGAAGATGCAGGGGATCAAGTCTATCGGTAACTGCTGTGTGGCTGGGGGATGAGGCTCGCCTTTGGGGCAGCTCAGCCTGTGCCCACCGAGCCTGGGGCTTTCTTGCTCTGTTTAGGAAGGGTGCTATAAGAAGCTGGGGCTCTTGGCACTGGGGCAGTAGCAAAGCTCTCCCCGTCCTGGGGGTTGAGCAGGATGCCTGGGCTTTTTCACACAGCGGTGCAGAGGGAGCAAGGCTTTTGCTGAACTCCTGGAGTGCTTTATGGTGGGATAAGTGGCTGAAAAAAAGGCAAGTGAGGGAGCAAGGTCAGCTTCTCGGAGTCCTGCAGTGGCAGGTCGCAGATGCCGGGATCTGTTCTGCCTTTGATGAAAGCCCCCACTTCCCACAACCCCTGTCGGGTCAGGGGCTTTTCCTGGGTGCTGCTCAAAGACCCTTTTGATGCTTCCTGCAGCGGCAGGGACATGCTGGCATTGAAATGCCCCAGCCGAGTCATGCCACCCCCTTTCTCCTCCTTGGCTGCCTTCCCCCACCCACCCCCGGTTTTGTTTTCGGTCTCGTGACCCAACTTCCGCTTTCGAGTCCTGCTTCTGCAGCTGAATTTCCACCTGCCTCGTGATTCCCGTTGCGTTGCCGTGCCCCTACCTGGGACCGGGACCTGCTGACATGGGAGCAGCCGCCTGGGGTGCGGAGAAGAGTGCATTGCCGGTGCCAGACCCCAAAGCAGGCAGGCTGGACTCCTAGGTCCACCACCTAGGCTTAAATTTGTCTCTTCTGGGAAGCAGAGGAGACCTCTGAGAGATGCAGTGCTGCCCTGCTGCCTCCTGTAACCAGTCCTCTGTGTGTCAGCATGGGGGACTCTGCAGCAAGTGAACCACTGATATAGCTTTGCCATTGGATTTGGCCAAGAAAAGTTCTTTCTGGATGAAGAAGGACCGTGCTGGGCAGTTCTCCACCCAAGCAGGGGGCTTGGTGTTCGTGGATGGGGCTGCTGCAGGGCAGGCACTCAGGGAAGGAGGGTGAGCATCCTTCTGTTGCCCTCAACAGGAGAGCTGCTGGAGGAGTCCCAGGTGGAGGCATCCAAGCTGCGGCAGAAGGCAGAGGACCTCGTGAAGGACAACAAAATGCTGATGGCATCATCTTCCTTGGAAGACCTGGTGGAAACTGGAGGTAGGAGATGCAAGGCTCACTGGGTGTGATAACCTGATGGCTCAGGATCCTGAGCTCAGGAGAGGGGAGAGGGTGCGAAGGAGACTTTCATGAAGGTTTCTTGCAGCCCTGTCATCTCTGGAGTGTATCAAACCACTGCTGTCCTCCGTTCTCCTGGAGGGAGGTTTCTGTCGCATCCCCATAGCTGGGGTAGAAACCATCCAGTGGTGCCCGACCTCACAGGGTGTCTGCTCTCTGCATCTCTGCGCCAGGCGGGGAGAGGCCCTGCTCTCCAAAAGACTCATGGCTACATCCTCTTCCCTCTCTGCAGCCGTCGGCCCTGATCCCAGCTCCACACAGGCCGCCCCAGGCAGCGCCCAGCCAGACGTGGAAGCACGGAAATCTCCAAGTGTGAGTCTGGTGAATGTGAGAGCTGGTGCTGGCGTGGGCGGAGGGAGAGACTCTCCATCTAGTTAAAGCAAAAGGAAGCAGCCTTTAGCCTCTAGAAAGGGGGATACATCTCAAAGGAGGGGTCAGCTTCCCTGCTGTGCTCCCATCCTGGTGGTCCCTGCCTCTGCACAGTGGCCATCCTGGGTTGCCATTCCCTGGGGATACCTGACCTGACTGCCTCCCCTTGCAGGGATCCTCCTCGGAGTTTGAGATTGTCGCTGTCGAAGCACAGGGGTTTCCCCAGGAGAGCGGGAGAGCGAGAGCGGTGAGTGGCCGTGGTGCCTGCGGGGTTTGGTGGGTGGCAGGTGGAGTGTCGAGCTGGTTGGTGCGGTGGTGGTGGTGGTACCGGGGGCCTGGGAGGGTGTGCAGACAGGCAGC
The DNA here is from genome assembly GCF_035582795.1 of Mycteria americana. NCBI lineage: Eukaryota > Metazoa > Chordata > Aves > Ciconiiformes > Ciconiidae > Mycteria > Mycteria americana. The sequence continues at coordinate 7,737,865 of NC_134372.1, read as the reverse complement.
AGCGTGCCGCAGTAGCTGCTGGCAGGCACAGGCAGGGCTGGGGGACCCATGTCAAGGCAGCCCTTGGGCAAACCACAGCGGAGGGACAAACTGCGCCTGGGTGTTCCCAGGGGAGCAGAGCCAGCCCCACATACGGCCCCCAGGACAGCGCTCGTGCTGCAGTGCCCAGCCTCCACCACCGATGAAGATGAGGGGACCTGACCGGTCTGCAGGCAGGGGGGAACCACACAGCCCCATGGCCGGTCTTCCCCATGTCTCGCTGGGGCCAGAGGGCTCAGGAGTGATGTCACGTGTGTCCCAGCATGTACTGCTCCTCTCGCCTGGCCAAGGTGGGGAGAGGGGACAATATACAGGCTGCCCTCCAAGGGCAAGGGCTCCCGAATACAAGTGGCCTGACTGGGCTGCCTGGGCATGGGGCCAGCAAAGCAGCCCCAGCCAGATGGGGACACTGCTGTCTCCAGATGCCATGTGACAGTGACAGGAAGGGCTGTGACGACCTGAGGAGCTGTCAGCAGTGCTCTGATGCTCTCCTCTTGATGCCTGCACTGGGTGGGAGGACCAGGTCTCCAAGCCCCATCATTGCTGACGAGGTCTGCCCCAGCCGAAGCACCTCTCTGTGCTCTGTTTGCTGCCACCTGAATGTCCCCCTGGCTGGCACTGCCCCGTCCTGTCCTGCTCTGGCTTTTTGTGTATGCTGGAAGGGAGGGGAGGAGGGATGGGGACGAACATCAGCTTGCACTGCATGGTGCCAGTAAGGGGACATGCTTTTGTTGCACATCCCTGTTTGCATTGGCCAGAGAGGCTCCAGGAGGGGTTGAGTCTCGCTGGACCCTCCTGCGGTGCAGCCATGGGGTGATGGAGAACAGGGTGTCATCTGCTTGGTGATCGGTTGCTGGCGCCTGAGCCGAGTGCTGGTCCCATGCTCACACCTGGGCTCCCAGGCGCTCAGCTGGGCTCGGGTCCTCACTGCCTGCCCTTGCCGGCTGCGGCTGGTGGGAGGAGCTGGCTGTGCTGTGCCCTGCACACACCTTCCCATGGTAGTTTCGGGGCTGTAAACCCCAGGGCTGGGGTGCTGGGGACACGCTGGGCTCCTGGCCCCATGCGGTGCTGCCTGGGGCATTCCCACGGGTGGCAGGCTGAGTCAGCGGGGCTGGGAGCGGAGCGGACAAAGGTGTTCCAGTGCATCCCCACCTCCTCCCTGGCAGTGCTGCGTGTGCTGGGCCGGGCTCTGTTGTGCTGGCAGTGTCTCCTAGGCAATGGAGGAGTTAACCAGCCACACCAGGGGAGGACGAGCCTGTTGGGGACACCCCTCATACGTGCGTTGGGGTGCGCCTTGACGCTGGTGGGTGCGCCCTGACCCGGGCTCTCCCAGCCACCGTTTAAATCCTGTGCGTCACTCTCTTGGCTGCCGCCTGCCAAAGAGTCCGAGTTCCCGGCGCCTGGCAGGCTGCGGCGGCAGGGGAGCCACAGGCAGAGGGAGAACAGGAGGAAGGAGAAGATGGGGACTGGGGTAAGACCACCCCTCCCATGGCAAACCTCAGCTCCTGGCACAGACCAGGGCATACATGGAAAGGACAGTCTCAGGAGCTGGAATTTCTAGTCTTGGTGCTGACGGGGAGAGCTCAGGGGCAGAAGGAACCAGGCGTAGAGATGCTCTGTTGCTATCAGCAAGCCAGGAGCGTGGTCTGCTCAGACTGCCAAGGGGCACAGGGAGTCCCTGGGCTGGGAGAGCTGCTGCTATAATGTCCCACTCCACCCGGGGACTTGGTGTCCCATGTCCAGCAGCTGGGAATCAAACTTTTACAAAGCTGACACAATTTTTCAGTGTACTGAGGGCTGTTGCAGAGTGTCTCGGTGCTGGCCCAGCTCCCTGCCACAGCCCTGGATGGGAGACGAGGCTGATCTGCCCCGAGAGGGAACTTGGCAATGCTCCTTGAACCGATCTGATCACAATTCATCCCCTCCCTGTCCCCAGGACTTGGAGCAGCTGCCGAACGAGGATGCCAACCTGCTGCCCCAGCTGCAGCAGCTGGAGAGCACGCTGAGCGGCTGTGCCAAGGAGGCAAGCAAGGACCAGGTCTTCGTGCGCATGGGCTACATGGCCTCCGAGCTCAAGCGGCTGGCCTCCAAGGTGCACAAGAACGAGCAGAGAACATCATTCCTGCAGGTGAGCGAGGGCTGAGTGGCCTCTTCATGGGGGTTTTTACCTCTTCCCCCCCCCACCCCCCCAAGCCCCTCCCTGTCCACCCCAAGGTGGACACCCACCCGCATGCCAGGGCTTGGTGGGAGGTGGGCGGCCAGGCAGGCTCCTGGGGCTGGCCAGTGGTCCACATGCTGCCGGTGTTTGCCCCCCAGACGCTGTGTGAGACGCTGCACAGTGAGAACAAGGAGCTGCGAACCAAGCTGGAGCGGGACCTGGAGCAGAGAAACCAGGTGCTGGAGAAGCTCAGGTGAGGGTGGGTGGTGAGGAGGGGGATGGGGACTGCTCTGGGTGCTTCTTCCAGCTGACCCAGCCCTCCCTGCCCGCAGGTGCGAGAACCAGGAGCTCCGGAGGATGGTGACACTGAGCAGCCAGGACAGTGGGAAGAGGGAAGCTGCTGAGCAGCAGCAGGTGAGGGAGCAGCATTGCCCTCAGAGAGGGCTGGGAAGGAGGCGGGGAGCCTGCTGACACATCAGCAAATGTGGCCTCATTTTAATCGGGTCCCCAGTATGACCAGCAGGACTTCTCAGGGTCTTGAGGGGATGGAGGAGGCTGTGGTAGGGGGAACCGGCTCGTGTTTAGCCAGCCTCAGGCACAGCCTCTGCAAAAGCCCTTAGGGTTCCCCCATGTGTGTCCAGCAGAGCGGAGCCACGGTGGAGAAGGCACTGGGCAGAGGAGAGCTGGAGGCCAAGGAGAAGAAGGTGAAGATCCTGGAGCACCAGCGCAGGGAGGTGAGGATGGGGCTGGGATGGAGGCACTGCCAGGAGCAGGGTGGGAGTGCGCGGTGGGGACACGTGGCTGGGATGGCATGGGGAGACTGGGGCAGGGCTGTGGAGCCACGGGGAAGCACTGTTGGAGCTGGGATTTCTATCTAGCTGAGCTCCAAGGTGCTTTCACAACAGGAGGCTGCTGGGGACCACTGTGGCTGGCTCAGGGCAGGGGGTGGGCTCCCATTCAGCTGTCCCTCTCTCCCCACAGCTGCTGGAGGTGAATAAGCAATGGGATCAGCACTTCCGAGCCACAAAGCAGAAGTATGAGCAGAAGGTAAGGCTGGGTGCTTAGAGCTGGGTGCTTGGGGGGCACACCTCTGCTGGGTGCCGGCTGGGAGACTTGGAGACCAGCTGCAGGGGAAGGTTTTGGGGCTGCCTGTGCCGCCTCCTCCCCCTGGTGTGGGTCTGTCTGGGCAGGCTAACGTCCCTGCTCCCTCCTGGCAGGTCACAGACTTGCACCAGGAGTTGGCCGAGGCCCGCAGGGCACTGACCGAGCTGGAGTCAGAGCGGGAGCAAAAGCAACGGGATTTCGACCGCAAGCTGCTCCTAGCCAAGTCCCGGATTGAAACAGAGGAGGTGAGTCCCTTGGGAAGGGCAGCAGGGAGCTGGTGGCCCCATTGCCCTGCCCTGGCTTATCTCCATCCCCTGGGTCCTGCAGGCAGAGAAGGAGAGGCTGGCCATGGAGGTGAGGGACCTGCAGCAGAGGATGCGGTATCTGCAGGAGCAGCTGGCTCCGGTCACCAGGCAGCGGGAGTACCAGGAGAAGGAGATCCAGAGGCTGAACAAGGTGGGGGCCAGGGCAAAACCGCTCCCTTCAAAATGTCTTTTATGTTCTCCATCCTCTTCTCTCTCAAATCCAAAACTGACCCTGATCCACCTCCTCCTGCCCAGCTGCTTGCCCAGGCGGGAGCTTGTGTCAGACGATGCCCACCACATCTCCTTAGGCTCCCAGGAAAGGAGGATGGGGGGATCTGTAGTCCCTCTTGCTCTTGCCCAGTTATACCCACTTCCCATGCTGAGCATGTGCCCGTGGCCCTCTGAAGATGTCATGGGCACGGCACCTTGCTCTGACCCCCCCCTCCCTGCTACTCCTCTTCCTCTTCAGGCGCTAGAGGAGGCCCTGAATGTCCAGGCCTCCCCACCACCCATCTTTGGCACCACCATGGAGCCGGCGGGGAAGGTGCCACAGCAGGAGCTGCTGACCCAGAACGAGCTCCTCAAGCAGCAGGTAGGGCAGGATACGGAGCTGCTGGAGGCAGGGAAGGAGCTACGTGCCCTGGACCTTGCTAGCAAAGAGCCTGGTGTGGCCAGGAGCAGCCCAGCAGTCCTAGCGGGCGTCTGTGCTGTGGTAGTGGGGAGGGGGATACCGAACTCAGATCCTCCAGGCCTTCAGCTGAAGGGACCAGAGCCATGGGCCACTGTGCCAACCCACATGCCTGGAGCTTAGCACAGCTGGTGTGGTCAGGGATGGCAATGCAGTGGCAGGGGGTGCATGGGGGAGCTGTCCACCCTCGGCCAGGTGCACCCACACCCCTCCCTCCTGCCAGGTGAAAATTTTCGAGGAGGACTTCCAGCGGGAGCGGAGTGACAGGGAGAGGATGAACGAGGAGAAGGAAGAGCTGAAGCAGCAGCTGGAGAAGCTGCAGAAGCAGCTGATCCTCTCCAACAACCAGGTGAGCAGCGCTGGGTGCCACCAGCAGCACCGTGGGAGCCCCACGTCCCCCCGGAGGTGTCAGAGGTGTGCTCATCCCCAGCGTCACAGCCCCTGTACCCATCACAGGACAGAGGCTGAGCAGGGACAGAAGGGCCGGAGCGGTGGTTTTGCTGCCACTTGTCCCTGCCAGAGCATCTCTGTTAGCTTGTCTCTTCTTCTTGCCCCTCTCCTGGGGGTCTGACAGGGGGTGCAGACATTCCCACAGGGCATGGCAGCATCCCCTGCCCTACAGACATGGGGGGTAGCAGGGTGGGCTCCGCACTAACCCCCTCTTGCTCCCAGCTGCGAGCCTCCAAGGACGACTGCCAGCGGGAGAAGGAGAAGGTGAAGAAGCTGCTGAAACAGCACAAACAGGTGGGGATGGGCGAAAAACCCTTCCCGGGTGAAGGGCCTGGGGGCTGTGAGCCAGGCCCTCGTCTCCTGTTGGAGGGGCAGCTCTGAGCTGGGCAAGGGGTGGTGGTGGCGGCGAGCTGCCCTTAGAGCTCTTCCCAGCATCTCCCCTGGCTCTTCGCAGGCTTCCGGAGAGAGGCTGCACCCTGAGCCGGGGCCACTGGGCTCTGCCTGCCCCATGTACCAGTGCCAGTACAGTTCCCCTGTGGCTCACCCCATGTACCATGGCTTTGACGAGTGGCAGCAGCTCCGATACCCACCAGCGATGCCGGGTGAGCACATGCCGGGACAAAACTTCCACCATTTTCCCCCGGTGAGTATCTACCCATGCTGGCATGAGGTGGGGGCAGAGGGTCCCATGCGAGCGGGTCTGGGGCTTGCTGCCAAGTGAGCAGCTCTTCCAGGGTCACCGAGCAGGGAGCTGAGCACATGTCCTGTTGGCACATGAACACTCAGCCCCCATCCTCCTCCTCCTCCTCACACCCTGGCAATAGAATATGGAGTGCACCCTTGTGATTCACCTCTCTGATATTTGCTGTTTCTGTTCCATCTCCCCCTGCAGCCCGAGTACCCCTGGCGCCCGCCCTGCGCCATGGCTCGCAGCGACAATGCTCAGGCAGTGGCTGGGGTGAAACCAGTCCCTAAGGACTTGGGTAAGGCTGGGACCCTCGGTGAGGGGAGCACCCCTGTCCTTCACCCTGAAACCCTGGGCGGTTGGCTGAACACTTGGGGGAGGGATGGGGGAACAGCTTGCCAGGCAGTGGCCGTTTCCCTTCAGCCCCCACTTCTGATCAGCCGAGGGGATGATTCTGCCATGGGGTTGGTCCCTGCTGCATCCCCCCCGCCATCCCCGCAGCATCTGAAGACAGGCGTGAGCCTGAGCCCCAGCAGCCCACAGGGTTATAGCAGTCAGTCCTCGGGGATAACGACCATCCCATGGCTGGCATCCCTCCCGTAGGGCTTGTCTGGGCACGAAGAGCCGCACTCACCCCGTGCTGCCCCTTTCTTGTCTCAGAACAGGCAGGTCCCGGATTGCCCTAACACCAAGGACCGGCTGCGCTGCGATACCAGCGGAAGAGGAGTAGGGTGTGTGTGTGTGCCTGTGTGTATATATCTAGGAGCTTCCTCCGGCTGCCTATCCCCGTGCGCAGACATGCAGTGGACGTGGCCGCACCCGTGGCCTGGAGCAGCTCGGCAGTGCATCCCCACGAGGAAAGTGTGAAGGAGGGACCAGAGGTGCCGTCACGGTGGCAGCCAACGCAGGGTCAGTCCCCTGCGGCCATCCCCTTCCCCGTGAGGTGTCAGGCCTGGCATCGCTGTAGACCCAAGCCAGGTCTTCAGGGAAGAGGAGCCGGTGTTTCCCAGGAGCTGCCCCAGTCCAGGGGCTTCAGTTCAGCCCCTGGAGGAGCGGGTGACAGTGGGGCCTCTCCCAGCGGTGGGAGATCCCGTGCTTGCAGGCAGATGCCTGTCGCAGCCACAGCCCGGGCTGAGGGTGGTTGGTGTCTTTGTATTTATTTAAGGACTGAAGTGTAGCTGAGTCTCTATGGTTTTATCCTGAAAACTGCTTTCCTTAGGGGAGCCTCTGCGCAGGACTGGGAGGGATACCAGGGCTGCTGGTCCCCATGTGCTTGGGTGTAGCCGTGGGGCCAGAGTGAGCATGGGGGGAACCCAACCCCTGCATGGGCACCCCAGGATCTATTGCCCCAAGTGCATGTCCCCCACCTCCCTCTGGGCACTGGGCTCAGGCCCTTGCCCTCCCCTCTCGTGCCCCCCACTTTTTCTGGGGAGGGAACCCCCTGCTCCTCCACTCCCCTCTCTGCCTTTCCCTGCAGCAATGGCCTTGGGGCTAGTCTCTCAAATTGCACACAGCAAATCTTGCTTCAGGAAAACAAGTTGGGGCAGGGGGGATATGACCCAACCCTATTTCTGTAAGTGTGGCTGTCATGTGCATGACAGCAGGAGCCATGGCTACCCTGGCATGTTCCTTGGGGGGGGGGGGGGGCGGCTGGTCCCCATTCCCAGCCCCTTTTTGCCCCCTCTGTGCTCTGCACCGACCTCCCCATCCTCTCCCCAAATGCTGGGCTGTGATGATAAATCCATGTTTGCAGTTGACCTGAAAAAAAATTGAGTTTCTCCAGCTGGCAGCCATCCCTCCCTGCTGGTACCCCCAGGCTGGCTGCTGTGCCCCCCACTCTTTCCCCCTATTCCTTTCCTGGCCAAGAAGCGGGGCTGTGTGTTTGCAGAGCCTTTATTTGGCATTTCTATGGCGGGGGCTGAGGGGCTGGCTATCCCCGGCTGGGAGAGGAGCACGTCTCTGGGCCGGGACCACGGGCAGCTTGAATGCACTGAAGAGCTGCTCCGTGCCTGGCAGGATCGGGCCAGGCCCGCCCCGTGCTGGGGGCTTTCGGGCTAAGCCTTCATGGAGACGTGGTCTTCTGCTCCAGGGGCAGCTGGCCCCTGCATCCCCCCGCTGTCCCGCAAGGCGTGATGGCAGAGCAGGGGGGCAGGCTGGGGACCAGGAGCAGATGTCACCGCTGGGGCTGGAGGTGGGACACGGGGTTATTGGGAAATGTCCCCCTCCTGTCGCTGAGGTCTCTGCCACCAGGTATCCCAGGTGGGGGGGGTGGCAGAGATGGGAGCAATGGAGGGGGCAGTGTGCTGGCTCGGCATTTGGCTCCTGCTGCTGCGGAGCGTGCTGGGAGCGGACGGACAGGGAGCAGCCCTGCAACAGCAGAGGGGGTGCCAGCAGCGGGGGGAAGCCACCCTCTATGCTGGCATCCCCCCCCGCTCTACTGGCTCTGCTGTTGCTGCTGCTGCTGCTGCTGCCTCATGTAGGCGATGATGTCGTTCTTCACGACGGCGATGTTGGCGCGGTGGTACCAGCGCATCACGGGCACGCCGTCGGGGCCCACCAGGAACTTCTCGAAGTTCCACTTGATGTCATGGTTCCGCAGGGGCTCCCAGAAGAGGTTCTTGGGGTTCCCAAACTCTTCTGCCACCGGGGGACAGGCGTTCTGCAACAGGGGCCAGCACGTCACTGCCTTGCCCCCCCCCAATAAACCAAGCTGGGCGCTGCCCCCCCACAGCCACCACCACCACGGCACCCACCTTCAGGAAGGTGTAGACCTTCTGCTCCTTGGCCCCATTCACATCCCCTTTCTGGAAGAGCTGGAAATTGGGGACGAAGCCACCCCCCGGCCGGACATACCTGCAAGGGGAGGGTGGGCAGAGTGTCGCGCAACAGGCAGCTCTTGGTGCTGCACAGGGGTAGTGGGGGAACCCCAAGCCCTGTGCTTTTGGGGGTCACAGCCAACAGGAGCTGCAGCCTATGCACCCCCTGCCTGGCTGGGGACCCCAGCCCAGCTGGTGGGGGCAGGTGCCCCGCAGCCCCAGCCGCAGTACTCACTTCAGCGCGGGGAGGATCTCCGAGTTCTGGCCAGGTTCCTGCTTCCCGAATTGGTTGGAGGGGAAGCCCAGGACGACGAGCCCATAGGGCCCCAGCTCATTTTGTAGTGCATTCAGTTCTGCATGCAAGAGAGCCAGGGGTGGGTTAGCAGGGGACCAGGCTTACCCCCACACCTGCACCGACCCCCTCGGAGCATCCCTGGCCGTGCCGGGTCCTGGGGAGCAGGCGTTACCCCTTCCCCCAGCTCCCCGGGGCAGGACGGACCATGGGGACCTGCCAAGGGCTGCACGCCTGGGTGACGCTGCCTGCTCCTCGGCTGCCTGCCCTGTCCCCCGGCGTGCCCGTGCCCTGCGGGACCCTTACCGAGGTACTGCAGGGTGAGGCCTCAGTACGTGGCCACGTTGACGAAGAGCACCATCTTCCCCGCGTACTTCCTAAAGGGGACGTACTCGTCCCCATCGATGGTCAGGGCCCCATAGTCGTAGATGGTGCCCTGCACCGAGCCGTAGCATTTCACCTGTGGGGTGAGGAGCATCCAGTGGGACCGGGCTGGGGACTGCCGGCCACTCCACTCACCCGTCCCGTGGCCGCCCACGCCCACCGGAGCAGCGGGTTCAGCCCTGGCTGAGATGGCAGCTGCCAGCGTTGTGTCTCCTGCCCCAAATGCCGCTGGCGGCAGCCAGGCTCCGGCACGCCAAGGTCAGGGTGGCGGGACAGGCTGGCGTGTGCAAGCACATGCACGCACGTGTGCACACATGTGCACGCCCAGCCAGCGGGGCTGGCTGCAGCTGGAGGGATGTTTACCCGGCCAGGGTCAGGCAGGAAGGCGAGGGGCTGGAAAACAGGCTGAGCTGGCGTGGGGAGACCAGCCCCAGCCTCCCCAGGGCTGCAGGCGGGCAGGACCCCACCACCCCTGCACGCACCCCTCTAGGGAAGGGGCAGCCAGAGCACCCTGGAGCGGCACCGGCTGCTGAGCCGTGGCCAAGCCAGGCCCAGGTAAAGCAGGGGTGGGGGCTGGATCAGACCCCTGCAGGGAAGTGCCGGGGTGGAGCAGCCTCTGCCTGCGGTGCTGCAGGGGTTAACTCAGGGGTGTCTGTCTGCTGTTCCCCGAAGGGGACCCAGGCTCACCCAAGTGTCCCCAAGGGGCTATTTTGGGAGCTGGCTGGAGATAAAGTCACAGGGGCTCTGCCCGGGGAGCTCAGTCTCCATGGGGCCGGCCGGGTCCTGGTGGCAGGGCTCTGCTTTGCCCGCCCGGGGTGGGGAGGCTGGCGGGGGGCCGGGGGTGACGGTCACCCCTGCTCTCTGCCCGATGGGGCATAGGGACACAGCAGCCCCCGCACCCTCCAAACATGGGTGCACCCCCCTGGACACTGTGCATGGAACAAAAGCCCTGTGCTCTGCTCCTATGGGGGTCACTGGGGGGACAACAAGGCTCTGTCCCCCTCTGTCCCCAACCCCAGGACAGCGATTCCCCCTTTGCAAGAACTGGCTCAGAGAAGCACCCCCCCCCATGATCCAGGCATCGGGACGGGGAGGGAAGAGGGTCACCGTGCCCCACTCCTGCCTTGGGGACAGCAAGCCTTGGGGACAGGCGGGTCCGCAGGGTGCCACATGCCTCCCCCCCGTCCCCCGCAGCCCCCCGTGGCGGTCCCCCCCCCCCCCTTACCTTCTCCCTCTCCTGGCTCTGCCCCGGCTGGACGAGCCCAGCCAAGAAAAGGGGCAAAATCCAGGCGCTGCGGGACCAGCCCCCCATGGCCGGGGCGGGCGCGGGGTGCGGTCACCCTCCTCACACCCCCGGGGGAGAGCGCTGTGGGGGGACACACCTCTCCCGGTCGCCTTCTGCCACCTCCGGGCCCGACAGCCGAGAAATAGCTGCTGGGCTGAGCGGGGGGAGCCAATCGCCGGGAGGAAGGACGGGCCGAGGGCTGCGTTAACCGTGTGGGCCCTGGGACGGACACGGCGCCGGCGGGGGGGGGGGGGGGGGGGGGCGCGGGGTGGCGGTGCCGTGCTGGCACCTCGGCGGGACGGGGACGTGGGACACCGGCGAGCGCACACGGGGCAGCCGCGTGTGCCGAGGGTTTATGCAACGCGTTGTTATGAGCCAAGGACCTGGGGATTAAAACCCGCAGGGTGGGAGAGGGGCCAGGCAATGTCCCCACCCTGCGCAGGGCAGCCGGCCGAGGTGACACCCACCCCCGAGGGGGGTGCTGGGACCCGAGGAGCAGGGACCAAACCGCCCCGGCACCATCCCCGGGGAGGCCGGGCTGGGGTTCCGTCCCCTCCCCTGCCGTGGCTGTGCTGCTCAGGGGTGGGGAAGGGTTAATCAAGCTTCTCTCCTTCGCAGCCGAGAAAATTAGGGTGCCCCTGGAAGCTGCCTTGGGTTAGGGTTCCTCCCAGGGGGTGGCTGTGCCGGGGCTGGGGGGCCGTAGCCCCATGGTGACCCCACTGTTGCCAAAGCAGGGCACGGCTGTCCCTTAGCCCTTGGTGTCCCCAGGGGCAGGAGTTTCCAGGGCCCTGTTTGCATACCCGGGGAATGCAAACATTTACCCTGGGCTGGCTCCAAGGGAAACATCCGTGGTGAGGTGTAAATTCCCTGAAATCCCGCAAAAAAATTATTTGATGGGAGAATTAACTGGCTGGAGGGGAGCTGGGGGGTGGCTGCGGTTTGGGGTGGGTGCTGGCCTGGGACGGAGGGCAGGATGGGGTGGCAGCGGGTGAGCCCCGGGGGGACCATGGGTGCCAGCACGAGGTCTGGCTTTGCTAGAAAGCAGGGCCAGCCCTGCCAGGGCACTGTCACCGAGCCGGCTGCCGGAGACACCGCCAGGGAAGGGGAGCGGGGTCCTGGGCTTGGGGGAGGCTGGAAGCAATCTCCCACCCCGTGTCCTTCGCCGACAGGAACGCCATGTCCTGGGAAAGGCTGATGTTGTCAGGCTCCGAGTGCAGCCTTGGCTGGCGTGGGAGGGCTGGGGGTCGGGTACGTCTTACATGCAGCCGGGGAAACCATGGAGCAGGGGAGTTGCGGGTCCCTCCGTCGTGGGCAGCGTTTCCCAAAGCATTAAACCTGCACCGCTACTGGAGAAGTGGCCTAGCCCTGCCCTGACGTGGGTCCCTGAGCAGTGTGGGGTGCTCCCCCAGGTCCAGGCAAACCCCCGAGATTCCCAGTTGCTGCCTGGGGACTGCCCCAAGCCCAACACAACTCGCCAACGGCCAGGCTGGCCACAGGGATGCTCTGGTCACCCCTCATGGATGTGGCTGTGGGCGGCGCAAGGTGGCTCCTTGCCAAAACCAGGGAGCCTGTGGGACCCAAAACCAGGGGCTCAACCCTCCCCACCCACTCCCCAGGCTCTGCAGAGATTTGGGGCCATGGGGCCATGGGGCTGCAGCTCCTGGCCGACACGCTGCTTGCACCTTGCTGCATCCTGTAGCCAACAGGGACTGGTGCGTGCCCGGCATGGTGTCTCACTCCCCGACATGGTGCCGTGCTCCTCAGCCAGCTCATGCTGCTGACCGTGGCCAGGGCTTGAGCCACCTCCCGGGACACAGCTGGGACAGAGCCTGCTTGGGGCTGCACTCCCTGCCCCGCTAGTTCCCACCACAGGAACAGCCACCCACATCTAATTATATCATCTAATTGCCTGCGTGGGGCTTTGGTGGCTTTCCCGTGGTTAACAGGGACTTGGGGCCAGGAGGAGCGGTGTGGCACGCGCAGTGGTGGCACAGCGTGGTTGTGTCCCTTCCATGTGTCCCTGATCCCCACCACGCACAGGGAAAGGCTGAGCCACTCCTGAACTGTGTTTTCCTAAAACCAAAATAAAAATAAGGGACCCGATTCTCCAAGTCCCCTCTCCTTGGGTCCTGGCGCCAAATCAGCCTCGGTGGAGGTGGGGAATGGGGGAGGATTTAATAAGCCACAGCCGATGGACCCGCTCTCTGCCGCTGAGTTTCTGTGGGACCCTGGGCATGTTGCCCAGTGTCCCCACTGTGCCGTGCCGTGCCGGAGGCAGCATGGGAGAGCTGAGGGTGCCAGGGGCTCCAGCCAGACCATCCGAGGGCAGCGTGCTGCTCCACTGTGCCAGATCAGGGTCCCCCACCCCAAATGGCGGGCTGACCCTCGCACGAACCTCCCTCCTCGGTTGTTTTTCCACCAGAGCTGGGCTGGAGCCGGCCTCCGCCTCCTGCAGATGTTTGGCAGGAGTCCGGGGGCAGGAGGCCAGGTGCTTCCAGCCCCCTGGCCGCCATGCTGCCGCTGCCACCAGCCGCCGCGGCTGTCCCTGAGCCACGGGCTGGGGGCTGCAGAGACCTTGCACCAGGCTGCAGGGCCACGGTGAGCACAGGGAATGTGAAACCAGTGGTGGGGACCACGTACTGCTGCTGGCTGGGCTTGCCCTGGAGCCGAGCGAGGAGCTTCTTCCATGCAGAGTGACGGGGACAGTGCCAGCAGCATGCTGGGGACAGTGGCGAGGGGTTTGGGAGCGGCAGGGAGCATCACCCCAGCTGGCAGCGGCACTGCTTTCCCTCTGGCAGCCTGGCATGGCCTCAGTCCCAGGGCAACCTCTGAACTTTTGTTCTAGGTGGGCAATGGGAGGTGAAAGCAAAACAAGCTCTGCCGGGCGAGAGGCCCCAGCTCCCCCGGCACCGCTGCCTCCACAGCTCGCCCAGCCCTCGCCGCCCTGCCCCAGGCCGTGTGCTCCCCCAGGCGCTGCCCTGGTTTGACGGCAGCCTCCTCGCTGGGCATGGTGCCCAGCGCCCTTTGGAGTGGGGACCCCCCTCCCCGAGTGCCCCTGCACCCCCCGGCCTATGGCTACAGGTGCTCCCCCCTCCGGCATCCCCATCCCTTCCTCTCCCAGGCAAAGATTTGCCCCCTGCAGAAATGCCCCTGGCCCATTGCCCCCCACCCAAAGGGACAGGGGCACACGGTGACCCGCTGCTGCCAAGCAAGGGAGGGGAGACGGGTGGCCACTGAATGCTGCTGCTCTCCCCTCCAGCATGAGGAGCCCCCCCGAGTGCTCCGACCCCACGGGGATTTGCTCCTCGCTGAGGCTGGGGAAGGACGAGCCCACTGGACGTGGTGTTTGCGATGTGCTGCTGGAGACCCCACTGCAGCCGGGAGCACAGAGGGTGCTTTGAGACCCCGTAAGCCTCCCTTAGGGGCGATGGGGCTTGTGTTTGCATCCTGTATCAGCAGTTGCTCCAGGCGATGCTTCCCCCACAGTGCCCAAGATGTTTGGGGTCAGCTCCTGCTGCTGGGGCTCCCCACAACCTTCCTGACAAGCCACAGGGTCCGTGATGCCCCATCCGGCAGGGATAAGGCAGGCGAGCCGGGTGCTTGCACCCCCAGAACAGCTCTCATCGCTGCCCAGAGGCGAGGCGAGAGCCAGCATCCTGCATCACCTCCTCCTCGCCGGGGCTGCCAGCATCCGCCTCCCCCCGCAGCAGCCCCCGTGGGCCAGCAGCCGGCTCCCACCATGCTCCAGCACCCGCCGGCGCTGGCAGAGAAGCATCCCGGCGGATGCTGAATCACCTCGGCACCCGCATCACGCCTGCCTGCTGCAGCGTCACCGCTGCAGGACCCGCTCTCCAACGGGCAGGAAAAGGCATTTTTCCTCGGCAAAACGCCACGCAAACGCTGCCTCCAAGCTCCAGCACTGTTCAGGCACCGAAGGCAGGGCCGCGGGGGGATTTGCTTATCTTGCTCAGTCCTGGAGGAGGAATTTCCAACTCGACAGTGCACATCAGTCTAAATCCATTGCCCCTATTTTCATGCTTTAAAAATGTCCTGGCTTCTCCCTGCTTTCCCCCCACTGCCATTTTGCTCCATGCAATTTGTTTTTGTCATGAGCAAACCCGTCTTTCCAAGACTTTGCAATGCCTTTCCTGGAAATGTTTGCCATGGGCTTGAAACTTCCCAGAAAACTCCTACCATGAAAGGAAACCTCTCGCACCCCCCGGCTGCTCATGACAAGGGGCATGGGGAGGTGGGAACAGCCACCGGGCATGGCTGTGGGATGGGGGTGGAGGGTTGCATGCTTTTCCTCGGGTGTTTTGCTCTAAACCGGACTTCCTTCTCAAACCACTCCAATACTTGTGGCTTCTTCCCTATTCCTCTTATAGCAAAGCTGCTCAGATCTGGTGCCAGATGCCGCTGGCCGTCCCCACACCCGACCGTGTCCTCAGGGAAGGGACGCTGGGGTGGAGTGCAGGGGGGAGGCAGAGCCAGGGCTGCTCCCACCCAGCACAGCCATAATCTCAACCAGCTGCCGCCACCGTGCCATGCCAGCAAGGGAGGGAGAGAGGGGGAACAACAGGAAAATAACTCTGGTTATTTGCCTCAAATTCTGCAACTCAAGAGGGGAGAGAGAGAGATGACAGCTCAAAACAGAAATTTGTTTCTGGGCTGGGCAAGGAATACGTGTCTGTTCCCTCCCTGGCACAACCGCAGCCCGCGGCTTCAGCACAGACGTTTCCGCTCCCCGGGGGCTGCGTCCCCATGCTGGGCTCCCTCCCCGGGGAGGGAGGTGTTCACCCAAGGTCCTGCTTCCCTGGGAATTGCCTGCCCCTCCAGCCCCAACGCCAAAAGCAAACCCGATGCCGGCTGTCGTGGATCAAGCCGCATGGGGACGAGATGCAGGGTTTCCAACACCGCAAGGCTGATTGCTCTTTCCAGCAGAGAAAATGGGGTTTAAACAATTCCCACCAGCACCACCGCAGCATTTCCCCACATCCCAGCCTGATTCATCTCATTATTCGTGACCTTTCTCGCCTGAGTCACCAGCATGCTGTTTCAGCCCCAAGACTCCTGCCACACACCAGAGCCCGGCACGAGGCTGGTGGGGGGGAGCAATGCTGGTCACCCGAGTGGGAGGAAAGCAGCCCTCACCGCCGTCAGAAAGTCCCTGGGGATCCTTCCCGCGCGCTGACAGTCGCTGCTGCTATCGCAGCCAGATTCGGGTTTGCAACCCCGGAGTACGGGGCCAGGCTGGCAGCGTGCCTCCCGGGGCTGCAGCCACCAGGCTCAAAGGCCGGGCAAGAACCCCAGGGACCTCGAGCCAAGGCGGTGCAGGTCAGCACGGGGAGGGTTTCTGGAGAGGCTGCAAAGTATCTCAGATCCTGCGCACGGGCACCTGGACACCATCCGTAGCGTGGACAGAGCTGCACGACATGCTCATGTGTAGAATAAAGTCCATTTATTTTGTAGCAAGGGGCAATGTAAGAGCTTACACGGTCCCTTGCCACTGCCTGGGCACGAACCTCTCTGCTCCTCCCGCTTTGCCTGCCCAGGCGAGGGGCGCACAGACCCCCCCCAACGGGGCCGGTGTGCCAGGTGAGCGGTGGGGGTCCTCGCCATCGGCAGGAGCACCCAGTGCAGCCGGCATGCAGGCCAGCAGGCTGGCAGGAGCTGCCCACACTCCTCTGCCCTGCGAGACCCAGAGGAACCGAGCACCCCATAGGGTTTTCCTACAGTTTCAGCAGGTATCTGATAGAGGAGAAGCTGGTGCCAGCTGCATGTCTGCTGTGCAGCCAGGATTTTCGTGCTGGGACACAAGCCCGGTGTCACTGGTGCTTTTAGACGAGCCTCCAAATGCACAACCAGAAGCCATATCCATCTTTGACCCTTCTTTCCCAACCACCCCAACAGCTGGGACTCCAAAGAAGAAATAACTTTGCCGGGCATTTCCACTCCTTGCTGCTTGCCTGGGAGGAGATGGGGTCACCAGCGAAGGCGAGACCAGCCTGCCTGCCTCATGGGAGCGCGTCGTTTCTAGCTGGACACTTCTGGAAAGTCACACATCTCCCCACTGGTGCCCAGGCTGCCATCTCCCCGACGGTCCCCATGAGCTCGGTGGGTAAATAGGAGGCAGTGGGTTCACTCGGCAAGAGCCAGGTACGGTGGCAGGCGTCCGGGTGCTGGCCCTCCCTGACTCCTGCCCGTCTCTCCCCAGCTCTCGGGGTGCCCCATCAAGCTCTGCGGAGTCTCCGGCACAGGGCCTCATGGCTATGGCCCCTTGCCTGGCGAGCTGGCCGTCCCTCGTCACCTCCGCCGCAGCCTCACACGATGCCATTGCGCGTGGGGTGAGTCCGTACCCGGTAGATGATGACAGCAGTGGCCGGACAGAGCACCAGGGCCGTCATGATGAGGATGGTGGCCAGGATGATCAAGACGATGACCCAGATGTCCAGGATGTGCTTGGGGAGGGTGGCAGGACCTGCAGGGTCAGGGAGGTCCATCCTGCAGGGGAGAGCAGAGGGGTGATGGGGCAGCCCCCTCCGTCCCTCCCATAGCCAGAAACCCCCCCATCGCTCTGAGCACCCCGCTGCTCTCTCCAGGGAGACCCCTGCAGCCACATCCAGCCATGGCCTCGGGCTCCTTCAAGAGCAAAGGGCTTTGGTAAAAGCTCCTTCGAGAAGCTCCAGGATTTATAGCATGCTTTTGATGCAGCTGGATAAAAGCCCAGGGAAAAATTTCCCTGTTAATAGTTACCGCTGTTAAAGGAGCTGATAAAGCAAAGCCACAACCAGGCGTCCCGCTGGTCACTCACGAGTGGGTCACCGGGCGAGGAAACGGTGGGACCAGGGCAGCCGGAGCCCTCCTCGCTTCGGGGGAGCCTCGCACACCCCCCCTCTACCCCCCGGTGCCCCCTGCTGAATCACGGAGTTAACGGCTTCATTAGCAGCAGGGCTCGGGGCTGAGGGGCCGGCACCGGGCACCGCTCCTCGCTGCCTTCCCACCCCCCCACCCCCCCCCACCCCTCCACGGGGCCCGCAGCTCTCCTCCGGGGCTCCGGCGGCCGGGCAGCCGAGTGGCACTACCGGCAGCAGCGGGCTGAGCCCCGCGTCCCGCCCGCAGCGGCCCCGGCAGCCCGGGGGGGGACGACGAGGTCCCGCCGCGGGGGAGGCAGCGGCAGCAGGGGCAGGGGCAGCAGGGGCGGCAGGGGCAGCAGCGGCAGCAGGGGCAGCAGCAGCGGCAGCAGCAGCGGCAGGGGCAGCAGCAGCAGCAGAGGCAGCAGCAGCCCCCCCGGCCCCCCCTACCTGCGGCGCTGCCCGGCTGGGCTCCGGCGAGCGGCGGCGGCAGCGGCAGGATCCCGGCCGGGGGAGGGAGCCTCCGCCTGGCCCCGCCCGGCCCGGCCCGGCCCGCGGGGGGCGGCAGGGGAGGGGGGGCGGGAGGGAGAGGAGGGGAAGGGGAAGGGCAGGCAGGACGTTTTTTCTGCAGCGGGATAAAGCAAGAGCAGACTCCAGCTCATCCCCCCAGGACAGGGGATGGGGGCGGAGGGTTGCATGCTTTTCCTCCAGGACGGGGGTCCCACCGGGGGAGACCATCCGGAACCAAACCCGAAGGTCTCGGGTGCCAGGCAGGCGCCGTGGGGACGTTTCACAGCATAACAGCTTAATGAAGGGCTTTTCCCCTGCCCCGTTCCCCTCCTGCCTCACCGACAGCAGGGCTCACATGCACCCACTTGCCTCCAAGGCCCGGGGCAAGAGGGAAAAGCAAAAAGCGTCCATAAAACCCCAGCAGCGAGGCGGCAGCCAGCGCTCCCCAGGGCTGGTTTACAGAGGCACGGGCAGAGAGCATCTCCGGGAGGCGGCAGACCTTGGCCTGCCGGCTGGGGACAGCATTTCTGCTGCCCAGTGGAATATTCCGCTCCGTCGGCGATGCTGAAGGGCAAAGCCAGCAGCAGCTATTGCCAGCCGGCCCCGGGAAGCAGGGTGGGATGCTCTGATTTTCCTGCTGGAACACAAGCCCAGTGTCACCTGCAGTGGGACCCCAGACACTGCACCCCTCAGCCCTGCCTTTCCTGGGGGAACCTCCCGGATTCCCGGTGGCAGAAACCACTACCATGTGCTCTCAGACATCCCTGGCCTCCGGGCACTTCCCGGGCACGCAGCTCCCCGCTCCCCCGGGGACTCCCTGCCTTCCCAACAGCGCGTCCCCCTCCAGCTGCTGCTGTCGGATAAAAAGCACGTGGGGTTTTTATCGTGAGCGGCGGTGGATCCTCACGGGCAGGGGTTTCCTCTGGAGCCGCACGGGCAAGCGCTGTGTGGGGACAGACGTATCAGGGAACAACGCGGCAGGCCAGGCCACGACAGATGTTTAGGCGGCGTGGGTAGGAGCAAACCAGATGTGGTTTGCTGATGCAAACTCTGTCCTCTGGACGCACAGCGCAGCACAGCATCCAGACACCTCCCCGCTTCCTCTGCAGATCCCAGCACACGGGGATGTCGGTCGTTGCTGTGCTGGTTTGTCAGGATCCCGTCTTAGCCACCCCACCTTTGGGGTATGAAGAAGTCCGGCACCTTGTGGGTTCCGAGGGGAATAACGAGGGCAGCGAAGCGAGCGGGCACGAAGGCTCAGGGAAAGGAAACAGAAGGAGCCCAGCAGAACGTGTTACCACAGCTCTGGGCCGTGCGGAGCAGCCAGGCTGGCGGCCCCGGCCCCGCTGCCCCAGCAGCTCCCCCTCCCAGCCCAGAGGAGCAGGCGGGCGAGCGTACAGCCTCGCGGGGGGACACGGGGGTGAGCCAGGGCCCCGCCGCGGGCAGAGCGGGGGCGCGGCCGCTCTTTCTCCCCGCCGCGGGCGCGGCGCGGCTCTGCGGCGGCCCGGGGGAAGCCCTGCCGAGCGGGGGAAGCGCGGCCTCCGGCACCGCTGGGGCACGGACACGCTCCGGGCGGCGCGGGGAGCTCGGCCCCGCACGGGCCCGCAGGTGACCGCGGCCACGGCGCGGCACAGCACGGCGCGGCGCGGCGCGGCGCGGCGCGGGGCGGGGCGGGGCGGGGCGGGACGCGGCGCAGCCACCGCCCACTCCCGCTGGGGGCACGTGGGCGGGGCGGCGCGGTGACGCCTGGCGGTGACGTCTGACGGCGGCGGCGCGGCGGCCGCCGTCCCCCTCCGAAGATGGCGTCGCTGCTGCAGTCGGAGCGGGTGCTGTACCTGGTGCGCGGCGAGAAGGAGATGCGGGCGCCGCTGTCGCAGCTGTACTTCTGCCGGTACTGCAGCGAGCTCCGCTCCCTGGAGTGCGTCTCGCACGAGGTAACGGCGGCCCGGCCGCGCCGCGCCCGCAGCCCTGGTGTGATGGGGCGGGACGTTGCTCTCTCTGCGCGCACCGATTGGGCGGCTCTCCTGCCGCTCGCTCGCCGTCTGCTAGGCTATTGGTTGGTGGCGCGGCTAAGGGGTGGGCACAGCGGTGTCTTCATGGAGCGGGGTGATTGGCAGTGGATGAAGGAAAGGGCGGTGTCTTGCGTTGGATTGGCTCTGCGCGCCTGTCCGTCGGCGGAATTCGGGCTGTGATTGGCTGAGGCGCCCATACCAGGGGTGGGGGCTGCCGCGAGAGGCGGCTTCCCCTCATCGGGGATGTGCCCCCCTCCCCCCACAGGGCCCGGCTGGGTGGGAGCGGCCGCTCCATGGGGCCCGGCCGAGGCAGCAGGGACCCCCCCCCCCCCCCCCGCTCCTCCACGGGGCCCGGCCCGGGGCAGCAGGGACCCCCCCGCTCCTCCACGGGGCCCGGCCCGGGGGGGGGGAGCAGGGAGACCCACCGACCCACACCCCTCCGTGGGGCCCGGCCTGGGACGAAGACCGAGCAGGGCCGGGAGCTCCCACACCGTTCCCGGGTGTGGGCTGGTGCTGTCTGACGGGGGGAGAGCTGCTCTCGGACGGCCCCCAGGGCTTGCCGGGATTTGCTGGATGAGGTGGCATTTGCAGCGCTTGCTGTCGAAGTGACAAACCCACGCCTTCGGCTTGCTGAGGCCCGAGAGCATCGCCCTTGTTTTGAGAACGAAGTCGGGGCTGAGGGTCTTTGGTGTGAATTTATTTCCACCTGGACAAGCTTTCTCCTCACGTTATACAGTGGGATTCCTGCTGTGAAGGGTTTATTCTTTGTCCAGGAATGGCTGGAGCCTTAAGCTGTACGTCGTCATCGGGCTGGGGCGATAGTCTGCCGGTGCGTGGGGGCCTGCGAGGAGCACTGCTTTTGTGCAGAGCAGGACACGGGCAAACCTTGATCCTGGGGCTGCTTGTGTGACTTCTCAGGTCATCGTAATAAAATTGGTAAAATTGGTTTTGTGGAAGTCTGGGTCAATTACGACATTACGGTAGATTTGAAAAACCTTGAAAAAATGACCATGCAACCCTCAGAAGAGGTATCTCTTTATGAACGTCAAAGCCTCTGAAGAGTAGAAAATAGGTTTGTCACCAGGCTGCATCTGTCGTGAATCCTCCATGACGTGATGAGTGCAGTCATTGTGCATTTCCATGTTTAACGATAAGTTTGGTTTTCTTCTTCAGGAAGGGGACTCCCTTCTTGCTCCTCTTCTTTTAATTAGCAAAATTAGTTTGTGACAACAGATACAAAACGTTTTCTGAAATGCATGGATTTCTGACCAGTGTAAGTACAAGGGCAGAATAAATGTAGATATAAATGGAAAATAGCATGTTAAAACCTGCTGTTAAAGCTGAAAAGTTAAATTCTTGTAACCGCAAAATACGCAGTTGTCCTTTTCCCATTTACTAGGCGGAGTAATTTAATCTATCCTGACTTAGGAAACCTTCTGACTTACATTATTAAAGATCAAAATTTGGCTGAGATGGGCTAAGGTTTCAGATACCAAAAAGATGTCTCAAGCCTTCACTGACTTCATCTGTCTGTTGTCAGACACAAAGCCTTGTTAAATTGTGCGGCAGAGTTTCAGGCTGCTGCCAGCATGCTGTCTAGACAAACACGTGCCAGGAAGTGTGATGTGACTGTCTTGTTCATCAGGTGGACTCTCACTACTGCCCCAGCTGCCTGGAAAACATGCCTTCAGCTGAAGCCAAGCTAAAAAAAAATAGGTAAGGTCACTTTGGCTTTTTTCATCAAGACGCATGATTTTAAACGGCTCCTTCCTTAATCAATACCTGATCACATGTATCTGAAACTCTCTTCAAAAATAACATCGCTTCTTGTTACCTTTTAGTCTGTTTTGGGGAATAAGTGTCTTTCCATGATGTATCATGTGCTCTTCGTGTTCTAGGTTTTTTGATGACCTGCTCTCACAATACAAAGGGTTTTTTAGTATCACCCAGTATTGCTCGCTGTTGCCATTCTTATGTTGACTCTGAACCCCTCCTGTTTCTGTTGATGACTCTGTTGCCCCTTTTCCCTAATGCTGTTGCATAAGCTGAAAAGATCTGTTGGTTTAATCTTGATCTGCTTGTTGAGAGCATTTTCCTCAGCCTGGGATCCTTGTCAGAACACTGTCTTATAGGCCTTCCTCTTTACAGGTGTGCTAACTGCTTTGACTGCCCCTGCTGCATGCACACCCTTTCCACCCGGGCCACGAGCATTCCTGCTCCACTCCCTGACGACCCAGCCAAGACTACCATGAAGAAAGCATATTACTTGGCCTGTGGATTTTGCCGCTGGACTTCCCGGGATGTGGGCATGGCAGATAAATCTGTCGGTAAGTGACAGTCAAAGACAGAAAACTGAGTAACAGCAGGAGCCCAGTATGTGTTTTGAAGGTAGCAGATAATCAAATTAATTTCTGGCCGTACCAGATACGTAATATCTGTCCAGGTTTTGAGTCACAGTTGAAAATTCACAGGAAAATGGTTTGTTGCTGAAGTCTCATCTGAAGAGCTGAGATGAGTTAGTGGAACATGTGACCCGCTTCCGTGCTTGTGTTACCTGACTAATGAGAAAGCTGTCAAACGAGGGGCTTTTTTAGTTGGTGCGCTCTCCCCACAGTTGAGACCTTGTTTGTATACCTTCAGAAACTTTGAAGCCGCTCAGTCTGACAGCATAAACATCTGATTTATTTTCTGTCACTTTTGTTCGCTTAGGCTTATTCCAGGGTTGCTAGTCAGTGTTTGTACTTGGTTTTTCTCTTTATGACAGCACTGGAACAAAGCTTTCATCTATTTCTTGGTGCATAAGACATGCAGAAAATATCTGTCGGGCTCCAGAAATGGGGCTGAGTAGACCAAGCAGATCCTCTGACTTCCAGTGTTTATGAGACTGAAGGCTGGGAGCTGAAGATGCAGGGACATGGGCAGCCAGTAATAAGAGACTGTTCTTGTGAACTCGTGTACCTGCTGCTAAAGTGACTCCTAGATGCTCTGCTGAGTCTCTCTCAAACAGCAGTTGTTTAAAAACAGAGCATAAAAGCTGGTGAAGCTCCTTCAGCCCAAACCTGCCTGTGAAAAGCTTTCAGAGGCATATATTTGTGCAGGTGTGAACTTAAAGAATTGCAATGGTAAGTGTAGCAAAAATAGGGAATGTCGTATTTCATGAGTAAGACCGAGATAGTTGGGTGTTAGATGTGATTTCTGTGTGGAGTCTGGAAATCTTCTCCTGAGGACTTTGTTTTTTCTCTTTCTCATGCAGCTAGTGGTGGTTGGCAGGAGCCGGAGAATCCTCACACACAGAGGGTGAGTGAGGGGGAAGGCCATGCTTAGGCTGAGATGCATCAGCTAGAAGGAGCTGTTAGAGACACCAGGCCCTCTCAATCACTTTTTCTGCATCTATATAATCCTTCAGATACCAGTTCCAGTTCCTAATCTCCACCTTGACTGAATTCAATGGAAGGAAGGCCTCCTAGAGGCTCTCCTGTTACTGCAGTATTCAGTCTCCTTTTCAGAAGAAACTCGGTTGAAAACATCGTATCTAATAGTGTGATTAAAACGACACCAATGAATGTGCTGCGTATGTATGTGAAAAAAGCTGTTTTCCAATCAAGAGTGTGTCTGGGATCTGGAAAACAGAGCTGCACCTTTACTACCCTTCCCTGTCACCAGTTAGGGCTCTACGCTAAATGTGATCAGCCTTGTGGGGGGGGAAAGATGCCGTTTGCTCCACTAATCCAAATTGTTCGGTTTTGGCCACATGACGTTAACTCTGTCCAGTCATGGCAAATGCGTGAACAAAGTCTCAGTTGCCTAACTGCAAAGTGAGAATTGGACGCTGCTCTCCGATAGATGTCATTCCCAAAGGAAGGTCAGTTTGTCACCTGCATTGTGGGTTAAGACATGTTAAGACGCGCAGGCTTCTTTAACGTGTATCCTTCAAAGTACAGCTAGTACTAGGAACAGAGTGAAACAAGTAGCAGGACCCCCAGCTTGTTCACAAGCAAATAGCAGCTGATCTGGCATTTGTTCCCCGTTCACCGGGTATCTCTTCCTTTTCATCCCTCCAGATTAACAAACTGGTTGAGTACTACCAGCAGTTGGCTCAGAAAGAGAAGATCGAGCGGGACCGGAAGAAGCTGGTGCGGCGCCGAAACTACATGCCCCTGGCCTTTTCGGTGAGCTGAGAGTACTGTGCTCTCAGAGCAGGAAAAGTGATGCACAACAACCTCAGCTTGGAAAATTAGATAGATGGTAGCACAGTAGGGCTACTCAGCTTTTTTTTTAATTGAGAACAACCTGAAGAAAATGTGCTGGGACGCATGGGTTTCTTTGGGGACAAGTAGTTTTACACTCATTCTTGTGTATTACATTTCCTCTCTCTCTAATAGTCCTCTCTGATAATGCCAGAAGGGTTTATACTTGCCATGCAAAGGAATATGTTATCCAGCAGTGAAATGCAGTGCAACCGCAGTCATGATACCAGTGGTAGCTCTTTCTCAGGACAGTTGCATACCACAACTCAGTAACAGTTAGGTCAGGATCGTCTGGCAGTTTTCTGCATGAAGTCTCAACTGAAATTAACCTTAAGACTTGGTTGCGGCCTGAATGACTTGTTTATTGTAACTGGCAGGTAAATGCTTACTTTTATTTAGCTGGGTGACTCTGCATATGCTTGCTACTTCTCAATGAACTGTGCTTGCTCTGTGCCCTTGCTTGTGTCTTATGGCTGCATTTTTTGTCTCCGTTGCTACCTGCTGCTATTTTGGGGGCTCTCCGCAGCAACACACTATACACGTAGTGGTAAGTCTTTTCACAGTTTCTGCTGGTGTTAAAGCTCTCATGGTACCAACTGAAAGGCAGTAACAGATCCTACTCTTCACCTTGCCTCGAGGCCTCTGACTTGGATGTCCCTAGAACAAACGCACCTGAACGCTAACTAGTTAGAGGGTAACATTTGTTACCAAAAAAAAATTTTTTTGTTAGCTTATGAACAGGGCGGTGTCTCTGGGTAAGTAACGCACACTTGAAAAGCAGTCCTTCACAAAGCTTGGCTGAGACGCAGCTATCTGTCTGCCTGAGGCAAATGCCACTAACATTAATCTGATCCGTGAAAAATCACCAGGGTAGGCTGATGCTCAGATTTCTCATTTGGTGAGAATTCAGGTTTTCAGTCCTGCCCAGAAGGAAGATTTCTGCCTCCAAGCACCCTGTGTACAGTTCAGCTGTAGAAAGCTGAGGAGTAGCTCAGCTATTCCTTCCAGTTGGTGGTGCCTGGCAAGAGACACCTGTAGGTAACAAGGCTTCTTGTAGGTTGAACCTTCCAGCTGCTTCTAGTAGTGCCTCAGAGCATTTCAGATGGATGCATACCATGTTGGCCCAGTTTTTTTGGCAGTTGAGCTCTCATTCTCCACTACTTGACATACAGTTGCTCTGAAGAGAAGATCAAGGGACAAATGTGTCAGTAGTGCAAGCTGGTGATTTAAGGAAAGAGCAAAAGCTTTATAAGTGGTAGCCACATCTGTCTCTCCCCGTCTGCAGTGCAGTGGTAATTGTTTTCTCCTTACTAACAGTTTGAGCAGAAAATAAATCTTGGGAAGCATTGAATACCTTTCCCTTTTTGCTTTCCTTTGCTTGTCTCCCTATGCTTGTCATGCAGCTCAAAGGATGAGTTTGCAGTAGGTCTTTTTGTCCTGGCAGGAAGCAGACCTGAAGCTAACAGTTCCTTTTTTCCTTGTAGGACAAATATGGCTTGGGAACCAGGCTTCAACGCCAGAGGCCCGGAGCACCAATCAGTGCCCTCGCTGGACTCTCGTGAGTCTCAGGGTTGGGGTTACCTTTGTGGGAAGGACAGGAAGTGTAGGCAGCCTCCTAGAGAACAGTAAAACAACTTCAGAAAGATGATGAACATATTAGCAGACAGCAGTGAAAGGAGCTTTCTTCTTTGGAGCGTTAGAGAGATGTCAAATCCTCGGGCATCTCTGTGCAGCAGCTCCAGATGTTTTGCTTTCTCCTAATAGAAACAAGTGACTGCTCACGTCCTTGTGCAGTTACTATTGTCTTGCAATCTCAGCTCTCGCTGCCTTCTGTGTTATAATGCAGTTACCGCTGTTGCTGTCTGTCAGAGCACGCGTGCCATATTTTATGACCAAGTTGTCCCTCACTTTGCTTCAGGCTGAAAGAAGGAGAGGACCAGAAGGAGATCAAGATTGAGCCAGCTGATGCAGTGGAAGAAGTGGAACCTCTTCCTGAGGATTACTACACGAGACCAATCAATCTGACAGAAGGTAGCACCTTAATATTCTGTCACTTCTTGCCCTTACATTTTATAACATGGGCAGTGCCTGGAAACTTGTCTGTGGGGTTCCTAATGGCCTGAGGTTTTAGTAATTTTTATGCTGGGATTGAAATGGTGGGAAATTTGTGACTTTTTAAATGGTAATTTTGAATGCAGCCTCAGCTTCATGTTGTACATGGAAAGTTCAGAGCCAAATACGTCAGGCCTCTTAACAGTTTCATTTTCTTGCTGACCTTAATTTCTTTGCATGTGAAGTGTCAACTTTTGGGTGGAGAAAAGAGCTGACGTCCTTTTTCAAATAATAGCAGGAAGTAAGGAAGTAGCTGAGCTACTGGGGTGTTGGAACCTTAACTGCCCTGTTAAGTAACAATTGCACATTACTTTGACATCAGCTTGGAACAGCTTGCATACACTTGCCAGTTATTTAGCTGGCTCATGATTTCATCAGTAAATGTTGTAAATTGGTCAACAAAACTTGGGAGCGAATGGGATAAAACAGCAGGTACAAGAAGCCATGTGGACTTTCTGCTGAGGTGACTCTAAGTAGGACAGATGTTCTCAGTAGCCCTGCAGGCCTACAAAGTCTGCCAATATTAATTCCTGAAAGGTGTATGGAAAGGGGTAGATCGTCTTGGTCTCCTTTTCTTATGAGACTGTCAGCATTGTGAGAGTATGATGCTGGTAAAGAAGACAACATTCGTGGTTCCCCGCAGTGAGGGAAAGGCTGCCAGGTGGCTCACTGCCTGTTAGACACTGGGAACAGTGAGGAGCCTGTTTTTTGGGGAGAAACCCACGGGAAGTTTGGCTGCTGGAGTTGCTTGCCTTGGGAACTATGTAGTCACTAATTCTATGTGTGAGTCTGAGTTATGCAGACTCCTTGCTGAGAAGCTGTATATTGTACTTGTGCAGCACCCAGCTGTGAGGGTAACAAAGCTATGAAAACTGATTTGCCTGTGGAGGGGAAAGAACTTATTTTCTAGATGATTACAAAATTCTGTTTCCACCCCAGCTGAGCTTTGAATAGAGATCAGGGTCCTTTGTTTCTCCTGGGCTGGCACTGACGTTGCTCTAGTGTTACTGTGCCCGGTCAGGGCAGCCCTTTCTACAACTCTTACCTTCCATTCATTCACTGCTAGAAACAGGGATACTTGCCAGTGGCCTCTGAATTACTGGGTTCAGGTGAATTTAAGTTTCTTAGACTGTAGCATGTCCACACACAGCATGTGGCATACTCGCTCTTAGGCCGGTGCATGCGTACAATCTAGCTCAAGTTTCAGTGCCCGAGTGAGACGTTAATTTGGTCTTGCTTTCTGTTGTGCACCCAGTGACGACTCTGCGTCAGCGTCTGCTGCAGCCTGACTTCCAGCCGATCTGTGCTTCCCAGCTGTACCCACGTCATAAGCACCTCCTGATCAAACGCTCGCTGCGCTGTCGGGTAGGTAATTAAATATAAAAAAAATGCTTTTTCTAGGCTCACAGAACTTGGATTGTGGGATATGGGCTGTGTGTTTCTTCTTTAAATAAACTGCTCAAATTCTTCTGGTTGTTGAAAGTTCTCAACCAAATTACTGGTAACAGCACTAGGAGATGAGGGAGGCTGTTGCATCTCTGACGTGAAGATTGTGAAAGGGAGACAATATCGTCAGAGATGCATAAAGATACAAAGGTGGGTTTGCATAAGGGTCTGTGTGCTCTGCCTAGCCAAGGAATCATAGAAGGCTGCCAGTACAGTTGGAATTAAAAAATTTCTGCTATTACTAAAGACAGAAGTCAAGTCAGCAAACATTAGGGAGAGGCACTGCAGAATACTGAAGATGCCCTTAGAGTGAAGGCAGAAAGAGGTTATTTCAGAGAAGAAAAGCAGAGAGCTGGGAGGTGACGACTGGCAAGAATAAAATCCAAGTTCTGCTGTTGGCGTACTACATGGTCTTTAAAAAGCTGCTTGCTTTCTTAGTGAAACAGGGATATTTATCTAGTTCCTAGAGTAGTGGAGCAATAATCTTTTAAGTATTTAAGATGCAGAATGCTTTGCAAATGCAAAATATTTTCTCAGAAATAAGTAATGTCAGGCTGAGCCTGTGTTCAAAGAGTAGTTTATGAGGAGATCAGTCTTGAGTTCCAGCTGTTTGGTTTTTTAATAGATTCTGAAGTGTAAGTCAAAGGGCTTACAGGTATTTGTGCCTTCTTCCTGCTGCAGTCAGTGGGTGTCCAAGTGTTTTTAGGCCTCGTTCCAAATCTCATGTTTCTGAGATTGCACTGATAGTGCTGGATATGACATTTTTGGAGTATCAATAACTTGACACAGCTACGGCTACACGCACCCTGAGGTAGTTTTTATGTGCACTGTGCTAGAGGCTAGTAATGCCGTGGCCAGTGGCACTGTGCTTGCAGCTCTGATTCTTTGGTGTGTGACTGGACGCTGTCTTTTGGTGCTGACTAAAATACCTTTGTGTCTAGCGATGTGAACATAACCTGAGCAAACCGGAATTCAATCCAACATCCATCAAATTCAAGATCCAGCTGGTTGCTGTGTAAGTAAGATATGGGGACTGGGGAGAACAATGCCTATCAATACGTAGTTAATGCCATCTATTTTTGTTTCTTTTGTACTCTTGATTTGACCTCTTGTATAGTTGTGTCATCTCTTAGGATGGTGTAATCACCTTTTTAAGTATATTTAGCTTATCTGTAGTACGTTTGCTTCCTGATCTACTAAAAAGCTTGCTGAAGAATTTAGCAGTTTGAAAAAGGCACTGCATGCTGTGCCAGCCCCACGTGGTAGCAGGAGTCTGTAGGATTAGGTTTATATAGCAAAAGGGCACTTTGTTTTTCTTTTTAATGTAAGCTAAGCTCTAATAGCATTGAATGAGTTAAATGGATGTCTGTGAATACATCCCTCGACTTCAAGAGGTAGGTTATAGACAGCAACACAGTCCATCATGGTCATTTGCTTTGTTCTTCTTGTAGTAACTATATTCCTGAAGTGAGAATCATGTCTATTCCCAACCTGCGCTACATGAAGGTCAGTAGTTTTTTCTAGAAACGTCTTAGGGTGAGACAGAGCCGGGAGGTGTGGATGTGGGATCTTTTTGGAAGATGTGACATGGTGTGATGATTGTTCCCTGAGGGCTTCACTCACTCCATTTAGAGAGGGTGCAGGGTTTAAGGGAGTAGTCGGAATAACACTGCATGAACTCGTCACTCTGCAGGAGTAGATTACCATGCAGTGTGACATCTGGCATCACAAGCACACGCCAATATCTGAAGAATAAAAGGTGTGGAGTTGAGTTCTTGGCTAGATTCCAAAGATGTGTGTTTCTTATATTAAGAAAGAGTGCTGCATGGCATTGACACCTTTCTCATGGACTGGAGGTGTTCGTTATCCATCCCTTGGTGGGATGGATATGTGATGCAATTTTTGAAGGCGTTAATCAGTCACAGAAAATGGAGGTGCTAACAATAACAATGAATTTTAGAGTAATTGCTTCTTGAACTGTGATTCCTGAATCTCCCCAGGAGAGCCAAGTCCTTCTGACTCTGACCAATCCAGTGGAGAACATCACGCATGTCACACTGCTGGAGTGTGAGGAGGGAGACCCTGATAACATCAACAGTACTGCCAAGGTATTGTACCGTCCTGCTGTGTGAGCCCAGGCCTCTTCCAAGGCTTTGCATTCCTATTTATCCTTCCACAGGTCACGCTTTTCATGTCCTTCAGTCCCTGCTGACTGTGTTGCACTTTCCTCCTTGGAGCTTAAATGACTGTCACCAATGTAAACATCGGTTCATAAAGTATTTTGAAATTGCATCTGTTGTTTGAGATCCGGAACCCAAGGGAGAAATACACGACTTCACTGGTAGAGTGATAACCATCTGGTACCAGAGTGGAGGAAAGCCGAGGATGAATCACTTTTCTGTTAAACTGTAGTAAAGCAGCCCTCAGAAGGGGAGGGCTCTCTCCTGCTCACAGTGTAGGTGGTGATCAGTGCTGAAAGGCTTCTTCTCTTCATGCTCTGTTTCAGGTGGCAGTTCCTCCCAAGGAGCTTATTCTGGCTGGCAAAGATGCTGCGGCGGAATATGATGAGCTGGCAGAGCCTCAAGATTTCCAGGATGACCCTGAGTGAGTGTTGTCTGTCCTGTGGGGATCCTGTCCCTTAAAAACTTGGCACTTCAACCAAGTAACTCGCTCTCCTCTCTGTCTTCAGCATGTTTTGGGGTTTTTTTTCAGGTTTTCCTGGGGATGGTGGTGGTGTTTTTTTGGGGGAGTCAGAGATCAGCAATGCAAATTATTCTGCTTGTGGTTTGGACTATTCAGGAGACATTTCTTCCCTTTGCGGCAAGGTGTGCTGTTACAGCAGTTGAGTTATAGGTGGTGGTACTAATTCTCTCCAGGAATACTCTGTGTAATCCTTTCCTTTGCAAGCAGGGGATTCACGGTAGCGGTGAGAACTACACAGTAGGGTGTGTGACAGAATTACTCCCAGCCTTCAAAATGGAATACATTCTGCAGCCTCTTACAGAGCAACTTGAGCTGTATATTATGGCCCTTCCCTGCTGCACAGCGGGGTACAGAACTCCCATGGCCAAAGCAGGCATGTTCTGTTTGATGGATGTGCCAGCAGCTGTCAGCATAAAGGGGGTGCCCACGTTCTGATCGGGAGGCGGGAGGGGCTGTGGCCCCCCTGCAAAAAGAGCAGCGGGGAGTAAGCTACAAAGCAGGGCAGCTGTTCTAGCAGGACATATTCAGCCCACGGGCCATAAACTGAGCATCTCTCAGGTGGTGTCTGAATAAATCTCCCGGAACAATTGTTTGAGAACTTGGCTGACCCAGTGTTCTTTTGTTTTCTGCCTTACAGCGTTATTGCCTTCAGAAAAGCCAATAAGGTAGGAGTTTTCATCAAGGTCACCCCACAGAAAGAAGAGGGCGAAGTGACCGTGAGTTTCAAGATGAAGCACGAGTTTAAAAACCTCACTGGTCTAATCCGGCCCAGCGAGGAAGGAGATCATACCTCTGGGGTCGTCTGGCTCACCCATCACGTGGAGCTCAGCCTCGGTCCAGTGCTCCCATAAACGCTCCCAACGCTTGCGCCCCGACGGCCGGTCGCAGGATGGACTGTCACAGTGAGGAAAGCACCTGGTGAAGCGTTCTGTGAGAGCTCCTTTGTGATGTGTGGGTGTGTGCCACGGGCCCCAGCCGGCCCGCGAGGAGGTGGCTGAGGGTGCCGTGGTTTGGGATGGTTTGTTCTCTCTCCTCTTGTCGTAGTGCCCACTAACTACCGCTCTGCTTCCCCACGCCGCCACAGGCTAGTTTAACTTGCAGCACGTGTTTCAGCAGAGAGAAAGATCTCGCTTTCTCCGGATTTGCACTACACCTGGCTGAATTTGGTTTCATCAACTGAAAAGAACCCATATGGTTCTTTCTTCGTGTCAGCCCTCAAACCTGATGTTACATACTCAATAGTGAACAAATTCTTTTTCGCACAGAGCTATGCCCCTCCCAAACAAACGTTTTAAGAGATGGCCATGTCTGCTGCGTTATTGGCAAGTTATTGGCAGCAGCACGATGCTTTCTTTTGGTTTTCTGCTTCCTTGTAGGAGACCTCAGCTGTGGGGGACTGGGACATCCAACCCAACCACTCTGGCATATGTAGCTTGCTTAGCCAAGGTGATAGATCCCTTTTCACAAAGGAAACGATCAGTTTGCCTTTAAACTCAAAACATAGTGTACTGTAGTGTTCGTGGATTTGACTGGCAACCAAGCCCGCTGTGTCGCAGGTGGATGTGGTAGCACGATGCGCTACGAGCTGGGAATTCAGGTCCTGGTACAGCTCTTGACTGAGGCAGGGATGCTCCAGAGAGGCCGCCTGGCAGTCTTCAGATCAATTAACATGTGTTAATAGGGGTAGCGATCAGAGTATGAAACTGGGAGAGTTAAGATTAGGTCTGGTATACATAAAACTACAGTGGCTGTTTGAGTTCATACTCTGACTTTTTCCAGTTAAGGTGGGTGGGAGGGAGGTATAAAGGTGGAAAGGCAGTTATATGTTAGCTAGCGTACGCTGTACCATGAGGTAATTTATCTGGGGTGTAATTTGGTCGTAGTCCAAGCTAAACTCAGTAATTAAGAGCAGTGTATCCAGGATACTGAATTACTAGTAATTGCATTGCTTAGCGCAAGCGGGTGAGATCGCTCTTCCTGCAGAGCACTCCCAGTTCAGACGTTGACCTTCGTTAAACATTTCTGATGGGCTTTGATGCGCTGCCGTGCTGGGAAAGGCTTGAATGCCAGCCAGCCACGGCTGTGTTGCTCGAGACACTTGTGCCATGGTTCTTCCAGCCTGGAGCTGCAAATCCCCTGGGCGGGAGGGTGGGACGAGGCCGCCCGCTCTCCCGGGGAGGCGGTGGTGCAGCACCCGAAAACATCTCCCTTAGCGCGAGAAACCTGCCTTGGTGTGCCCGGGGGACGCACGCCTTACAGCCTAGATCCTGCAGCGGGTCTCAAAGCGGCGAGGCATAACGTTTACAACTTTGTGTAGGTTACACACAGATGTACGGCATGAGTTTCAGACTTGTAGTTCGTAGCTAATGTCTAGTGCTAGCGCCTGCTGCCGCTTTACCTGTCCAGATAACAAAGCACTTCACCTGTGGCCGTGACTTCTCCTCTTCAGTAGCCGAAATAGCTGCTACACTTGCGACACTAATATGGACAAGAGCCTGCCGGGGACGAGCTGGCGGCTGACCGAGGCCGCGAGCAGCCCCCCGGGGTCCCGCTGGGGCTGGGGCCGCCGTCCCCCGCCGCTGGGCCGGTGTGTGCTTGTGAACGCTCGGTCCCTCGCTGAAAACAAAAAGGTGCGTTGATTTTTGGTATTCTGAGCGGTCTAATTAGCTCGGTGAGTTTTTCCCCCCCCCGTAGGTGCTCGTAGGCGATAGGAAAGGTGTCGGCCTGCCCCTGCCCCCTCCCTGCTCCGCGGAGCACTTGCCCCTCCTCTCGCTCCTTCCCGACAGGCGACTGTCGCCTTACTGCTTGACGTCGTGTAGTGACCTTCAATAAAGCAAACGTGGCTCTCGGATTCTGTGCGCTGGTTCTTACGCTGCGGTTCATTAGAAAATAAGACTTATTTTAAAAAAAGCTAAGCACACACACGCACACCCCCCCGCTCCCAATGGTCTCGCCCCCTTCCCCCCCCCCCCCCCCCGTTCCCGGTGGTTTCGCCCGCCCCGCTTATTCCCGCCCCTCTCCCTGAGCTCTATGGTTCGCCGTGCCTAGAGCGCCCTCCGTCCCCGCGACGCGCTGCTGACCTCACCGCCTCGTCTCGCCTCGCTCTTCCGCTCCTCGGCACGTCGCTAGCGGAAGTGGCGTCACTTCCGGCTCCCGCCGCCTGCCGGATTCGAGGCGGAGCGGCGCGGGGGCTTCCGGCGGCTGAGGGGAGCGGAGCGGGGGCCCCGCCGCCATGTCGACATCGCTGGGCTCCAACACCTACAACCGGCAGAACTGGGAGGACGCGGTGAGCCGGCGGGGCGGGGCCTCCGCTGCCGGGAGGGGGCGGGCGGGCGGGCAAGGCCGTAGGGCGAGGCGTGCGCGGTGAGGCGGCCCTCGGGGCTGGGCGGCGGGCAGCGCGGGGACCTGCCCGGGGGAGCTGCGTCCCTGCGGTCCCCCCGTCCGGGAAGGGGCTGCCGCGGTCACCCAGGCCCTCCTTCCGGGCAGTGCGGGCTGGAAAAGGGAGCGTGCTGCTCTGGGCTGACCCCCCCGCCTCCCTGCCGGGTTTTGGGGTGTCTGGCAGCTGGGGAGGTCTCATGGCAGCTGGGGGGGCTGAGCTGGGCGCGCCGGGTGCCCGCGGCCGCGTTCGTGAGAGCTGAGGCCTTTCCTGGGTGGGCACACTGCAGAGAGTAGATGCAGAGGGATGTCGGGGGGGTGGCGTCATCCGCTGCAGTCAGGTCGCTGAACAGCGACGATCTCCAGAATATGCTTTCCTTTGCTTTGTTCTAGGTTTTACGTCAAACTGGAATAGTTAGCAGGCCGTGGTTCTTTCATAATATGGGCCTTGGGTCACGGCTTGCAGTTCTCCCAGTGACTCTTTCTGAATGAGCGTTTTTGCGTCTTTCAGACGCTCTGATTAGTTTAACTCGGTAGTGTTAGTTCAGAGTGTGATTTGAATGCTGTTGTGATGAGAGAGTTTGTTGCAAATATCTGATTTTCTTTCTCCGTCCTCAACTCAGGACTTCCCTATTCTGTGCCAGACATGTCTTGGAGAAAACCCGTATATCCGAATGGTATGTGCCTGTTTGACTGCGCGGTCCTTTCCTCTGTGGTGGCCCTAGAACTGCTGGGTTTCCGGCACTAAAATAAGCCTGGCTACAGGAGGAGATGCTGAGGTGCAGGTCCGCTTCTAATTAGTCAGTTCTGCACAACAGGATTTGGTTCAGGCCATTGTTGGTATGTGATGTCATGGCATTAGGTATGTGATTTAAGAATAAAGCAGTCAAAAAGGAGAGCAGGGTGATATAGTCCAATGTCTAGAGTGCAGGAAACACTAGAAAACAAAGCTTTGGTACTGGTAAATCGTGTGACATGGAGAACAGTGAAACAACTGCTGAAATATTAAATAGCTTAGCACGATTTCTAAAATGTGCAGGATGTACGCCTGTGAAAAGAATTAAAACTGTCTCATGAAGGCTGCCTGACGGTAATTTAAATCCTCGTTTGTTTACCTTGGTTTCCTCTGTGCAGGATGAGTCAGTCCATTTACGCTGCTTTTCTCTGTGCTCAGTCCGGTTGCGTATGACCTCCATCTACATTGTCTTTCCTTCACGTTTCCATTCCACCCAGTTTGCGGAGAGAGATTACAATATTTTTGTGAAACATAACCCTACTGGCAGCGTATTTCAAAAACTGCTTATTTTCTTGTACTTCACGTAATGATGTCGTCTTTGCTTAAAAGTAGTTATTAATGTTCCATTTCATTCTCGCCTTTCATTGGTACATGAGGTGGGGCTTATAATGCTGTGTTTTAATGAATGTTTCTAAAAAAAAATTGATTGAGAGTTTTTTAGGGGTTTTTTTTGTCCTGTTGACCTGCCAAGCTGTAAGCCCAAAACATAGGGGTGGGTGAGTCTAAATGCAGCACAATTAGGAAAAAAACACTGTGCTATTACATCAATTATATGTTTCATGTTTTATGTTGAATGAATGATATTTCTTATTTTCTTTTATTGTTTTTGGTTATATTTCAGACCAAAGAAAAATACGGAAAAGAATGCAAGGTATGTGTTTTTTCCTTTGAAGAACAAACATCTACATTGGCGCACATCTAGGAATACTAAATTTTAATGTTAAAAAAATCTTGTCAGCTTCAGAAAATTGCTTATCTGGGCTAACAACTTAAAATGTTTATGTAACTACATAAATTTTTAGGTCAGTCTGCTATGCGCTTTGTTAGACAAAGTCAGTCTTAAAGTAGTAAAATTACTGAAGACTCTTCAGACAGACTTAGGCTTTGCTCATGTTTATCAGAATTAAGTTTTACTAATATTGTTGTGCTATATTTGAAGGTATGTCAGCATTTTAAATGATCTCATATTTTCTCTTGCAAGTTTCTTATTACTCATAAGTGGTTCATAAATTTAGGTTTTGCTACAAATATGTTATTCGTGGCTAGGCTAGGTGGTGATTTGTGTTGGCTGTCTAAGAAATAAGCCACGTTTATTTCTGAGAGAGCAAGAAATTTCTAGCGTTGTCTTGACTGAGGGAAATTAAAGAGGTTTTTTGCCCCTTTTATCGATTGTCATCTGAGGTAGGGAGAAGGTATGTGTGAAATCTTGCTTCCTTTCCTCAAACCGTACAAGCAGCAGAAGCAGATGCATCATTCCTCTGGGTAAGATAGAGACCAGTAGTCATTTTCTGGACCAGAAGTCTCATAACCTCTCGCTGGGCTTGCTGCTATGCTGGTGACCGAGTTACAAATAATTGGCGATTTATCTCTACTAGCTCTA
Organism: Mycteria americana; assembly: GCF_035582795.1. Classification (NCBI taxonomy): domain Eukaryota; kingdom Metazoa; phylum Chordata; class Aves; order Ciconiiformes; family Ciconiidae; genus Mycteria; species Mycteria americana. Next base: position 7,702,007 of record NC_134372.1, on the reverse strand, counting down.
TACTGACATCTCCTGGAATGAAGGGGAATTTCTTTTGAGTAGATCTGTTTTCAGCATTCGGGTTATTGTAATAAATAAAATTAAAGAAAAAAAGAAAAAAACCTTCCTAAACCTTCTCCTGTCAACATAAGGCACCAAACAGAAACAAATATTTCTTGAGGTCTGAATCTTAGCACTAAGATGAAGAAGTTGTGTTTACAGTTTAAAGAGATTAGACGTGTTTGGACTTCAAGTTTCTGTGCAAGAACCAGAATGGTAACTTCATTGCTGTGTGATAGCGATACAAGTGTTGACTTTCTGTCTTTCAGATTTGTGCCAGGCCTTTCACAGTATTCCGCTGGTGCCCTGGTGTTCGTATGCGTTTCAAGAAAACAGAAGTATGCCAGACATGCAGCAAGCTGAAGAACGTCTGTCAAACCTGTCTGCTTGACCTGGAATATGGTATGTACCAAAAAATGTAAACTAAGAGAAGAAGCTAGTCTGCTTGCCTCTGAAATTAAAGTTGGTGAAATGTCTTTAAATGTGTGCATGTAATTGGCATGGTTGTCTCTGGACAGTCTTTGAGAAGAGCAAATCTTGATGATCGCACCTCTTCTGAGGTTCAAGGGCAGTGTGGTATACCTGAGCAGTAGATGAGTTATCTCTGGCTAGTGCAGGTTGCAGTAACTGTTTTTGCTCTTTCAGCTTGTGCTTCGTATGGATTTGTTGAGGTTGGTTTTGTTTCTTTGTTTCATTCTAGGTCTGCCTATTCAAGTCCGGGATGCAGGACTCTCCCTTAAGGATGAAATGCCAAAGTCTGATGTCAATAAAGAGTATTACACCCAGAACATGGAACGAGAGGTAAGAAAGAGTAGTTATAATCGTGCTGCCTGCGTGTGGATGTGTATAGGGGAGGAAAGGGGAGGAATGACCTAGCTTATCTTAAAATCGTTTGTTTGCTGTGATTTTGTGCATTGGTTTTCAGTGGTGATATAGACATAATTATGTGTGTTTTCACTGCTGTTTAGATATCCAATTCTGATGGCACTAGACCAGTTGGTGCACTAGGAAAAGCTACTTCTACCAGTGACATGCTGCTGAAGCTGGCTCGGACCACTCCTTACTACAAACGTAATCGTCCTCACATCTGTTCCTTCTGGGTAAAAGGAGAATGCAAGAGAGGAGAAGAGTGTCCCTACAGGTACAAATACAGCTTAAACACTTAAATTCTGTTCACCGTGGTCAGATACAGCTCCCCTTAGGGTTCGAAGAACAGGAAATGCTGCAGTGGACAGGAGACGCAACAGTATGACTGGGGTCAGTGCGAAACTTGCATTCGGTTGGCACGCAGCGACAGTGAATGAATCTTTGTTGTGGCAAGTTCGTTTGTGAGGAATTAGCTGCGTGGTCTTGTAGTGTTTTGCCAAAGCAATGACTGCAGCTCTTCTCTTGCATAGTTCATTTTTTCCCTTTGTGGCGTCAGTCCCCTCAATCGGAGATCTTTGTGTTTGAACAAGAGGCCATTTGAAATCCAGCTCTTCTATTTTGTAGTGTTGGATGCTGAGCTGTCAGAAGTGCCATTCATTCAGAACTTGAGGCAGTCCTGGCTGCAGTTTAAGTTCTCAGGGCTTTTTGTTCCATTGTGGCATGTTTATTTGAACAGGGTTAAGCATATAAGTGACCAGAGGCCTTTAGAAGGGAAGGTAGCAGCTATAGTCATTTTAATCTGATGCAGCTGTGACTGCTGTTATGAAATGCTTTGTTTTCTGAACCTTAGACATGAGAAACCTACAGATCCAGACGATCCTTTGGCTGATCAGAACATCAAAGATCGTTACTATGGAATTAATGATCCTGTGGCTGATAAACTTCTGAAACGAGCGTCAACCATGCCTCGTCTAGATCCCCCCGATGACAAGACTATTACTACACTGTATGTTGGAGGGCTTGGAGATACTATCACTGAATCAGATCTCAGGTGTGTTGGTGAATTTGTATTGACCTTGCCTTTTTATTTGACACTTTGATTACTGCTCATCTTCAAGTGAGGAAATCTCTCTTGCAAGGAGAAAAAATAAATCTGGTTTTCAGTTTCCCTTAATGGGGAACTGGTTGGTGGGCAAGTGCAGAGGAGTGCCAGCTTGTTGGAGAGCAGTGCCAGCTTGCTAGAGAACAGATAAACAGGCACATTTCAAATGCTTTGATTCAAATTTCTCTCTTTAAAGATAAGTCATCCTTCTGAGCTGTTGGGGATACTGTGTTACACTTTTTACAAGAAAGTCCCGTAGCCTCTCTCTTGGTAGCTGCTGAGAAAAGCTGCTGCAGAGTTTTTATTGCTCCATAATTGCACAGTGGGGCAAGCGACTTGATTTCTAATGCTTAGTCTGAACTGGTGATGGAGAAAAGAAAGGATCTGAGCATACCTGTTTCAGCACATTATGAGATCCTGTGTACCCTGCAGCTAGGAGGAGTTGGGGTTTCATAATCATTTTTTTTTCCCCCACAGAAATCACTTCTACCAGTTTGGGGAGATTCGGACGATAACTGTAGTGCAGAGGCAACAGTGCGCTTTCATCCAGTTTGCCACCCGGCAAGCTGCAGAAGTGGCTGCTGAGAAATCCTTCAACAAACTCATTGTCAACGGTCGCAGGCTCAATGTCAAATGGGGAAGGTGAGTGCGGGAGGAGGAAGCCTTGTGGATACTGCCACAAGATTCTTCACGTAGTTTATGCAGTCTTGATGAGCAGGATTGCATATTAAGTTGGAGTAGATACTGATTTGGTAAATAGTTGGGGTCCTCTTACAGTTTGGTTTTCTTTCAGCAGTGGGATCTGGGTTGGAGATTAGACAAAATGCACAAATTGTGTAAGGGATTTCCTGGTTGAGGGTTATGGATGAGTTTCTGTAGTTTTGCTTCTAATCCATCTCCTGTAAACACTGTTTGCGCACTTTGTACCAGCGGTCTCTGATGTTCTGTGAATTTTTCATCTTTGGCCTGAAGCAATGGATCTGCGTTAGATGATGTGAAACTATTGTGGTGTGAATATCTGCTTGTCCTGCTTTTTCTCATCCTTGTTCTCAAACTTTTGTCTGGTTTTTAGGTCCCAGGCAGCAAGAGGAAAAGAAAAGGACAAGGAAGGTACTACAGAATCCGGGATAAAGCTGGAGCCAGTTCCGGGACTTCCTGGAGGTAAGGGAGTTGTTTTCACCTCAAACACGTAATGCTGACCTGGTCCCATGAGGCAGGCTGGTGTTAAACCTCCGAGAGCAGTAACAGAGGTCAGGACGGTGGAGGCACTGGTGAGCCCAGAGCAGGCAGTTACAGTAGCTTTGCAGCAGAGCCAACTAGGATGGGAGGGGAGCTTTGCCTAGAAGCAAATTCTTGATGAAAAGGGAGTTCTTTGTGATGAGTGAAAAGTTAAAGCTCAATTAAAGATACTTAGGTCCGAGATACTGGCAACACATGATTTTCAAGGCTTGGTTAATGTTTTCCTAATGCACTGAGTGTTGTATGATGGAAAGAGCAAAGCTGGTTTCGGGTGAAGAAAGATGGTGACTCTTCTGGAGTTTCAGTGCAGTCCTGCTTCTCGCTCCAGTTCAGATGTGCAAGAGTAGCAGCAGTTTGCCCTTCTGGAAGAACTGATTGCGCCTCCTCTCTGAAGGCAGATACCTCTGCATTATCTTGACTGAGAGAATTGCCATAACCACCATGTACTTTTTTCTGCAGCTCTCCCCCCTCCTCCAGCTGCAGAAGAGGAGGCTTCTGCAAATTACTTCAACCTACCTCCAAGTGGCCCTCCAGCCGTGGTTAACATTGCCTTGCCACCTCCTCCTGGCATTGCTCCACCACCACCTCCAGGTACTTGTGTTTCCCCTTCAAGTGGGGGTGTCTAACTTGGTGTTAGACCATCTAGTCCTCCTTGCTCAGCTGCACTGTAGCACTGATGCATGCCCTGAGTTGATTTTCCTCATCCCTGATCATACAATGTAAACCGATGATCTAAAATGAGCTGTCAGCACAATTTAATTAAACTGAGCCGCCTGTTGTGGTATGTATTCACTTGCAAATTCTCAGGCGTGTCAGAGATCCCTGTTACTGGTACTGAGACCTACTCGGAGCTTTTGCTGCCTGTGTAAATGCCACGTTAACCTGAACTTCAAAGGGTAATTCTGCAGCTGGTTGAATGCCAAATGCTGTGTTTGGCTGTGTGTACATTGATCTATCTGGAGACCCTCTTTTTATGGGATGTCAGATTCTTGTGGATGTGTTTGCTTTGCTCCACGGTTGAGTAGAAAGCATTTAGATTGGCATTACAGACACCTGTCCAGTCCCCCATTACCTGTGAGTAAGGATGTGTGTTGGCAAGGATTGCCCCAGTTGTACTGGAAAGAGGGGAAGGAGTTTGAGGATTTGAAGAATCATGGGAGACGTGCACCTTTGTAAGGCACAGCTGTAAGCCAGTTGCTTTCTGTCAGTAGTTTCAAGCAGTAGGACTTCTGCATTGGTTGTTCGGTTGCTTTGTCTGAAGCTGCCAACTTTGTTTCTGCAGGTTTCGGACCACACATGTTCCACGCCATGGGGCCCCCGCCTCCCTTCATGAGAGCCCCGGGCCCCATTCACTACCCGTCTCAAGATCCCCAGAGGATGGGTGCCCACGCGGGAAAGCACAGCAGCCCCTAGCACGTCGTGCCACCCTCGTCGTTTTAAGTAAATGCTATTTTCTAGTTACCATGGTAGCGCCATATGTTGAGCTGTGGGTGAGCTAGAGAAGCCTTATTTCCCTGCTTGCAGACACTGGGCAAGCTGAGCTCCGTGTCTTCGCTAGCTAATTGGATCGTTGATATGTCCCAGATCTTTCATTTAGTGTTGGGGGGGTGGGGGGCAGACAGAAGGGCTGTCGGGGGTCTGTGGATCAGGTGTACCAGAATTACAGTGCTATCCGTGTATCCCGTTTGCACACTTTTGAAATAAATTTCTGGAAAAACAAAACCAAACCCTTTTAAGCCCATTTGAATATCCTCAGTCTGAACACTATGGACTATTTAAATGTTACCAGAGACTCTTCTCTGTCAGGTAACTAATGACTTACTATTTTAATGAGGTATTAAACCAGGACTGAATAAGAGCTGAAAAGCAAGCTTATCAGACATGCCAACACCATGCTTTTTCATTCCTATTGCCACAGGATTTTCCTCCCTCCTTTTTCCTGACTTCTTGCTTAAAAAAAAAACCCAACCAAAACCTTTTTTGATGCTTTACTCCTAATCCTGCATGTCCTGAGCAAGATAAGCGTTGGGTCACACGAGCAGCCGCCAGGTCGTGCAGGCGTGACGTGGAGTGACGGGTTGGCAGTTGCCTGCTTTGGCCCGGTGGAGGCCCCCTCGGTGGCCCCCAGAGGCTGGGCTTGTGTAGCCGACAGCTGCAGGGGGAGGACGCGGTGCAGCTGCAAGCTTGTCCTGGGTATATTGGGAGCATGATTAGGGCTTTTGAGGCCTGTGGATACAGTCTCCTCTTAAACTGTGAGATGGATCCCACTTCGTCCTGCTGTTAAGGACAAAGACAGGAAACTTTTCTTTCTGTGCTCCAGGTAGAGTGTTTGTCCAGGACCAGCTGTGTCCTGCATGGAGCCTGCCATTGAATGAGATGTAAGTACACGTGGCTGGAGGATTTTAAGTTTATCTGTATGTCAGCTGCTTTCACGTAATGGATCTGTGGACATCTTTCTGTAAAGCAAAACATGATGGGACCTGTTCTGAAGCCTCATTTGCTTGTTTTTAAAAAAATACATTAAAATATTTGAATTTTTCAACACTTTGCTTAGACCCTGGTTCCTAGAGCACAGCGTCTGAGGACTTTGATTTTTATTTGGCTGCTACCAACGCCAGGATGCAGAATGGGTAAAGACAGCAGGTCCACTTCTAGTTCCACATGCTGTCCTGTACTGTGCCACGGGGTCCCACTGATGCTGCCACCAAAGGCACATGTGATGCTGCCAGCCCTGCCAGGCTGTTGGAGGTGGCATTGCCCACGTGGCACCAGGGGCACGGCTGGCTGGCAGGGTGGCTTTCTCTGGAGAAAGAGCTGGGCTTTGGGCGCAGGTAATTAGTTTAGTTTTCGTCGGGTAAGAGCCATCCCAGGGCAGTGCTGGAGGACGGGCAGAGGCCTGCTGGTGGATCAGGGAGAGCTGTGGCGTTTGCCACTGCTCTGGCTCCGAGCCTCTGCAGTCGGGGCCCGTGAGCACTGTGCAGACAGATCTCAAATGCAAGCAGGCTTTACGTTATTGCAATTTATTTATTATTTCCAGCCAGGTCCCCAGGGGTACACAGGTTCTTCAGCTGACGGACAAAGAGGAGAGAGATGAGTTTGGAACAGAACAGCAGTTGAGCATCACAAATTTTTAATGTTTAAGGAACGGACCTTTTTTCTTTCCATTTGCTTGTCCCCTCCTCCTTCTGTGGGAAGAACAGAGCAATGAAAACTTTCCTGCCTGAATGGTGTGTTGTGGCAGCAGAATCCCTGTGTGGGATTTCCTCTGCACATCTGTCTGCACAGCATTACAAATACACTTCACAAGCGAGGCAGCTGTTAACTGCATTTTTACCACAAAATTTACTTGCCCAGTTTAACCACAGTGGTGGAAAAAGAAGCATTTGTCCTGATGCTCTTGCTTTTGCAAGATTAAATAAAGGTAACATTAAGAACCTGGCAAAAGCAATTGTAGAAAGCCTGTAGTAAGTTAGAAATTTTTGTTAGCGGTTAGCAGCGTTTTCCAGGTGTTCTGATGACTGTCCTATAGACTGTTGTTAGCTGCGTGTCCCACTGTGTGTCACTGCTGAAAACGTTTGTGTAGTTGAATCCTCGCTGCCGCTGTGCACGTTCGTGGAGAAGCCCGTGCTTTCTCTGGAGTCACGGCTGCGCTGCTTTTCCTTCCCACTGATGCTGAAGCTGCCAGAATACCCTGGCAGTATCTTTCAGACCGGTGCAATTTTGCAGTGCGGCTGGTCCAGGCAGGGCCTGATCCTTATTGACCAACTACATGAAGCAAATCTGGTGTAAGTCAATCAAAGGGCTTAGATGTTTAAGCAAGGCATGCAAATAGCAGTAGGAAGGGGAAAATAACAGCTGCCAAGTGCTAGCCAGTAGCTTGTGGAAAATGGGCACCAGTTTCCAACTCCCAGTGTTCCGCTCCCATCTATCCTGGCTGTGCTGTACATGTGTTGATAAACAGGCAGATGCCCGGTTCCTCATTTGTTTTTGTTGTCCAGCCAAGCCCAAGGTAATTGCTTTTAACGTGCCAATGCCTCCGGTAACTTGTTTTGCTGGTGTTCTTCAATTATCACCTCCTCTCACCGTCCTGACTAGAATGACAGATGTAGAGTTGTCCCAAAGATGGAATTTCTCTGCAAAGGCACCAGCTGTCAGAGCAGGTCTTGTGTGTCGGTGAAGAAGCAGCGAAACAGCTTGGTGCAGCTAGTGGTCCTGCCATTTTCCACAAGGCAGGGAGGAGGACAGGCTCCACGGGATGTTTTGTACAGGAGCTTACGGGGATCTGCTTGCATTAACAATGAGAACTTGGCTGGTTAGCTTAGCACTAAATGCCCTTGTGACAATGGCTGGTACGAGGGGAATTCAAAATGGTCCCAGACTTGAGGTTGTTCAAATCCTATTGAAGAAGATGACAACCCGAGACCACTAAGCTTAGCTTTCACGAAGAATACTTACTCCCCTCTCCCCTACCGTGCGAAACATGTTTGAGTCTAGCGATAAAAGCATCCGTGGCAATGGGGAAGGGAGCACGTGTACTACAGGTCGTCGCTCTCTGGTAGAATCCGCACCCAGCCTTGCGCCGCTCTGTTGAAGTTGGGTCTGTGGGAAATCACCTCCAGAACACTCAGGGTATCCAGGTCCACGGCAGGCACAGAGAACAGGTCGCTGACCAGTGCTCTGTCAAATGGGGCGGGAGTCCTGCGGCACGAGAAAAAGTAGACTTGGCACGTCACGAGGAGAGGTTGAGCATGCAGTAAAGCTGATGGAAAAAGCAGGTCTGGATTTACTAACTGAGCCCAGCAGCAACCTAGCAATGCCTGTAGCAAATGACAACCCTCCTCTTCCTCCCCAGGATGCCGTTAGAGTCTCTGCTAGCCCGGTGAGGTGCTTCTCTTGTACAGGGCCAGCCTCAACTCAAGCTTTGGCAGGACTGGAGAGGGGAGTTTGGTGCCTGAGCATAGTGGCAGTGCAGGGGAGGGAGGAAGCGTGTTCCTACCTTTACCATAGTCTCTCTTGATGGACTCCGCCAACGGTGGTAGAGATGTTTTGCTTGTGAAGGGGTTAGATTAAGAGAGCAGGTGATGGTGACAAACCCCCCTGGTCTTTAGAAAGTGACTCCTCCGCAGCTAATGTGTTCTGCAGAGCGCCAAGGCTGATAGTGCTGCCTCCTGATTGCTCTAGCACATGTGCAGGCAAATGTCTTTCTCTTGGCCCTGGCTCCAGTCTGCCTTTTGGGACAGCTTCTCTTGAACTATGACTAACAGGAGGAGCAGTGTGGGGGCAAGAGCTGTCATCCCTTTCTGGAGAAATGTGAAAAGGGACCGGGGAAGAGAGTGCCAGCCCCCAAAAAGCCAAGAATGTTGGTTTTGGAGCAGCACATGGAGACTGAGCTATCAATGAGGCATAGCTGGGAATGTTTGCTTTGGGAAGCGCTGCTCAAACATGAGTAACGTGGCACTGTTTTGCAACAGTGTCCTAGGGAGAAATAGGGGGGGAAAGGTAAATGAGAGAGGTTTGTTCCAGAAACTTTTTTCCCTTTTGGGAAAAGACAGTCCTTTTCAAAGCTTGGTTTTCACTCTCTTAAGGCAGCGCACTTTAGCAAGGTGGCTAAAGGTCTTTGCATCGCAGCCTGAATGTTCAAAGTTGGGAATAAATCAGTCTGCTTTAACGCAGTTGCTGTTGAGATGGTGAACTTGCCCTTGCCGTGTGACCCACGTGAGCTGTGCAGGGATTCACCTAGCTTTAGGCAAGACCACTGGCTTCTTGCTAGCTGATTTGTTCCAAAAAGCATGTTTTTCTGCAGTTTGGTATTTGATGAACTGAGAAGTGATTTAAAAGCCAACAGCTTGGAAGATCATGAAAAGCCCAGTTAAAAGCAGATTGGCTCTCTGAATCTTCATGCCTCAGTGAAGAATTAGAGGAGGTGGCGAGAGGCTTGGTGTTAAATTAGCATCCATCTGTATTAAATAACAGTTCAAGACTTTAAATAGAAAGGCAGCATGTGAGAGGGGAGAAATGGTACAGGGTAAAGCATTATTCAGAAACATGCCCTTGCTTCAGTCCCTGTCCATAAATAAATACTGAGGCAGGAACATGGCTAAATGTTGAACGAAAAGAGCCAAATGTCTGCAGCAGCTCCTTGTTCTCCCCCTATGGCACCTCCTCAGATGTTCCTGCTCCAGGAAAGCTCGAGATGGCTGAGTAACTGGGAAGGAGACCCTGAGGGAACAGCTAACGCAGCCCTTTTGCTTCTCCACACTTGCCCACGGCTGCCTCGTCCCTTCTGTTAACCTCGTCTGCCTCAGCTCCAGTGCAAACCAGTGCGCTGCCAGGCTTTCGCTGGTGTGGAAGGGGCAACACGGGGGGCTGAGCGTGCAGCAGCCTTGTGCTGTGCACCTTGCCAGCCCCGCGGCAAAGCCCAGGGCTGAGGAGAGGAGAGCAGCGAAGGGACGGTGGCAGCATCATCTCGGCTCCGCCGGCGGTCGGGCTGATCTCTGCCCTTTGGGACGCGGTTCCCATGCGGAGGGTTGTAGTTCCCCGCAGCCCCTTCTGCCAGGCAGTCATCTCCCCCGTGACCCAAATCCAACCCTGGTGTGGGCGCAGGAAAGCTGCCATCTGCAGAGGCCCAGCACCATGGCAGATGGTCTGATGGGGAGCAGTGCTGTGCTGTGTCCCGGTGGGGAGCTCCAGTGGGAGCTGGCCTGCTGGAAGGCGACTTTGGCCAGGCCACCGAGGCTAACGTACTTTCATCCTCATGAAAGAGGCTTTCAGTGAGGAGGAGAGCCAGGACCTCGGTTTGCAGATTCCCTGGGATGATGTTCAGCTTAAAAGTTCAGTTCTCATTATTCTACCTTGGGCTGCTGGTGCTTTGCTACCACCAGATCTCCATCTCCTCAATCCCCACCAAACACCTTTCCAGAGGGGAGATTTTCCTTGGTGGTCTCTGCTCCCAGCCTTGACCCCAGTGCAATTTGGAGGTGCACAGGAGGCACAGGGCATGGAGCTTGCCAGTCTGAGCCACCAGAAACAGGCCTGGAGACTTCAGTCTCAAGCAGGTGTTTGGAAGGAATCTGGTGACCTCTTAGCACCTTGTGGGAGGATTAACCTTATACCCCCACCGCTTCCAGCAGCTGCTTGGATACCTTAAGGAAATTAGGAGAGAAACTTGGCAGTGTCTGTGCTGTTCCTCCACCCAGCCCAGAGCTGAGCCCGGCTGGGAACAGCAGTGATTCCTTCTCCAGGACCACGTGCGTGAGAATTAGTCCTCCCAAATTTCAGCCGTCATCCCTGAGGTTACCCTGTGAGACCAAGCTGCTTAAGGCTGCTCAAGCCTGGTGGTGGAGCTGGGACGAGATCTGGGGAGCTGCTGGAGCCAGGGACCTTTGCAGAGGAGCCACAGAGGAATTCCTCAGCAGGAAAAGAGCAACCTGAGCCCTTGCTGCTCCCCTGTGGTGTATAAAGAGTGCATGGACCACTGCGTTTCCCTGGCAGGACGGTAGGTGCTTCTTGAGGCTGAAGGGCTTGGCCAAGGGATGGACAGGCTGGTGGTGCGTGCACCTCAGCCAACATTACCTGTTGAAGCTCTTGAAGTCCCATGGAGAGGGTCTCACGGGCGGCTGGTTCTCACCATGCACAGTGTTGTCCTTGTCACTGAGGAGCTCCTGCCATGGGGAGCGGTAGCCCTTGGGGATGGCGGTGACGTTGAACTTCTCCGGGGGGACTTCTTTGAGGGGGCCCGAGTATCCTGCGTGGGGGGAGAGGGATGGCATGGGCGGCTGCAGCCACAGCCGGCCTGGGGCAATGTCCCGAGCAGGGGAGAGGGGGCTGGGAACAGCCCTGCCTTCGCACGGCCATGGAGGACCTGCTGTTGGGGGCAGGATTCCATATGTATAACATAAATATGTTATATATTATGTTATATATTTATATATAAATACTCTGCGGGAGGGTTTTGGGGAGGACCCCTCAGCAGGCAGCAGCTCGCTGCCTCCAGCCCCACATTACTGAGATTACAACGGTGTCGGCTTTGGGGTGTAGGCGGCATTTACCCGGGGCCAGAGCATCGGGGTTGAGGACTTTGCTCATCTGCAAGACTTTCTCTGTCTTCTTGGGCACTTCGGGGGGGCCGCCCTGGGGCAGTGCTGCCACGTGGAGCTCGGAGTGGTAAGTCTGCTGGCCCCCGGCATCCTCCCCTGCCTGCGGAGGGGACAGTCAGCGGGGCGTGGGGAGCTCCCCCTGCCCCGGTTGGGACTGAGGAGCCTGTTGAAAGCACCTTGGAGCTTCTTCCACCTACTCACCATCCACTCGTTGGCCGTTCCCTCCGGGTCGCCTTTCTCGGTGCAGCGTGAGCCACCCACCCCCAGCCCTGGGAGCTGCAGGAGGTGAGGAGAGGGGTTAGTGGGTGCAGAGAGGGACCAGCACCCTTGCTCTTCGGTGGATGTTGAACCTGATGCTTGCCCATCTCCACGCCCAGCCCATCAAGCCACCTCTGCTCTCCCTTCGTCTTGGCGTAGCGGGCAGCTGAGCGTGGCCGCCCTGCTGAGAGACCCCCAGCCCCACGAGGAATCGCTTCCCTGCAAAGGCTGCGAGAGCTGGGGAAGTGCTGTCCAGCTCGGAGTCGGGGGATGAGCCGCAGACCCACCTTCCTGTAGCCGCTGGGATGCTCAAAGACGAAGCGCTGCATCCGCCTCTGGCGCTGCTGGAAGAGCTGGGAGCCGCGGTTGTTCCGCAGGGAGAGCTCCTCGATCATCAGGTCCTGCGGCGTGCTCACCTTCTTGCCCAGGTCCAGCTGGGGCACTGGGGAGGCCGGGGGAGAGCACAGCTACAGCTGAGGCTGCTGCAGCGCTGGGGACCCCCGTGCCCAGAGCAGAGACGGCGTGTCCCCTCGCCGGGGTCCCTGGCACGCGGCTCAGCCACGCGCCCACGCCGGGAGCTGCGCCAGGGACCGGTGTTCCCTCGGGGGGGGGAATTGTCGGGGGGTTAGCTCAGCTCCAGAGGCTCAAACAGCCTCTTCTGCTGCTGTGCATGGACGCCTTCAGCCTTCGACACACAATTGCCGCCCCTTGGGGCTGTGGTGCAAGAGGGGACCAAGAAAGCAGGCATGGAGGCCCTGGGGAGCGGGGCCACTGGCTTCAACCAGAGCTGGGTCTGGCCCCTAGGTGGGGGGCAGGACTGCCCTGGGACCAGCGGCACCCCCAGCCCCCCCTTACCATCTTCAGGGCCCGGCCTCATGATGGTCATCACTTGCTGCCACGCTCCTGGTGCAGCTCTGCGGGAGCGGGACGGATCCTGCCCGGCTGGAAGAGAGAGGCAGCCCCGGGGTGACACCAAGCATGGGGATGCATCAACCCCACGTGTGCCACAGGGAGAGGCCAGGCTTCGGCTGAGCATCTCCCCCAGACAGCATCACCCCTAACACCTCCCCTGGCCAGCATCATCCCCGTGCTACTCTCCATTCCCTTCAATAGACGCAGGGAAACGTCCAAAGCATGCCAGCCCTCAGCCACTGCTTGTCGTCTTTCCTTTCTGCCTTTCTTTAGGGCAGAAAATGTCCCCAGTTCTGTCCTTGCCCGCAGCGAGCCAACGTCCTCATGTCCTGACCCCCTCGGAGCAGCACCCGCTGCCCGCAGTCTGCCGGGTGCACGGGAGCCCTGCCTGCTCCCCCACCAACACCTCTGCCTCAGCAGAACTATTTTCAGCCGCTGGCCCCAAGGGTGCAGGAGCCACAACCCTGACCCTGCTGGGGAGCCGGCGATTCGGCCAGCGGCAAGACGGGGCGCGGGGCCACTGGGCTGGGTTGCTTCTTCACAGGGAGGCAGCTGGAGAGCAGCCCTGGTCTGAGCCCCGCGGGCTGTCCACCCGCAGCAGCACCCTCCCGCATGGCCGGGGCATTCGGCTTAGCAAGTGCGAGGAGCGGGGCGGTGGCTCAGCCCTGTTTGGTCCATCTGGCGTCCCTCAGCTCGGGCTGGTGCTGTGCAGCTTCCCCCAAGAGCCCTGGAGAGCAGGGGGTCCCCGCAGGGCCACAGCCACGGCTGCCTGGCACGCAGCTCCCTGCCAGCTCCGAGTTCAACATTAACCATCCGCACGGCAAGCACGGGACATGCACCCCATCCTTCCCTCAGCCCCCCTCTGGGAAGACCGTACCCTGACCCCCACGGTGGCGACGTCCCCGCTGCCAAGGCTGGGACGTCCCCAAGCCCTGTGCGCCCACCCGCTGACCCCAGCGTGGGACCTCACCTCCCCTACCTGGCCAGGGGACACCCCGGATGCTGGGGACTGAAGATGCTCTCCTGCTGTGCTGGGGACGAGGCCAAAGCCAAGCTGCGGCCAGCAGCGCTCGGTGGCCCTGGCTGGCCCTCCGTGGCACCCCCAGGCTCCCTGCTGCTCGCCCCGACCCGTGCTGGGCTCCAGCCCAGATGCCACGGCCCGGCTGCGGGACAGCAGTTATTTCTGGCTGAGAAAGGGGGCGGAGCAGGGTGACCCTTGGGGACCGGGATGCCGTCACCCCGGCACGGAGCAGGGCTGACGCTTAGGGATGGGGACACCGTCACCCCGGCACGGAGCAGGGCTGACCCTTGGGGACCGGGATGCCGTCACCCCGGCACGGAGCAGGGTGACCCTTGGGGACCGGGATGCCGTCACCCCGGCATGGAGCAGGGCTGACCCTTGGGGACCGGGATGCCGTCACCCCGGCATGGAGCAGGGCTGACCCTTGGGGACCGGGATGCCATCACGGAGCAGGGCTGACCCTTGGGGACCGGGATGCCGTCACCCCAGCACGGAGCAGGGCTGACCCTTGGGGACCGGGATGCCGTCACCCCGGCACGGAGCAGGGCTGACCCTTGGGGACCGGGATGCCGTCACCCCGGCATGGAGCAGGGCTGACCCTTGGGGTCCAGGATGCTGTCACCCCGGCACGGAGCAGGGCTGACCCTTGGGGACCGGGACTGTGGCTGTGCAGCAGCGGCAGGAGGCGGCCATGTGCCATGTGTGCCCCAACCACCTCAGGGACGGATCGGAGCAGGCAGGCCAGGCAGGCTGGGATAATGGCAGTTTATTTCTGAGCTGGGTATACAACTGTGTGGCGAAGGCGGGTCGTCGTGGCTGGTGGAGCGAGGGGGGGGGGCTGTGTCCTGGGAAGGGCAGGCTGCAGGGTGGGGGGACCCCAGGGGACAGGGATGGGCTGGCTGTGACGGCGCGTCCCAGGGAAAGGGAAGGGGTGACAGGGGCTCCCTGAATGGGGAACGTGCCAGAGCCCCGGCAGCCCAAACACATCCTCCTTTCTCGGTGCTGGTCTTACCAGCACTAAGGCTGCGTCCCCTGGGCGGGTGGCTGCTGTCACTGCCGTAGCATCTCCTGGCACCCCAGCTGGCTCCTGCTCACCCCTGGGTGGGGACAAGTGCTTTGGGGACCCATTGCCTTCCTGGGCACCCACTGCTCTCCCCAGGCTCTGCCACGTAACTGTGTCCACCCTGACGCCCTCCTCTCCCCATCACCCCCCCCCCCCCCCCCCCCCGACCCCGAGCCTCCCTCCGACACTGCTGCTCTCATGGAGCCTCTGCCCACCCCCCCAGCCCCTTGCAGGGCTCCCCATGGGGACACCGGCTTGTCCCCGAGACACTCTCAGCATCGCCTCCTGCACTGACACCTCCTTCAAACCCTCTGCAACCTGTACCACTTCCTTCGGCCCCCCCCCCAGCCCCCACCTCCTCCCACCCGCCCTGGCTGCCACAGCGCCTGCCTGTCCCCCTGTGTCCCTCCATCCCGCAGGGGTGAGGACAGGGATGGGGTGAGCCTGGTAATGGGGACGGTGACAGGGTACAGGACGGGGCTGTCCTTCTTTGCCTGGGCAGGGCGGGAGGGCACCTGTAAACGGTCCCCTTGACGTGGCAATAAATAACTTTGGCTCTCTTTTTGGTCACCAGGGAAGGATTTGGGGGAATTTCTTTGAGAAGGGGTCAGAAGTAAAAAAATAAGGCAATGAAGAATTGGGGGGCTGGGGGCTAGAATAAAAAAAAAAAAAAAAAAACTTTTCCTCCTCAAAATCTGGTTTCAGTTGCAAACAGCCAGATCTGGAGGCTGGGAGAGGGTGCCCTGGCCGCGGCACCCCCTCGGCACTGCCCACCCCTGCTGGGCACACCACGACCCCGCGGGCAGCGGCACCGGCCGTGCCACCCGGGAAAGCAGAGCTGCGGGGTGCTGGGGTCTGTGGCACCCCGGCGCTGGGGACAGGGGGCTTGCAGGGGACCACTGAGCCCGTCCCCATTCCTGCTCCGTGGTGCAGCGCTGCGGAGCGAGGGGGCTGTGCTGGGGGGCTGGCTCCCCCCGCTGCCGGCTCTGCCTGCTCTGCCTGCTGACCACGCAGTCCTGCCCCGAAAGGTTAGGGCGGTAAAAATAGCGCGGGGCCA
This sequence comes from Mycteria americana, assembly GCF_035582795.1. Classification (NCBI taxonomy): domain Eukaryota; kingdom Metazoa; phylum Chordata; class Aves; order Ciconiiformes; family Ciconiidae; genus Mycteria; species Mycteria americana. The sequence continues at coordinate 7,686,353 of NC_134372.1, read as the reverse complement.
CGGGACGGCGGGCAGGCGGGAGGCACCTGACCCCACCGGCACGCCGAGGGGCCACGGCAGCTCCGCCGGGGAGCGGGGACACCGTTTTTTGGGGACCTCAGCCCCGAGGGTTGGGGTGTTCCCGGTGGGGTGGTCAGCGGGTGGCATCGCCCGGGCTGGTGGGACCGGGGAGAGGGTGGCCTGGCCGGGGCCGGCTTGTCTAGGAGGTGCAGGGGGCCCCCGAGGGAAGCCCCCCTGGCTTCAGCCGCAGGCTGCCGGTCCAGCCTCGGGGGCAGAGGTTGAAGCTGTGGATGCCCGGGCTCTTGGCCCCCGAGTCTTCGGAGTCGAGGGAGACGTCCGAGTCCGTCGGGGACCGGGAGGTGCAGCGCTTGGCCGGGGACCGCCCGCCCACCACAGGGGATGGCAGGGGGCTCTTGGGGCTGGGGGACAGCCCGGGGACGGGGCAGGAGGACACACCGGGTGGCAGCAGGAGCCGGCGACCCTCTGCCCAGGTGGCTCGGGGCATCCCTGGGGAGGCACAAAATTGGGGGCCGTCTGCCCGGGGCGATCGCAGTGGGCTTTTGTGGGTGGGCGAGGGGCTGCCCAGGCCCCCCGGCACACTGCTGGCAGCCTGCGGCGCTCGGGCTCTGGAGCTCTCCGGCCGCGCTGGCCGGGGGGACTGGGGCAGGCTGGGGGGGCCGGCGGGGATGGGGGTGAAGGGCCGGGAGCCGTCCAGCCCCACGGCTTTGGGAGAGGAGCTCTTCCTCCGGGCAGCGTTGATGATGTTCCTGGCGAGCCGGGCTTGCATCTGCCGGCTGGCCCGGGGGTCAGCGTCCTGCCGCAGCGGGGACAGGGACCTCTCGCTCCACGGAGGGGACGTGGGGGGTCCCTCGTCCAGCTCGGGCACCGAGGCCGGGCTGGCCCAGCCGTCCAGGCTGCCCGGGCACCGCGCCAGCCGGGACGTCCAGGTGGGCGAGGCGGGGAGGGACGGCCGCCTTTCCTGGAGGGGACAGAGAGCGGGTTAGTGCCGGCACCCCTCGGGGGGATGAAGGGGGCAGAGCAGAGGGACAGGGGCAGGATTGGGGCTGGGGCGAGCTCCGTGCTGGCTCAGCCCTGTGGGAACTGGGGATGCATCCTTGTGCATTGCACCCCCTGCAAGGGCCCCCCCCTCCCCCCCCCCCCCCAACAAATGATGCATTTCCCTCTGCACCCCCTCACCAGCCAAGGGGGTCGGGGCAGGCTGAGCCTGCAATTAATCATCCTTGCCCAAAATATGACCCAGGACCTCTCACTACCTGCAGCTTCCTAAAGCCTCCCTCCGGGTGATGCACGGAGGCCCCCCCTGCGCTGCCGCAGGGGTCCATCGCCCAGCAGCTGCTCCCCAGCCAGGAAAGAGAAGAGCCAGGTCTGACAGCGCAGAGAGTGTATTCAGAAAGAGGGGGGAAAAAAAGAAAAATGCAGGAGAAATAAAAGCACAGTCGAAAGGCAACTCGTTACCGTGGGGAGAGCAGCGGGAGCAAGGGACGGGCAGAGGCACGGCTGGACCACGAGCACCGGGCTGAGCATCGCCGAGCTGGCCCTGCCCTCCTCTGCCCGGCACATCCCTCGCTCCCGGCTGTGCCAAGCAGCGCTGCCCGTCCCCAGCTCCAGCACCGAGCGTGGGGAGGGACAGGGACCCCGCGGTGTCCCCAGCTCTGCCGTTCCCCAGGGATGTGGCTCTCCTCCGTGGCGTGGAAGCAAACGAGGACAGATCCTGAAGGAGCAGCAAAAGAGACAGGAGCAGGCACAGTGAGGCGGAAAGGCGGTGTGTCCCCTCTGGGTTTGCTTTGGTAGGAGGCCGATGGGAGCCGGCAGGACAGAGGGGGTGCAGGTGAGCGGGCAGAGCCGGCAGCTGCCAGCTACGAGAGCTGGAAAGGCAGGAGGCAAGGAAAGGACGGAGCCAGAGATGCGATGCTCCATACAGTTTCCAGGCGAGAGAAGAGAGAAAGTGCCAGCAGTCCTGCGGGATGGGCAGGCTCCGACAGCTCTTTGGGATCCTGGGGGCTCTACGCCCCCGATTCCTGCCGCCTCCCCGGGACCCCTCGGCTCCCAGCACATCGGGGGCTCGGCAGCGCCTGTCTCACCCATGGTCCCGGCACTGCAGCCTCACAGCTACTTCCTTTTTCTATTTCCTTTTCTTTTTTCCCCCTTTTTTGTGGTTGGTTTGGCTTTTGGCACACCCGTGAGCACTTAGGGAGGACTTGGCCGGCGGAGGGAAGCCTAAAACCCCCATGTTTTTCTCTCCACCACCGCTACTTGTAGTAAAAAGAAGGTTTCCACACCTGCGGCTCGATGCCGGCATTCCTGGTGGAGTAAGAAGGCCGGGGGGCCTGGAAGCCCCCCTTCGCTCGGGGCGGCAGCAGGCGGCATGGGGTGGCCAGCAGCACCTCAGTCGGGGCTCCGGGACCGGCACGGCTGCCGTGAGTCAGGGGCAGAGCCCCAGCAGCGCCGGGGAAGGGGCTGGAGGTGGTCTGGCCGGCGCCGGGCACAGCGGGGGCATGCCAAATTGGGGAAGGAGGCAACGGAGAGGTCAGGCAGGAGGTTTGCTGGGGGTAGGGGTAGGCATCAGGAAGAGAGGGTCTAGGTGGAGGCATCTCCCGGGGCATGGACCTCGCTGGCCCCTTGGATGGGGAGAGGATGAAGAGCGAAGACTGGAGCTGGTAGGGCTGGTGCTTGGAGATCTCTAGCTCTTTCTGGGAGACCTCATTCTCCATCAGGTTGCTGCCATACAGAGATGCCGGGGGGGTTTTGGAGGGCCTGGAGGGACTCTTGGAGGGGTGTCTGGAGACCATGGGCGACAGGCAAGCGTTGGCGTCGTACTTCCAGGAGGGAGGCAGGGACATGGTGGGCGACGGGGACCGCAGCAGCTCGGGCTGGGAGGGAGCCTCGATGATGAACTTCTCCATCCTGGACTGCCGGCGGGCGAAGAGCTCGGCCCCCTTCCCTCTCGCTTCGCTGAGGTTGTGGCTGGGCTGCGGCTTCGGCTTGGGCTGGATGGTGGGGGACTTGAGGCAGGAGGACCACGCCGGAGCATCGTCGGCCGGTGGGAGGTGCTGCCCGCCCCTGGCTGCTCTGTTGGGGACAAAGTTGGCGGCTTCAGCCCCGAGGGCAAAGGGCTCGTCCTCGGCACCGGGCTCCCCCTGCTCCTTCTGCTTCTTCCTGCTGTCCGCACTCTGGACCAAGTCCAGCAGATCGGGGTTGGGGCCCAGCTTCGGCTTCTCGACAAAAGTGAACATGGACTTTTTGCCGGCTCTCCGGGCGGCCGACTCCTCCAGGATCCCCGTTTTGGGCAGGGGGTTCGGTCCGCTCACCCCGCAGCCCAGGGGGGGACCTGGCAGCATCTTCTGCTCCCGGGGTGGGTACAGGGCCGAGTAGGCGGGGGGCGAGCGGACACGGGTGAGCGGTGGGGGGCTGCTCAGGGTCTCCGCATAGGTGGGCGGCGGGGGCAGCTCAGCAGCGGGGGGTCCCTCCGCGGGCTGGCCACTGGTGGGGGACGCCTGGGTGCCGAAGGGTCTGGCCGTCCGGTTCTTCACGGGCTTGGGCTTGGCCAGGGTGAGATGGACCTCGTAGTACTGCCGGCTTCGCGCCCCGTTCTGCTCCCGGCTGGCCGGGGATGCCGTCCCTGTGGCTGTCCCTGCCGGCGCGCTGGGCACCTCACCGGGCACCTCGCCGTTCTTCCCCTTCTCGGGGCTCTGCGGCAGGGCAAGAGCCGCCGCGCTCGGCCCCGCAGGGGCTCCCGCATCCCCGAGCCCCCCCGTCCCACTCTCCATCCCGCCGGCAGCCCGCTCCTGCACGCCGTTGGCGGCAGCCGATGCCATGTTCTCCTTCAGGTAGATGCTAAGCGGGACCTGCTGGGCTTCGGCAGGCGGCCTCCGGCACGGCTCCTCTCCCGGGGTGCCAGGCTGGCTGGGCTCCGGCTTTGCCCCCTGCCCCTCGCCCTCTTCCATGGCTGCTTGCCGAGGCCGGGGCGCAGGGCTCAGCGGCAGCCCCCCGCCATGCCCGGCCCCGGCGAGCCCGTCCACGCGCTGCTTGCGGCGGTTGAAGAGCAGGACGCCCTTGGAGCTGGGGCCGGGTGCCGTGGTGAGCTGCGCCGCGATCCTCCGGCTCCGCGCCTTCGCCTCCTTCAGCTCCTTCTCGGAGAGGCTGGCGCTGCGGGAGAGACCTGGGCAGGGGGGAGAGGGGAGTTAGGGGGGATCAGCGGGGACGTGGGACCCCAGCCCTCCCTGTCCAGGACTGGCAGCCCTTCCTCCAGGTCTCCCTCGGCACCCCAGCTCCTTCCCCGGCAGCTGGGGGAAGGCAGAAGGGACGCTCCGGGGCTGGGGTACGCGGCGGGGGGGATATCGTAGTCCGGGGGTGATGGGAATGCAGCGCGGCCCATGCCGAGACGCTGAGCTGCAGCTCTGCATGCTGGGGGGACAGATAGCACAGCCCAAGGGACACCCAGGGGCACTCAGGACCTTTCCTCCCGTCCCGCCGCGGTGACCGTATGGGAAAGGAATTTCTCCAAGGGCTTCGGCAGATCTCAGGTTGCAGCTCACAAGGTTTTGGCCCCGGCTCGAAAAGGCAGTGGGCAGGGAAGGGGCCAGCGCATGTCCCCCGGCCCCTCGCCCCAAATCCCAGCACGCTCAGCCCGGAGCGGGCAGGAAAGCAAACCCAGCATCAGCAGGGAGATGCCAGCCCGCCATAATCTCTCGGCAAAGCCGGTGGCCAGCCCCATCTGGGGACCGATTTATGGAGCAACGCGAGATGGCAGCAGCCAACAGAAGCTGTGCAGATCCCGACCCGCCGGACACGGACACAGCCCGCAGCAAGGCACCAACCTCATGCCTCGGGAGCCTACGCGAGTGCTAAAAGCAAAGTGCTAAAAGCCCAGCGAAAGCCCCGCGGTGAGTGGCCGGAGTGCCGCTGGGCTTCTTGTGTGCTGGCCAAAAGGTCAGGGCACCGGCCCTTCCCGAAGGCCGAAAGGATGTTGAGCTGCCGGGAACGCATTTTCTCGGGGTGAGCAATTTCCTACAAGCGCGCCCTGAAGCGCCCGTGGGAAGGGCAGCGTCCCCAGCCCCGCCGAGGCCACTGCTCGGGGACAGACACCGGTGTGGAGCAACAGCATCACCCCAGCACCCACCAAGGGTGCAGCCCCTCCCCAAAGGCGCTGCCGGCATGGCTGTGATGGGGTGCCCCGCTCTGGCCCCAGCAGGGAGGTGGGTGGTCAGGGCCACCCGCCCCAAGCCCCAATCCTCCGGGCACCGACAGCACCCGCTCCCCTTCCCTTCCCTTCCCATCCCATCCCTTCCTTCATGTGTTTCTCATTTTCTTGCCTTCTGTGCCGCTTGGGAGCCTTCCAGGATATTTTCAGCAGTGGCTCAGCCTACCAGCGAGGGAAGGGATGAATGACTAAGCCAAATCCTTCCAGCAAGCCCACGGCGAGGCAGGAGGGCTGCTGCAAACTGGGCACCTCCTCTTCCTCACCCTTCATCCTTCTCGCCTCCCTCGGCACCCAGCAAGTCCCTGCCCTGGCCCCAGCACCGCCAAGGCGTGCAGGATGGCCCTGCCTCCCTGAAGGGGCCGGAGAGGAGGAGGAGAAGGGTGGATGAAGCCTTCGGGCTGCTTGACAGGAGGGTTTTGGCTGGGCACGGGGGAGAGGAGGCAGAGATGCCAGTGGAAACTCTCTCCTGGAGACAAGGAGCCTGTCCGCAGCGACGATGCCGGCAGCCAGCATCTCCCCCGGTTAGCGCCCGGCATTGTTTAACGCCCCATTTCTATTTGCTTTGGCGGCGGCACAGAGCGGGACCGCGGTTTCCTCCGGCCGGGCTGGCTGGAGGGTGGCCAGGACTGCGGCTCCCGCTCCACGGGGTCACCCTCGCTGCCTTTATCTCCGAAACGGAGGAGAAATACGGCCAAGGAGCCATTGAGAAATAAGCCACAGGCTCCAGATGTCTGCGAAATCCGTGCTCCGAGCCGAGCATCCCTGCTTCCTCGGAGGCCGAGGCCGCCTAAGAAGCCGAGCTCTCAGCGGAGCCATTTCGCAGCCTCTCGCTCTTGCTACTGCCTTTTAACAGCAACCGAGGGGCCTTGGGGGATCTCCTCTGCGCTGGAGGGATGACTCAGCTCTTGGCCAGCCCGTTCCTGCTTGGACTAGCCGCCGGATACACTCCCGCGTAGCCGGGACCAGCACTGGGATTTGTCCCCCGGGATTTTTCCCCCAGGTATCCCCATCCCTTGCTGACACCCTAGGCACGGGCATCCCTCCAGGCCAAGGGGTGCTGCCGGGTGGGAGCCCCCCACCTGAAATCCCCCACGTGGCATCCGCTCCCATCATCGCCTTGCGGCTCCCCATCCCCTACGTGCTTCCAGCAGCCCCTCTGCCCAGCTGGTACCTGCCATTCCCGGGCTGCTCCACCCAAGCCCACTGGAAATGAATCCCTCAGGGTACTAATGGAGATGGGGGGGCAATAATTGCTCTTCACATTCAATTTTTATCACACAGATGGAGAGCACCGAAGCCTCCGGCAGGCCAGAGGAAATCGCAAAGAACAACCCTGTACACCGCCCTGCTTGCACAGCCGCACACAGCCCAGAGGACGGACGGACGGACAGACCCTGCAGCCCTGCAACCCAGCTCTGCAGGCACCGCTGCAAATGTGGCTCGTCATCGCTCAACCCGGAGTGATATCCCATCCCCAGCCAACGGCAGGGACCACCTCCCTCCCTCCTTCCCTCCGGTCTGAGCATAGGACGAGGTTACTCGACCTGGCGTGAGAGCCTTTAGCCATCTGCCATGGCGGCCGGAGGGACTGCCATCACCCAGGGTGGGTCCTGCGCCCCTCGCTCCCCTCCCGGCCGCAGGGAACACCCCTTCACCCTCCCCCACCATCCCCTGCCAGCCGGGGAGCCTCGGGTGGGTCTGGCTGGGTGCTTCCCCCGGCCCCAGGCAGGCGGGAGGGAGCTCAATGTGCTGAGCACGTCCGGGTGCTGGGGAAGAGGAGGAGGGGTGCAGGGCTGAAGGCAGCCCGAGCGGCGCGGGGAGGAGGCGAAAACAAAACTATGCGCAGCCGAGGGCGCCCGGGTCTCACGCGGCACTGGAAACCGGCTTCCGCCCATTAACAGGAGTCCAGTCCAAAATCCGAAGGGTGACCGGCTCTTCTCGCGCTCTTCCACTCTTCCTTCCTTCCTTCCCACGCCACGCACTGGCTTGCCACCACGCCGCCCTTTGGGAAGGAAACGTCTCCCCTCTCCAAAGGTCCCGGCTTCTTCGCAGAGCAACGAATCCAGCCCCACCAGCCTTCTCCGCTGCCGCGTCCCTGCGTTGGGGGGTCCCCCGGCAGCCCCCAGCCCTGTGGTCCAGGGATGCTGGGGAAGGAGATGCTCCCTGTGCCCCACAGCATCACTGCGCTCCCGGCACACGCGAGCAGCCGGCCAACAGCCCCCGAGTGCTGTTTCAGTGCAATGCACTTCAGCTCCAGCCAGAGGAGCCTATAGATGTCTATCTATATATTTATATAGGCACTTGCTCCGTAGGTTTCCTGTTGCTCCAGGGGTTACTTCCAGCAATATCCCCCAAGTGCAGGGCTTAACAGCTTCTTACCGAGCTGTCAGTCATCCTTCCCGCAGCACGTATTATGCTCTCTCCTCCAGAGCGAGGATGACGAGGGTGATGAAAGGCATTTTTGTTGCGCTCCCCTCCTGGCCAGATGGGAAAAAAAATTTCCTTCCAGCTCAGCTTTCCGTGCAAAGGATGGGTCCCCCCGCACAGTGCTACTGCAGAGCACCTGAAGCCCAGCCAGCAAAGGCTGGCGTCACCATCTGACCCCAAATGATGGTGAAGGATGTATCAGACCCTGCTTGTGGCCTTCCCTGCCCTGACACCCACCCCAAAAGCTGGAATGAGATGAGGATTTGGCTCCAAACTGCAGGGAGGGGAGATACCCCAGGGCTCTCTGAGCAGACGATTCAGTGGAAGTTGCTGGTCTTGGTGCGGCCGGGATGTCACATGAAGAAAACCAGCGACTTGGAAGCTGCCACCTTGCAGGTTTGGGTGGCTGCAAGCACCGGGCGTGACGGTGAGAAGTCCTCGTATGGAGAACCCAAGAGGTATCAGAGTGCCGGTGAGGCCGGTGGGATGCAACAGGCCATGTGAAATCTTGGACTCAAGGCTGGCAGGTGACTCCAAAATCTATCCCTAGCCTGCTCCTGGTTTGGACGCTTGGCCATCCCAACGCTGCCGCCCGCCTTGGCCAGCTCACAGGAGGATGCTCAGGATGTCCCACCGGCCCACCCACCGGCCCCAGGGCTGTCCAGGGCCAGGCAGAGCACGGACCCGAGACCCCAAATCCACCTTCGCACAGCGCAGCGGCCGCCATCCATAACCAGCAGGTGCTTTTCCCCCTTTCCGAACATTTCTTGGGCTGCTGTGGGACAACCCAAACAGCGTCTCTCGCTGGCAAAATCCCACCAGCAAAACCAAGAATTAAACCGAGACAAAGCCCATCTCCGGAGGGACGCACGCCGCCGCCACGCCACCTCCCTGCCGCGAACCCGTACGCACATCTACAGCCGGGCGGTGCTGGGGAGGGGGAATCCAGTGTTTTCACCCAAACATTGAGGGCTTTGGACACCGAGGAAATGTAAGCAGGTTTTTTGGCAGAGAAGCCAACTGGCCCTTTGCCCCAACTACAGCTGTGCAGGATTTTTTGTAGTGCGCACTAACTCACATACATTTAAGCCTGTGCTTCCCTCCAGCTCCCAGCGTTATCCCAAATAATCTGCTGCTAGGAAAACAAGGAGGGTAGCACACACAGGCAGTCGAGCTAGCTAGAAACAGATATGATTCAAACAGGGATAAAAATATGACAATTTTCTGCCTCGTTCCCAGCTTCCAACCCTCCTATACCCCAGATATAAAACCTCCATGAAGTTTTTATCCATGCTGGCCCTGCAGACCTGAAAAACCCCGGCTCAAGCGGTGGGTGCTGTGGTGGAAGCAACCTCGCCTGCCTGGCAGGGCGCACCATGCTGGGCCTCTCCTCTCGGGTGCCTTTGCCAGTGACAAAATCTGGCACAGCAAGAAAATTCGATGCGCTTGCAAGTTTTCCCTGTGCTCTGTTCACAAGGGCTTTGCTGGATTTGGAGCTGTTTGCCTCTCAATGCTCCTCCCGGCTCACAGCCGTGTCCCAGCCTTGCCTGGCGCTCAGCACCCAAATCCTGCCAAAAATGGCCCCGAAGTCTCCAAGCACCAAGCCCCGGGGTGCCGATCTGCCACCCGGGGGGAGGGGGAAGAGGGGCTGGGGGGGTTTGCTCTTTAATATGGACGGGCTGCCCCTGCCCCAGCCCCGCTTTCCTGGGGCACGCCAAGCCGAGGGGATGCAGCGAGCAGCCCCAGCCCTGCGTGCATCCGTGCTGGGGAAGAAGAGGCAGCTGCTACCGCAAAAGTGGGGGTAGCACCTTCCCCCAGCCAGCCAAAATTAAGCTTTTAGCTTTGCAAAAGGAGGCTGGAGCTGGGCAGACCTCCTCCGGGCTGCCCCGCCATCCATCTGCCTGGCACGCAACAGAGCCAGCCCATCCCATGGCCGGGTACCACGGGGACCCCAGCCCGCCTGGCAAGTGAGTCCCAGCCCCGCTATGCCCACCGGCACTCGGACTCGCCGCGACACATCCCGGGCCGCTGGGGCCCCGGTGACAGCCCCGCCGAGCTGGTGCCATGAGCCGGAGGCGCTGGCCTGGCCAGAGAAGGTCATCTGGCTCGGCTCGTCCCGGTCGGATGGACGGAGCGGGGAGGGGAGCGGGATGAAACAGGGCCTTCGCCTGTCCCTTGCACAACCCGTAAGGGATCCATCCCGCTGGCTGCCAAGCCGGAGCGACAGACCTCGTGTCTCCAGTGTGGGGTGGCACGGCCAGGGAAGGGGACACGTCCCCGCCGGGGGGGCCGGGGGACATTGCCTGGGAAGACGCTCTGCAGAGCTGGGAGGTACGACCCCGCCGAGCCCCGGGGGGGACCCCCACGTCCCCCCACGTCCCCCCACGTCCCCCCGCTGTGCCTCCCACGCTCCGTGCGGGACCCGCGGGTGTGGGCAGAGGGAACCGACACCCGCCCGGCTGATTTACCGAGAGAGAAACCCCGCTCAGCCCTCGTTTCCCCCCCGCGCTGCCTGCGGCTCCACTCGCCTGCCCTTCGCCCACCATCAGCACCCCACGGGGGGTTCTGGGCGTGCACGCCCGGCCCCCCCCCGAGCACTGCCAGCCCCCAGCACATCCCCAGATCCCAGCCCCCCCCGGTCGCCCCCCTCTGCGCTCCCACCCGCCCCCCCGCTTCTGCACGGGCACCCCCCGACCCCCCGGTCCCTGCCCCGGCCCCCCCGACCGGCTGCCCGCCGCCCCCCGGCACCCCCAGCCCCGCAGCCCCGCCCGGGGGCAGCCGCCGCCTCCCCAGCCCCGGCCCTACCCGCGGTGCCGGTGCCGGTGCCGGTGCCGGTGCCGGTGCCGGTGCCGGTGCCGCCGCCGCCCCTCGCAGCCCGACTGCACCGGGGAGGAGGCGGCGGGCAGGAAAGTTGCGGCAGCTCCGCCCTCGGAGCGGGCCCGGGGGGGCGGCGGGCGGGGGCCGGGGCCGGGGGGTGGTGGGTCCCGCCGGCCCTGCCCCTGCCCCTGCCCCTGCCCCTGCCCCTGCCCGCCCCGCCCGACCGGACGGGACGGGTCCCCCTCCCCGGCGGCACCGGCAGCCGCCCCGCCGCCCCGGCTGCCCCCGGCGGCCCTGCCCGCCGCTTCCCGTCCCGGCGGGGTCCGCCCTGAGCCCGCGGCCGGTGTGAGAGCAGTCGGGCACCCCCTTACCCTGCCCGGGGCATCCCCTTACCCTGCCCGGGGCATCCCCCTTACCCTGCCCGGGGCACCCCCTTGCCCTGCCCGGGGTATCCCCCTTACCCTGCCTGGGGCATCCCCTTATCCCATCCTGGGGCACCCCCTTACCCTGCCCGGGGCATCCCCTTATCCCATCCTGGGTCACCCCCTTGCCCAGCTCTGCGCATCCCCTCACCCCAGCCCCGAGCATCCCCCCACCCCACCCCTCACCCCCTTTCCCTCCTCCCAGCACTGCTGGGGACCTGCAGCACTTTACCTGGTGGGGAAGCAGGGCCTCCCCTTGCTGCTGGTTTCCCCCCTGCCTAAAGAGTTGGGGCACTTGGAACTGGGCAAAAATCCAGCACCAGTGTCACCACCCTGGGGACCCCCTGGGAAGAGCACCGAAAGCCCTCTGCCACAGGTGGTCTGCTCCCAGTGACGGGGGGACTACTGTCCTGGGCGAGATGATTCCTGGGGAGCCAGCATCACCTCCCACCGCCACCGCCCCGCTCGCACTGGGGCCGCAGAGCTCCTGGGCACTGCTGCGGGTGGGACCAGCCTCAAACCCCTTCCCGCGCCTGTCCACACCGCAGGATGAGCTCGTGGCCTTATTTTTTGCCTTTCTAATTTCCTTTCTTCCTGTCCTTTGCTTTTTTGTGCTTTTCTGGTTTTTGAGGGAGACTGGCGCTGGCTCGGCAGCCCCCAGGGAGCGAAACCTTCCGTTTATTTGCACACCAGACAGAGAAACCAGTCCTGCCTCCTGCATCTCCCAGCCGCTGCCTCTACCCGGGGCTCCTGCGCTCCCCAGCCTGCCCCAAGAGGTGCCAACCAGCTCGGGCCGCTGTGCCGGATATTTGGGAGCAGCCAGCCTGGCCTTGGGCTGCTGGACGGGGACCAAAGGGGCACCCGGGACCTGCCTGGGTGGGTCTGCACTGCTTGGGGGGGCACCTGCTTGGCTCCCAGCTCGTGGGACCACCCCTGTGCGATTTTGGGTGCAGATGGATGCACCCCTTTCTCTTGCAGGAGCTGCATGGGGGGTGGAGTGGGTGTATTTTACCCCCAGCCAGCTAAGGAGAAGAGGAGCAAATCCCTGACGCCTCCCGGGGATGCTCCTGCAAACACCCTGCTGCAGAGGCAGCTCCGATGCCACCTGCGCAGGGACCTGCCCTTCCCTCCCTCCTCTGCCGCCGTCCCTGCTCTGGACCAAACCTCTCCTTCGCAAACCTGCAGGTTTTTCTCAAGGTCCCGGCGCTGCTGCCGGCGCTCAGGACCCTCAGCAACATCCTGCCCGGAGGCTCTGGAAAGTCTGACGGGTCCCGCAGGCAGCGGCTGGTGGTGATCTCACTTGGAGGGGGAGGAAACGGGACAGACAAACTCTTTCCAACAAACCTGTTGAGTTACTTTAAAATTCCAGGCTGGCAGCAAAAGTGCTGGATGGTGGCGCGGGTTAGGAAAATGCTGAGCCTGGACAGAGTCAGGCCTGACCTTTCCCCGCTGCAGATCTGCCATCCCAGAGCAGAGTGAGAACTGGGAAGACTATTTGGGTCCGTCTGGTTTGCGTGCTGAGCCCTGAAACACGACGCCCGTACGGCCGGGGAGCTGCTGCGGCAGCAGGGAGCCAAAGGGCTTGGCTGAGCTTCCCAGCCCTTGTCCCATCCAGGGAGCCGCTGGTTTTGAGGACGTCTGACACCCCAAAAAGGCAGGGGACAGATTCTGGACACCAGGTTTATGTCGAGCATCCTCAGCCAGTCCCGTCCCTCCCCATCCTGGGGACTGCTTTGGGAAAACCAGGCTCTGAGCAGAGCAGCAGCATCCGATAACGCCATCCCATGGGGACAGTGACACACCTGCCCCGGCGCCGCATGGCAGCTGAGATAACAGCTGGGCAGGAGCAAAATAGAAAGAAGGGTGGAAGCAGGGTTTAAAAATGGGTCCAATGTCTGTAAGAGGATGGGTCTAATCCTGTGGGAGCATCTCCCCTGGGTGGGGAGGTCTGGGCATGGGAGCGACTGTGGTAACCCTAGATATGCGCCTGTATTTGTGTCACTGGGGCCGAAGGGACAGTCACAGAGAGGAACGGCTGCAAAACAGGGTTGTGAAGCGAGGTGATGGCAGAGAGCATTGTAGGAACCAACCGGCCTGAAATAAAGCGCTTAATTTTTAAACCAGGGGCTGAAAGAGAGATGGCTCCAAGCCACCTAATGAATGCTTGGCCATCCCCGCCCAGACCGACCAGGGAGACGTGTCCCTGTCCCAGGCAGCACCCCAAGAGCTGGCCCTGATCACCCCACTTTTGGCAGGGTCCCGTCGAGCCCCAAGGCCAGGGTGAGGGCCGGGAAGCCCACCCCGCTTCTGCTGCACTTGGAGTTTGGTTGAGCTCTTGGAAACCACGGGAACCCACCCGCTGCCTTCCCACCCCCCTCCCGAGAAAAGCCACGGATTCCTCCTTACTTTTAAGGCCAGAGACATCATCTCAAGCTAAAAAAGTCCCAGCAGCTCACTGGGAGCCTGGGACCTCTAACCCAGCAGAGGTCCCGCCCTGGGAAGAGCCAGGCGTTCCCACCGCTTTGCTGGGCACTGGGATCACAGCAGTGCTTTTCGGGGTGTGGGACGGTGGCCAAAGGGGGTTTCTCTTACCCGTTTTCCTCGGCTCGCTGGCGGGGTTGACGAGGACCCGTTGGATCTTCACCACTTTCCACTCCTGGCTGGGGTTGGCCACGGGGCTGGCTGCTGTGGGGGGCAGCTCTGGGGCAGAGCCGGGGAATTTTGGGGGGGCTGCGGGCTCAGCCGCCGAGGCCAGGCTGCTGCTGTCCAATGTGGGACCCGGCGCATCTCCATTGAGCCCCCCGGGCTCCCGCTGGCAGCTCCCGCTTGCATTCCCTCCCAGCAGCCCCGTCCATCCCTGCTGCTCGACCGGCTCGGAGGCAGGAGCGTCCCGGAGCTGACGGCACCTCTGCCTCCCTCTGCTCCCCCTCTCCTGCCAACAGCCGGTGTCCCCCTCGGCCGCCCCACAGACACACGGGTTTTGCACGGCCTCGCCGGGTGTGGGGCAGCCGGGCTGGGTTTGCAGGCAGGGCTGCCGGAGCGTTGCCTTCAGCATCTTTGCCGCTTTCCTTCGCTGGCACTCCAGGGCCTTTCAAACCTGCTCCGCATGGCCGGGGGGCTGGCTCCTCCCCGGCAGCGTCCCTCGGAGCACGGGCAGCATCCAAGAGGGAAGATGGCCACGTGCCGGGCGCAAGCCCAGCTTTACTCCTCTTTCAGGCAGGAGGACCGGGCACGACACCACGGGAGTGGGCAGCTTTCGGAGACCCAGCCGCAGGGATTTGCCTGGAGGACACACGTCGCCAAGGAGGATTTTGCGGGAATTTCTCTTGTCCAGGCGGGCAGAGGAGCAGCGTCTAAAGACCTGTGCGAAGGGAAGGGGGAGTGTTGGGGATGCTTGTGCACGCACTGATTTCCTCTGGCTGCAGCCAGCGGAGCAGCTCCTGGCGTCCCCAGCCTGGGCTCCAGCCCCAGCACCACTCCCCACGAGGAAGGACCCCCTGAGATGCAAACACTCCTTACCAGCTCATTTGGAAATGCCCCCCACCCCAGCAGCCCCCCCCAGTGCCACGCTTACCATGCCAGCACCCTTGCCCAACTGTCATCACCCCGGAGGCAGTGCCCAGGGCCGGAGCACGGTGCCCGGCTCCCTTTGCTTTAGCAGCCCAGATGTGGGCACAGAGACCCCCGTTTGTGGCCAGCGCTGGGGGATGGTTGCTGTTCAGGAGGTGGGAGCATTCGGGGAAGAAGCCCGTTCCCTGCAGACGGGGGGGTTGCTCAGGGTTAGCAGGAGCTCTGGCTCCCACCTCCATCATGCTGGAAAGCGAAATTCCCAGCATCCAGCTAACAAAGCCGCGTTTAACCATTGAGTGACTCACGCGGTGCCGGGACAAGCGCAGACAGACCCACTTCCCCTCCGCAGAGCATAAATCCTGCCGAATGACGAATGCGCGCACCGACACAGCCGAGAGGCGAGGTATCGGCTGGGAGAGGGGGATGTCGTCGCTCCCGGGGCAGGATACGGGTTACAGCGTACAGGGGAAATTCCTGTGCCGTGAGTCCTCCGCAGCTGCTCCGCGCAGCATCGCCCAGCCGCGCCGGCTGCAAGGCTGGGTCCCAGGGAAGCACCCGCTGGGCACCGCTGCTGCTGGGAGACCCACAGAGCCCACGGCACACGGACCCTGATGGATCCCCCAGCCTAAGAGCCAGCCGAGGAGGAAAAGAGGATTCTGCTCGACCCAAAACCCTCCCTGAGTTATTGCAAGATTTTTCAGTGAAATAAGAAAACGCACTAGGTCAATGCCACAGGTTGAGCTCAGGCAGGAATAGACCCTGCAGGAATAGACACCTTAGCGAGGTTATTTTGGAAGCGAAGGCAGATTTGAAAACAGCCAGTGAAAGCTTTGCTGCTGAACAGGCACTCGGGCATTTCCCAAACACAAGGCTGCATTTTTTTGAGAATGCCCAAAGGAAATCTTCTGCCCTTTCTGAAATCCTTCCTCCTGCCTCGCTGCTCTGCTGCAATTATTCAACACTGATTTGTAAGGAGATCCTGGGGGGGAAAATTTCAATATTTCTCTCTGAAAAAGGAATCTCACCCTGCTCTTTATGCGACTGGGGGCCCCAATAGTTGCAGGAAGCCACCCACATCTTTCCTTAGAAACATGGCAAGTTGTGGGAGCTGGAGGGAGCTGGCTTATCTCAAACGAGGACAAAGAGAAAGTTGCCGAAAATAGCCCCAGCCCAGCCCGGGTCAGCAGAGATCCTCTCGGAGCAGCTCTGCCACCTCCCCGCTCCCACCCCCTCGCCGCATCCGTAGGGAGAAGGTTTCTCGGGCGGCACGATTCCCGCCCATCCTACACCGGAGCTGCCTTGACGTTTGCTGGGCGAGCCCACTGTACCCTGAAAACCATCTCCCAAAGCCACCCCCTTCCATTTCGGGAACGCTTCCTGCAGATGGGCATATCCCGGGGACAGGCGCCCACGATCCCGGCGTTCCCCGGGCAAACCCCTCCTTGGCGAGACCCGAGCAGCGGCGTTCCCTGAGGACACGCCGCGGGGACGGGGCCGCCCACGCTGCCAAAATAGCGAGTGACACATCTGCTGCCTCACTGGGGGCCAGTCTGAGCCCGGCACTGCGGTGGGGGAACGGCGGCAGAGCTGCGGCCGAGTGGCCGCCTTCCCCCCAGGACACGGCTCTTGGGCTCTGCAAGCAGCACAGGAAGGGAATATTTATAGGTAACGTGCATCTCTAGCAAATGCTGCGGGGCTGATCCTGTCTGCTCAAAGACCGGCGGGGTAGGGTGGGTATATATGCCCCGGGTGCGTCACTGCACCGGCAAAGAGGAGCAGCGTCGCCAGCCGCGTCCACGAAACCAGGCTGAGATAACAACCGCCCGCCTGTGCGGACCCCCGCCTGCAGAATGAGGCTGTAAAGGGGCATGAGGGTCATTTTGGGGACTATTTCAGAGGTGCAGCACCAAACTGGGGAGCAAGGGATGCTCAAGCCGGGCGCTGTGCCCAGCTCACAGCCCCAACAAGCCGCTGCCCAGCCGTGCCCCCCGGGGAAGCACCTCGCACTCCCCGGCAGCAGCGAGTCCCTACGAGAAGCTGCAAAATGGTGCCAGGGGAGGGAAGAATAAAAAAAATAATAAATCCTTCAGTTTACAAAGTGCTGAAATCTGGCGGCAGGGAGACCTTTTGCTCGGCTATCTTTCCCTGCCCACTCGCTGGCGGGTGATGCACAGCCCCCCTGCCTGCCTTTCTCACACCCTGCCACCCCCCCACCATTGAAAAAAGGAAAACTAAAGTTAACTTTCCACCTCCCACACAAATATTTTTGGCAGGCGTTGCTGGCATTCAGGCTGCCGAACCCGGAGGAGACGGGGCCTGCAGAAAGTCTTCGTCTCCGTCTGCTCCCGGCACCCGCCCGGGGGGACCCGGGGGACCGCGGTGGCCTGGGCTGGCCCTGTCCCAGCCACAGCGCAGGGGCAGGAGGTGGCACAGCTGTAAAAAAATGGGGTGCACCTCCAGGACAGCCCTGGGGACCGCAGGTGGCCCGGCCACAGGGATGTCGTAGAGTGGGGGTCAGATTTGCACCCAAGGCTGGGCTCTGTCCCCGGTTTCCCGTGTTGTCCCCAGCCGCATCGCTGCCCAACACTTGCTTTTCATCATCCTTAAACAAGCCGGGACGGGGGTGGGAAGGGGTGCGAAAGCTGTCCCCAGCACAGCAGGGGCTCTCGGGTTTCCCCGAGGTCAGGCAGCGGGTCGCTGTCACTCAGGCAGGACCCCGCTGTCCAGACTTGCCGTCCCCAGCTCCGGTCACAAGATTGGCTCCGTCCCTTTCCAAAATAGCCCAGCTGCAACGTATACATCTGGGGATCTTCACACCTTTCCTGTGCCAGCAGCTGAATGTCTCCTCGGGGGACATGGGCACCTTCCCCCCCGTGGCACTTTCCCCCCGCCCCGTGACACCTTCCCCCCGTGGCACCGCACGGGGCAAGGAGCCCGGGTCGCATCCCCAAAGGGCAACCGTCCCCGGGGGGGCCCGTGTTTCTTTAAGGGAGCGCTGCCTCCGCAGCTGATACGGGAGACGTCTTTGCGGTCTAGCTGTCACCCAGCGGCATTTGGAGCCTTGCCTGGGTCACCCTGTGCCCAGACCCCCCATCTGCTGCAATCCAATATCCCCCCGGCTCCCCGGGTACCTGGCCGGGATGTGCTGCCAAGCCGCGTGCTGGGAGCAGGCACGGCCGAGCTGCCTGCGGGGTGACCCCCCTGCATGAGGACCCCGCCGCCAGACCCCAAAGCCTTGCAGGGCTGGGGCCAGCTCGGTGTCACCCCGTGACACCCCGACATCCTTCCGTGGGAGACCGGGACCGCTCTCAGCAGGGAGGGGACGGCAGCGGGAGGGACGCGCTGGGCTGCGCAGGATGGATGGAGAAAACCCTTCTCTGCAGGGGCCAAGGGCTCTCTGCGGGGGTCCAGCACCCAGGGAAGGGGCTCAAGGGAACTGGGATGTGATGTGTTTGCTTCCCTGGAAATCCCTGCCAGGCTGAGAGAGGAGGTGCCGGGCCACCTCCCTTGGCATGACAGGTCCCCAGCCTCGCCAGGCCAGGACGGACCCTGTCCCCAGAGCGAGCCCTGGGAGTGTGGGCAAGGATCCTGGCTCCTGCAGGCGAGGCAGGGGCTGGCAGGCACAGCAGCGACAGCGTGCTGGGGAAAACAAAAGCCTTTTGCAGCGCTGATTTACTACCTTGACGGAAACCGGGATGAAAAAAACAACATTCCTGAGTGCTTGTCCCCATGCGACCCCCGAGGTCCCCTATGCCCCAGCCTGCCTGTGGGCACATGGGGCTGCTGGTCCCAGCACGTGTGTGCCCACTCCGAGCTGCGCCCTCGTCCCCTGCCCGCAGCTGGCAGGGAGAAGCAGCAGGAGGAACGCCCGAGGACGGCACGGGGGCTGCGGGGCACCAGAGGAATTGTCCTTACTAAGCGGTGAACAGAGCAAGGGAAGAGGAGGACTGCGGCATCCTGGACAGCTGGACCATGTCCCCTCCCTCCTCCACCCCACGCTGGAAGCAAGGGCTGGATGTGGCCGCAGGGGCTGCTCTGCATCCCCTTGCACCGCTCTGCACCCCTTTGCACCGCTGCGTGATTCCTCACGCGGGCTCTGGGCTTGTCCCTCTGCGGTTCAGGGAGGACGGGAGTCCCCCTGGGCAGCTCACCTCTCTGCTCCCAGGCACCGAGGAGGCTGAGAGCGGGCTGGGGTGGAGGACAGCGGGCTATGGGGGCGGATGCTGGTCCCTTGGAGGGCAGCACGGTGCAGGCTGGGCTGGACTTGGGGTGAAATGCATTTTGTACCCCAGCACAAACATCCCATACCAAACCCTGGTGGGTGTTTGCACCCGCTCCACCGCCCCAGCTCCCGGGGTTGCTTTTTGTCGGGTTACGGCACTCAGCAAACCTGCTCCCTTCCTCTCGCCGTTCAAACCACCTCCCAGCCCCGGGCTGGTGGGGGGGCTTCAGCAAACCCCGATGCTCCGTGGGGATTTACATCCATTGAACATCAGCCTGTGCACGCCAGCGGAGCGACGCTGACCTTGCTCAGCCCTCCTGGCTGGGTCCAGAAGTCAATCTACCCCCCCGCATCATCCCTAATGGGGCCATCTGACCTGGGGGTCCCATCCGGAGCCTCCCGGGAGCTGCCTGCGCCCCAGCTGCACGGCCCAGCCCTGCGCGGGGCAGGTCCCAGCCTGTCCTGCCCTTTGCTTATCTTGGACCCTGACTTCAGCTTCAGCTGCTGCATCCCTGAGGATGAGGACAGCCGCAGCCCAGCTGTCACAGCTGCCCTGGGCCCTCCTCGGTGCAGTTTTGGGGAGCAAAGCACCAGGTTTGCTGAGCGGGGCAGACCCCAGGTCCCACCGGCTGCAGCCCAGTGCAAGCCCAAGGTGCCACCGAGGTGGGGGGCCATCCCCAGGGACGCCTGGCCACCGCTGCTCACCGCAGATCACTGTGGGAAGCCAGGGATGAAACTGCAGCTCAGCCTCTTCGAAGCTCTAACAAAATGCGAAAACCAGGGAGGTTCGAGAGAGAAGATGACCTTAAAGACCAAGCTCTGGGCTGGTGACAGCCGGGGTGGGGAAGCCCAGCCCCACTGCTATAAACCCATTCGGGGCTGCACAATGAACCGGGGGCTCGTTCCAGCCCTGGGACACGTGGAGCCGAGGCAGCGGGCAGGGAGGAGGCAGGGCAGGGAGGGTCATGCCGGTTGGGGTCCAGCAGTCCGGCTGGCGGCACGGCACGGCACAGCTCGGCTCTCCCCACGGCTGGCACCGCTGCGGCTGCAAAGCAGACCCAAGCCACGCCGGAGTGACCCCGCTTGGCAAGCCGGGTACAGGTAGGTCCCAGCCCCACCGCTCCACACATCCCTGCCTGCCCGGGGCAGCTCGTCTTCGTTATCCACCACGCAGGAACGGCCCCGGCAGTGCAGCCGCTGGCTCGCCGACACAGCAGGTCCCACACCCAAATTTCCCCGCAGAGCTCCAGCAGCAGATGCCAGAGGGAGGGCTGGCACGGCTGCGCCTTCACGCTTTTCCCAAGTGATACCACCGAAAATTTGCTGGGGGGTGATGACGAATGCTTGCTAATTAAACAAAATCCCACTCCTGGAGGCGAGCACAGTGGGGATGGGGTCATCCCCGGCTGGCGGGGCACCTCTTGTCAGTTGTGCCAAAAACCTGCCTGGGTGGGGAGGGCAGGGCAGCCTCCTGCAGCGGGGTTGGGGCTCACCCTGCGGCGGGGTTGGGGCTCATCCCACAGCCCCGTCGGCCCCAGGGAGCTCAGCCTCAGCAGACATGAAACACGACCCATTAACTAAGCAGAAAAACCCACAGAGGCTCGAAAAGCCAGTTTAAGCAACCTCTGCGCCAGAGCTGGGATGACTGATAGCCGGAGCATCTCAGCCCCCCAAGGTCCAGGGGCTGCGGAGCTTTCTGGGCCATCCCGGGGGCTGGCACAGCGTGAGCCACTGCCCGATTTCACAGCCGCGTTTGCCACTGTCACAGCCCCCCACAGCTCCCCCTGAGCAGACAAACACGGGGCCACGACCCGGGGCTGCCGGGATCACGGCACGCAACCTGCTCATGCCTACGTAGACGCAAGCTCAGCGGCACGGCCGGCGGCTCGCCCGAGGTTTGCGGAGCCCCGGCAGCCCTGTCCTCCCTGCTGTGACCCCCCCACACCAGGCATCCCTGAAGCCCTAAAGCCTGGAGGAGGCGGATGGGGAACAGAACCGCGCCGCTAAGAGACGGGGAGCAGCTCCCCGCCGGCTCCTGCACGCACAGCCCTGGCCAGTCCCTTGGTGCCCAGCTCTGATCCCAGAGAGGCAGGGTGGGAGCTGAGGAGAGGGGGGTGCACACAGCCTGGGGACCGCCAGGACCAGGATCAAGGACATTTTAGCAGCGCAGTGAGAGGACAGGGACTGAGTGCACCCGAGCACAGGGTCTGGCCCCTCCGAGCCCCACGGGCAGCGCTCGGGGACGGTCCATGGGAAACAAAGAGCATCCCGGGGAGGGGGGTGTTTTCTTTCCAGCCCAGGAAAGCAGCCAAACCCCAGCACATGCCCGTTCCCAGGCCTTGGCCCCAGCGGCACAGCGGGCTGGTGGCCTTGGGACACGAGGTTTGCTCCCATCTGGCTCGCCCGAGGCTGCAAGCCCAGCTGGGAGAGGCAGGGTGGAGGCAGGAGAGCAGCCCTGCCACTTGGCTGGGCTCCGGGAGCCCCGGGAGTCCCCGAGGCCGGGGCACGGCCACCAGCCGTCGCTACTCAGAGGGGTCCCCATGCGATTCGTAACGCAGGGGGAAATGGGCAGGAGGTGGAAGAGGAAGGGTGCGACTGGGAAGCATTTTAGGATGGAGCTGTGCGTGCGTGAGCGACAGAAGCAGCGTGTGTGTGTGTGTGTGTGTGTGCAGCGTGCTCAGCAGTCTGGCTCTCGTTCTGGCAAAAATGCTTGTGCAGTAGGAATAAACACGCCGAGGACACATCCAAGCCAGTGCAAACAGCCCCTGACTGAGCCGCTCTCTCCCAACCCTCTGTTTTCTTTCTCCGCTTTTCCTCTCCTCTCTTAACCCCTTCGGGAGCCCGGGGGACCAGCGCCGGCAGCCCTCGGAGCTGCTGGAGCCAAACCCTGCGGACCCCCGGGGGTCCAGCCGTGAGGAAGGGCTATCCCTGTGCGGGGACACCGATGGGGTGCCTGGGTCAACCCCCCGGGCACAGGGCCGCCTCCCCGGGCTGGCTCTGCTGCCACCAAGCCCCCTGCCCAGCGCTGCTCTCCCTGTTCTTCCCCCGCCTCGTCTTCCCTCCAACGCAGTCCCACGGCAGCTCATCCTCTCCCCGGCAGCTCCCGAGGGTCCCGGGGAAAAGGGCTGCTCCCCGATCCAAATCCCCAGCCCACCCCGGGCACGGGCAGGCTGGATGCTGGCAGGGAGGCATCCCATCCCGAGCAGGACCAAGGAGCCAAAAGAGCCCCCGTCATGGGGAAAACATGCCGGGGTCTCAGAGAAGCCCACCTCCACCCTCCGCTCTGCCGGGAGGCCCCTCCATCCTGCACTTTGCTGACGCTCGTGCCAGAGGAGCATGTCCTGCGACACTGCTCTGTCCCCGGGAGCCGTCCCCCGCCAGCATCCCACTGGGACGGCCACGGAGCCCAGGGCAACTCCGGTAAGCTCAGGGATGCTCGTACTCACCACGCTCACCTCTTTCCCCTTCCCTTTTCTCCCGTGGGGATGCAAAGCTCTCTGCTCTCCATATGCTCCAGCTGAGCCCGGGGGGGTCAAGCCCAAGCTCCCCCCGCCGTGCCCGGACCCCGGGGTCCCAGCCGGGAGCTGGGGGCCGGCAGCACCCGGGTCTCCTCGCCTGCTCTCCTCCAGCCGCGCCGCGCAGGGCAGGGTGAACAGGGGGGAGAGGGGCGGGAGGAGGGGAGTGGGGAAATGAAACTTTAATAGCACAGAGCCCCTTTTGTTTCCCAGCATATGGGATATTTCATACATGCTGAAGGCATTAACCACCTATATGCTTCAAGCGCTCGCAGCGGCTAGGAGCATGGCCCTGCGCTCGGCTCCGGGGCACGGTGTCTGTCCCGGGGGGCTGGAGTCAGCAGCAAGTGGCCCCTCTGCCCCAGCACCCCTCCTTGCGGGAGGGGAACCCTTAATTACAGCCTGGAAAACTGCTTGGCTTCACCAGGATCAGCCCCCTGCATGATTTTGTCCCTCCAAAAGAGAAGCCAACCCCCCCGAACTCAAGGTCAGGAAAGGGGTGTCCCTGTTTTTGGGACGTGCTCTGTGTCCCTGCTGTGACGGGAGGGGACCTGGCCCTGCAACTGAGACCCCAACCAGCCCTCCCATCCCGGGGACATGGCAGAGCCCCACAGTCCCACGGAGCTGTGACTAACGGTGGCAGAGAGGGGCTGGGGAGGGCTGGTGGTGCGTCCCCTCCCTGCCCGCACCCCGAGGACAAGACAGCATCCCTGGGAGCTGCAAGCAGGCAAGGGGAGGGCTGGAAAATATCTGTATTAGATATCTTCATGCTGTTCACTCGTTTCTCCCCTCCGTCTCCCTCCGTGGTGCCTGGGGACAGACCGTGGTGCCTGTAAAATAGGGTGACACCAATTCTGCAAGCAGGGAAGGGACCTCGCCAGGTCCCTGGCACAGAGAGTGGCTGGCACTGCTCCCTGCAGATCCCACTGGCCACCTCGACGGGGGATGGGGACACGTGGGGTCCCTGGCATTGCGTCCCTCCTTATTCGCATAGAAGAGCTGTTGGCTTCGACCTTCTGGGCAGGACAAGACATCGGCTGGTGGCAAACCTCCAAGTGGGGTTTGAGACAGAGGGGACCACCGATGTACTCTGTTTTCCCCAAATTGGGTGGACCCCTCAGCACTGGGGCCCGTCGGCCGAGCCCAATCCCTGCCCCAGCACCCACAGGGGCTACCAAAGTGGGTTCCCCTTCCCCAGCCCGTGTGTTTTTGGCCGGCTGGTGGGGGGAAGGCATCAGCCCAGCTCGGCCAGGGTGAAGGCACGCGTTGTCCATCCCACGAGGCCGCAGTTCAGCCTGTCCCCGAGCCCCCAGCCCCACGCGACGCAGGGTGCCCGGTAAATCGGTACTTTGTCCGGTGTTTATCCAGTCACACTCTAATTTGAAATAAAAAATGCAGCCAGTAAAAGGCCTTTATAGCTCTTCAGAGCTCATAAACCTGCAGCGGCGACGGACGGGGGCCAGCTGATTGGGGGCCGCTAGGAAAATTTATTGCAGATTTTGGTAAGTCAAACATTACAGCTCTGTGAGCCCCGGGACTGGTTTGCTGAGCAGCTCCCAGCGGCAGGGATGGAACAAGGGATGCTTTATTGGGGGAGGGAAGGGGAGGGCTCGCGGGTCTCACCCGGACCTTCGGTTAACATTAACCCGGTTTTAGACCGGCTCATTTTTAAGGCAAGGCAGGCTTTGCACAGCCTGGATCCAGAAGCCCTGGCATGAGGATGGATCCAGGCTGTATGTCCTCTAGACATGGGGCTGCGTCACCCCGGGATGTGGGCAGTCCTCACGAGCATCCCCGGGGCGATGGCGAGCGGGACTGTGCCGGCACCTCCTCGTGCCACGGTCTCCGGCTCGGTGGGCGACCTCACGGCGAGCTCTGCTGCGGGGCAGGAAGAGCGGGGATGGGGCAGCCGAGCTTGTCGTGGGAGTCAGGAGAATTTGGAGAGAATAAGAGGAAGCGGCCGGGGCGGGGAGCATGCAAGGGAAGGCGGGTAGTGGGAGGGAAGGCATTTTTTCCTTGCCAGTGTCTTGGCTGCTTCGGTGTGAACTGCTATAAATTTGCTCCTTATCTCTCAGGCCATTTAATGTTTTCATGAAAAGAAAATAGTCTGCAGGAAAAAAACCCCACTGATAAAATATCCCTTTGGCATTGGGAGGAATGTTAAACGTCTCTAATCAGTGGGGTCTGGGGCTCAAGGCACTCCCAGGGCTGGCGGGGAGCTGGGAAGTTGTGGAGACGGGGCAATGCCTGGAGCAGGCTGGCCCGGTGCCCTCCCAGGCAGGCAGTGACAGCATCTGCACCCCTGGGTGCCCCTTGCACCGTGAGAGGGGTCGGGGAGAGCCGCATGGGGGACGTGGTGGCCGGTGGGGGACAGCAGTGGCGATAGCTGGGACGGCTCCGGCCATGCCGCCCCGCAGGCTCCGACACCTCACCGGGGACAAATTAAAGCAAATGCTGCCAGAAAGAATAGAAAGTAGGAATCGGGGCATAAATTCCATGGGAATAGGGATACGGATCCAAATCCTTCTTGGCTGCTGCCCAGGGACAGGCAGGGCAGGCAGGAGCACGGGCCGTGCCAGGGACCCACACGTGGCTTAGCACCTCCGGCACCCGCAGCCCTCGCGTGCGCCCGTACCCGCAGAGAGGCCGGGGCGGAGCCCCCAAAGCCCCGCGCGGCTGGAAGCATCCTTCCCCGCGAGAGCCGGCCCGTGGACAAGCTGCTCTTTTGATTTGCTCAGCTGCAAAAGCGAATCCTGCAGGAGCTTCCCACCGCACAACCGCGTTGTCGTGCCGGGTCAGGCGCGATGGCACGAATCACCCTTGGAGCGTCCCCCCATCCCTGTGCTAGCCGTCCCCTTGCTCCCACTGAGGACTGGGATGCAGGGCTGGGGGACCAGCTCACGGTCCCCGGGCACGAGCATCCCTCGCTGCAGGATCAGGCGCTGCTTCGTTGCACTCCTGTAACATTTGGGCACTGAGCTACGTCCATGAGGTTTCTTCCTTCTTCCAGACACCTGGTGATGTGACGCTGTCGTCCCACACGCTGGCACATCCCCGGCCGGGAGCATCCCTGCAGCGTGGCTCCCCAAAGGCCATCCCTGCCTGGCAGCCTGGGGCCAGCAGAGCCGCGGCACGGGGACATGTGAGCCTCTGAGGCACAGCTTCGTGCCCAGGCTGAAAAACAAACTAGCAAGCAAAAAATGTGACTGCAAAGGGGATTTTTCAGGGTGGGAAGGAACAGTTAGTGCTGATTTTTTCCTTTTTTTTTTTTTTTTCTCCCCCTTTGGTAACGTTTCGTTTTATATTCCAAGAGATCAGAAAAGCCATTTCAAATGAAAAAAATCAAACCCTTCTGCTTCAACACACTCCCCAGCCCAACGTCCTCACGCACCAACACACCCACATACCAGCTTTCCTCCCAAACACGGCCCCGGTCCAGCCGAGCCCGTTTCCAGGCAGCATTTCTCCTTGGCCAGCCCCATACCCGAGCATCCCGCCTCCCCTGCCAGCCCTGCTCCCGACCGCATCCCGCCATCCACATCCCCTCTCTGCAGGCAAACACATTTTCTTGCACATCCATCACGTGGAAATAGGATGTGCATTTCGGTGCCAAAACACGCACGGATGGCCGCGCCAGCAATGCCTGTGCAGCTCCACAGAGCTGCTTGTGTTTTGGTGGGCCGCACAGTTTGCTTTTGTGGGCAGGTTTTGGCTGTACCTGGCGCGGTGGGGAGGAGCCGGCAGCTGGCACTTGCCATCGACACCGACCTGCCGAAATTGGTGTTGGGCCAGGTCTCTCACTCTTCGCTTGAACATCTGCCTGTGCGCCCGCTCTCACCTTTCTATGGGGCATTTTTGTGCCTTTCAGAGCCAAAAAAAATATATTTTGCAAAGTTGGGGGTTGCTTGGTTTGTGGGGTGGACCGGCAGCACCGCTGGCATCGCGGTGGCATCGTGGGGTGAGGACGGTGGCCGTGCATCAGCCCCGGGCACCCAGCATCCTCCTGCCACCGGGTGTGGGCAACCTGGGGCTGGGGACACGAGGGTCCCAAGGTCTCGCCCCTGCAAAGCTCCCGGCGGCAGCTCCCTGGGGGCTCCAGCGCAGCCCCGCCGCCGCAGCCGCTTTTCCTGCCCTCTGGAAGAACCCCTCGTCCTGCCGCCGTCTGCCTCTGACGCAGGCGGCTTCGTTTCCATACGGGCTGCGCTCCCCCCGAGCCCACGCCGAAAGAAAGCCGCTTTGTTCAGCTCGGCAAACGGGGCCCACGCTGCCGGCTGACCCCACCGCCCCACACCGACCTCCACCACCCGAAAACACAGTCCCCACTGTCCCATGGGACAGGGCGGGCATGGGGACAGGGACAGGGGCAGCCCCCGACGCTGCCTCTGGGTCAGGATCAGTGCCCGGGGACACCGGTATGGGTCGCAGAGGGTGCGCGGGTATGGAGCAGCTCTGTCCTGCCAGGAGAGACAGACGGACGGGTGGAGGGATGCTCTACAACTAAATGTCTCATCTCATGATTGTCTGAGACGGGCAAACCATCACTGGGAAATACCGGAGCCGCTGAGCTTGCCAGGGTGGGATGGGGGAGCGGGGACGGCGCTGAACAAGCTGCTGCTAATGAGAAGCAGGCGGAGAGCCCGGCATTGCCCCCCTGGTCCCCTCTCACCTCTTGGGGTCAGCTTGTATTTTCTTAAGTCCTGATTGCCAAAAATTGGAGGTTTGTGTGCCGGTGAGGTCTGGTTAGATAATGGCTGGCCCGGGGCAGAGTGTCCCGATGCTGCGGAGCTGGGTTAAGCGCTCTGAAGAAAAGGGAGCCCAGCAGGAGCTGGGTTTAAGGTTTGGAAAGGGTTCGGGGGGGGACCCTGGCACCTCGCACCCAGGTTGAGCAGGACACAGGACCCACAGGATGCTGCCCACCCCGCTCCTGCTCCAGCAGGAGCATCCCGGGTGCACCAGCTTGGGGATGGCCGCAGCCCATCCACGGCTCTCGGCTCGGTCCCGGTTTGCACGCGGGAGAAGAGGAACGCCGAGCTGCTGAGCTGGGGAGGAAACGAGAGGAGAAAAAATGTGATAAACAGCTGTAAAGCCCGGCCCTGGCTCTGCACCGCTCCCGCCGTCACGGGTCGGCCCCTCAGACTGTTTATGGAAAGCCCAGTTTGCCGAGAAATCCATCTCCCGTTTCCTGTTGATCGCTGGAAGCCAAGGTCCGCGCTCAGCCAAGGGCTGCTGCCGCCCGCTCACGTCTCTCAGTAACACGGAGGAAGGGCTGAGCCCAGGTCAGCTCGCCCGAGCGTCCCAGGGATGGGGGCAACGGTGCCAAGGGGGTGGGAGCCGTATCCCCCCGGGAGCAGATCAAAGCTCTCGGGCGAGACAGGGCATCCCCAGCCCCTCTCGGACCCCGGGCAGGGAGGGGTTGGGTGCTCTCCCCGATGCTGCTGAGCACCGAAAGCTGCTGTGAGGGGGTGCGGGCGGGATGCTCGCACCCACCTGCGGATATCCAAGGCCAGTAACATCCACCCGCTGCCAGCAACCACCCTTTCACCCCTCGGTGCGTGCAGGTGTTCGCCAAATGCTTCTGAGCCCCCCAGCTGGGGACAAGCGATGGGTTCCCCCCCTCTTTGCTTCCTCCCTGCTTCTCCCTCCCTGTTCTGACCCCGCTTTCTGCCTAAATCAAGCCCCAGCGGGCGTGGAGGGAGCCACCGCTCCGCATAAACTCTCTCAAGGCCAACACCATTGTTGCTGAAGCCGTGCCGGGCGGGAGCGGAGCCAAGCGGGGCTGGAGCCGTGGCTGCTGCCATCGACGTCTGAGTCATCGGCGAGCGAGGGAGAGCCGGGCGCTGACCTGAAATCCAGCTGATTTTTTTTTTTTTCTCTGAATCAGGGCAAGGAGGAAGGGAAAAAAGCTGGGGGAAGGGGGAAGCACTGAGTGGTGTCAGGCTGCTCAAATCCCCCCCTCCTTCCAATTGCTCCGGAGGGAGATGAGGATAAGTCAGCAGCCAGGGTGACGGCGAGGGGCTGTGGAGAGCCGGGATGGGGATGGTCACACAGGGCCTGCGAGGAGAGGGAAGGGGCTGAAAGATGCCGGGGGGTGCGTGCCCACGCTGTCGCTGCGGTCATCCGAATTAATGCTTGGAGGAGGAGAAAGGAGGAAAAGAAATGGTGAGAGCTTCCCACACCCGCTGCCAGGTCCCCTCCCTGGGCTGCGGTCCCCATCCGAGGCGGAGACGGGGGTGCTCGTCCAGCACGTGCCTCGTCCAGCCCTGCGCACATGGCCAGACCCACGATGTCCCCCCCGGGACGGTCCCATCCCATCCCAGCAGCCCTGGGGATGGGCAGAGCTGGGGGGGTGAGGGCAGATCTGGTTCCTGCTGGCCAAGGGAGGGGTGGCTGCACCCCAAAAGTCACCTCTGAGTGGTCAATGGGGTAAAACGATCCCACCCCATAGCCAGCCAGGGCCAGTCCTCCTCCTCCTCTCTCCTTCGCCCTCCCGCAGCCTCTCCCCCCGTTGCAATGCTGTCTTCCTCGCGTCCCTCAGCAATAAGATAACCCCAAGGGCTCCCAGAGCGGGGCTGTGTGGGTGGGAAGCCGAGCCCCCCCCCGTGCCGCGCCCTCCCCAAGCCCCCAGCCGCGATCACCGTTGCGGGAAATCCTGTCTCTAGCCCTTCCGTGGGGCTTCACAGACCCCCCCCCAGCAACCCTGGTACCGGAGCCAGGGGAGGACGCCCACCCCCAGACCCCCCAGTCCCTGCCCCCCGGCTGCTCCCCACGAGTGGGGAGGGTCCGTCAGCCCGGCCGGGGAGCAGGCGGGGACCGTCGCCCATGTGGTCACCAGCTGCTTGGAAATCTTCCCCTGGCTCTGGGTCATAAGTACAGATTTTTATAATTATTAGCCTTGGTAATTTACCGTAAAATATTTATTCTGGCTCATTCCGAGGCGTTTGATTCGTGTTGGGTCTGTATGGCTTTCGAGGGGGGGGTGCACGGGGAGGCACACGGCTGCGTGGGGCTGGATGCTCCGCTCCCATCCGGTATAAATATCCCTGTGGCTGTGTGTGGCCCAGGGAAGAGACCCCAGCAGCAGCCCAGAGCGGGGGTCCGGCTCGCCGTGCCGCTCCTCACCCCCTCCCCACTGCAAACCCCCCCACAAAGGCCCCCACGCACCCATGGACTGCACCCACCCTCACGCCGCAGGGCTCCCTCCCAGCCCACCCTGGCCGATGGGACCCCGTGCCAGCGCCGGCGCGGTCCCCGAGGACAGCCTGCTCGCCTGCGTGGGGTTGCGCAGCCGGGACCCCCCCATCCCGGGACGTCTGCTGCAAGAGCCAGCAGGTCTCGGCTCCGGTGGCGGTAGCACTGCACGCTCTGGACAGAGCCAGCGGCTGTGAATTCATGTCAAGGAGGAGCCCAGCAACTGCTTGCCCAGAGCTGCCAAAATAAGGGGGCAGCTGCTGTCCCCCCCTGCCCCTGCCAGGCTGGGAGCGGCACCGCGGCAGGGGCAGGAGGTGCTGGGGCCGCCGCTGCCTTCGCGCACTCTCGCCCTCCTTTTTGCTAGGGCTGAGGGGGGAGCTGGAGATTTTTGGGAGCTGTGAGCAGCCGCGAGCCGGATGCCCGGGCCTCTCCGTGGCACAACATCTGGAGTGGGGCAGGAAGCCAACCCGGCTTTCATGGCTGCCAGCAGCATCGTCCTCCCGCTCGGCTCACCGGCCCTGCTGCGAGCCCCGGAGGGCAGGACGGGCAGTCGGAGCATCTTCTCGGTGGCCCTGGGGATGGTGCGTTGCAGGGGAGCGCATGTGTGTGTGTGTGTGTGGCAGTGGCATTGCCATGGACAGGACCAGCCCGTCCCCTCTCTGCTGTGGGGTCTGGCTGTGGCGCTGCCGTCTGGCTGTACGGCACCCGCGTGGCTACCAGCCCTGTGGGACACGGGGTAGGGGAGGATGGAGGCAACGCCCTGCATGGAAGGGATTGTAGGGAGAAAGCATCCCGGCAGGGTGAGGGCGGGTGGATGGATGTGGCAGGGAGGGATGAGGAGCAGGAGGGTGCCCGGGGGGCGGCCGCAGCGAGCCTGGCACGCCTGGGTGGTTGGCAGGGCCGGGCTGCTCGTGCCTGGCTGCAGAGGAAGGGCTGGGAAGATGGGGGCTGAGGTGGGCTCTGCACCACGCTGAGCCCCCCGTGCAAGGGGGGGAAGACGTCCCCAAGCACCCTTCCCCGCCTGCCCCGGTGTTCGGACCCACGTCGCGGCTCTCCAAGCCCCAGCGGCTCCGGCAGCAGCAGCCCCGTGGTGCACGGGGAGGGATCAGCGGTGAAACTCAACCCAGATGTGCGACAGCGGGAAACCCTTTAACATTTCCCTCTCTGTGCCTAGAGCTGGAAAGCCCCTCTAGCAGCTCTGGCTCCTGAGTTTCTCCTCTCTCGCTCCCCGAGTGCCCTGCAAAGGAGGCACAGACGTTGTCCCGGGGAAGGACAAGGACAGGGACTCGCCCAGGATGCTCTGGGCAGCTCCGAGGTCTTTGGGGAAGGCAGCATCCCTGCCTGGGGCCAGCGGGCAGGGGAGAGGCGAGCAGCATCCCAAAAGCAAGCTTTGCACCAGCAAACAAAGAGTGCCGAGTCCCTGCAGGGCTTAAAAAGAGGAGGAAAAGTATTAAAATGGTTGAAACCTCTATATTATGTGGGTTGAGTTACACCTCCACGGCAGTGCCAGCCCCTCGGTGGTGGGAATGTGTTGGTACCGGCACGATTTTTGTCGCTGCCTGAGCCCAGAGAAGTTATATGTGCATTTACATGGCTAGAAGCTGGGTTTGCTGAATGAAAAGCTGCCAGGACAGCTAAAGCCATCCGCATCTTGTCGCCCTTTGCACACCCTCAGTGCCTGGAGCCTCGTTTAATGCCTGCCTTTGCTTTTCTCCAGGGCTCAGCGCCGCCTCGCAGCCCTTCCTCATCCTAAAGCCGCCCTGAGCCCCCCGCCCCGGCCTCGCTCCGCCTGCCTCCCAGCTGTCCCCTGCGTTACTAAACCAGAACCACCTTATCAGCCCCTCTCCTTTTCCACTCGCGCAAATCCCGCCTGGTTCCAGCTCTGCCAGCCGGCAGCACTCGCGTCAGGAGCCAGAAGACATTGGGACACCCCTTCGGCACTGACCCTGCCGGCACCGCCTGCGAGAGAACCACCGAGCACCGGGTCCCCAGGGAGTCCCCTTCCTTGGGGAGCTGGAGCTGCCCCCCAGTTCATCCCCCCGCGGCCCCTCTGCGGGGGACAACCCGCCGCTTCCCCGCCCTGAGACCCCCGGGAAGCGGCCCCGGCTCCCCCCGGGCTCGGAGCCGCTCGGACACCTGGTTTTAATCATAAACGGCGCGGGAAGGGACAAAGGCGCCTTGCGGGAGGGCGGCGGGAGGCAGGACGGCGGGGGGCCAGCAGGTGGGGAGGGGCGGGGGACGTGGGGCTGGGATGAGGGGGATGCTACGGGGGGCATCGGCCCAGGAGCTTCGTGGGGCTGGGGGGGTCCGGCTCCCAGCGGAGCCCCGCGGGGTTACAGCCCCGAGCTGCCCGTGGCCACGTCCCCTCTTTAAAACAAATATACCGCTCGCAGAACTGGGTTAGCTACAGCCACCGGAAAGGCGGGATTAATGGAAATTGGTTATAAGACAATTTTCCCGGATGGAAGAAACATATTTTTTTCATCTGTCCTTTGACATTGCAAGTCTATTTTACACCTCCAGCGTGTTCTGATTTAGGCTGTGACATTTAAATGGGCGATTCGTATTTACAGTCTTAGGCGTTGTAAATACCTTATGCATAAATGTCTTCTAATGTATAGAAGACATTCTATACATTTGTATTTTCAAAACAAGACCTATAAAACTTTACAGGGAAATGTACAACTTCTACAAAAAGATTTCTATCATTGGCTTTGTAATCCAGGGGTAGATGAACATACAATAAAAATACATTGACATTTTTCAGACACCAGAATTTAGCATTATTTTGTTGCAAAGCGTAAATATGCCACTTCAAAATCATGAGGGGCATTAGAAGAAATATTTTACATGGCTCTTATTCAAGGACTTGGTGACTTGCACTGTCC
This sequence comes from Mycteria americana, assembly GCF_035582795.1. Classification (NCBI taxonomy): domain Eukaryota; kingdom Metazoa; phylum Chordata; class Aves; order Ciconiiformes; family Ciconiidae; genus Mycteria; species Mycteria americana. The sequence goes on along the minus strand of NC_134372.1, from coordinate 7,654,083 downwards.
CTGTCCTGCCTAGGCATCGTCCCCCCTCCGGTTACCGGTCCCGTGACGAGGATGCAGTAAGTGCCAGGGCTGGAGAGACAAGGTCACGTCCCAGCAGCTGCAGGGGTCGTGCCAAGGGACGCGGCCCTCCGGCGGGGCTGGCACGGCTGCCGTCCCCTCCCAGCACGCAGCGATGCTGGGTGACACCGCACGGGGTCTCAGGACACTTTCGCCTGCCCCCAGTCTGACCTTCCATGAGGGTCCCATCGTCCCAGCAGGAGCCTGGCCACAGCCACAGCCCCACCAGCGGCACCTCTGCCACCTCCCCGTCCACGCGGGGTCCCGGTGTGTCACACCCGCACCCCACCTCCGTGACAATATCCCCCGGGAGGAGGTCCGCAGCCTGGAGGAAAGGGCTGTGGAAGAAGGCGAAGCCATCGCCGCTTTCACAGTCCCGCCGCCGTGTGAAATATTTGCGTCATCTGGTTTTAACCTCCAGCCATCTGGTCTGGGGATGCCTTTCCCGGGGGAGCAAGGGGCTCCTCCCCGGTCGGTGATCTCTGTTATTTATAGGGTGCAAACCCACCCTTGTTTCTCCCTGTGAAAGAGCAGTTTCTCTGGTCCTTCCCAACTCCCTCGCTAGGTTTTCAGAGTCAAGGTCTTGGACAGGTTCGTGCTTGCCAGACTCGGCCCCTTTCACGTACCTCTTTGGAGGAGCAGAAATAGGAGGTCGTTAGCTTGGTGGGGAGGGTCACAGCGAGATTTCTCCAACATAAAACCACGGTATAGACGTTTTTTGATTGAAATAATTCTGATTTCTACTAAGTCTCATTGTAAAGCTTGATTTAAATGTCGAGCTTCAGGAGGCTGTAAAGGCCGGACACGGCACGGAGCGCTTGGGGGAGGAACCCATCCCACCCGAAAACTGCAGAGCAGCCCCCCCTCCGCCCGCTTTGGGAAGCCAACACAGGAGATGGCTAAGTCAGCCGAGAGGTCTCTTTCCTTGTCCCACCACCCGCTCTGCTCACGACGATGGAAGGCACAATGTCCCACCACGGGGGTTTGCATCCCACGCTTGCATCCCCAGCACCCGCGTGGAGCCGGGGCACTGCCGGCAGCAGGGCAGGAGGAGCCGGCCGGGGCGTACGTGCACCCCGACTGCCGGCACTGCCACCTCGTCCCGCGGCTGGACGCGCTGCGAAACCCCTCTCCGTCCCCTCCTTCCCAGGGCTGGGCAAGCAATGGGGGTTTTAAATCAAGTGAGGCTGCGAAACTGGGAACTTCACTCCAGTCCCCCCTTTCGGGAGTGGGCTGTTAATGCCCACCCTGCCCAGGGCTGTCCCCTATCCGGCTGAGCCGCGCTCTCGTAGCAGACGGAGCTGCCAGGGGAGCAGGGGGCTGTAAATCATTTGCCCTTCCAGGCTTATAAACCCCCCAAGCGACCCTGGCAGGAACCCGGGAATCTCTTGGCTTTTCCCTCTTCCTGCAGCTCCCACCGCCCCGACCCGTCTGAGGGAGCTCTGGGGGCACGGCGCTGCGCCTCCGGCCCTCCAGCCGAAACCCCTGTCCCGGCGAGACCCCTGCGGCCGGCGGCACAGCCGCGGGCACGGCCGCTTGGACCTCAGCAGGAGCCGGCCCTCAGGGCCCCTGGGGAGGTCAGGGGCTCGGTGTCAGCGCCGGTGTGGGTGGCTCTGCGTGGCTGTGGGGTGACGGGGCATCGGCTGCGTGGGGGAGCAGGACCCCAGCCACCCCACTGCTCTGGGACGCACCTGGGGGGGGACGATCCGGCCCCTGTCCTGCGCAGCTGTGCTGGGGACAGGGAGGGGACCGCAGGCCACCTGCGTTCACCCAGCCCCATGCCCAGCCAGGCGAGCCACGCATCCTGCTTCTGACACCCCTCCCTGCCTGCATCCCTCCCTGCCAGCCCCGCGGGCTGCGGCGCGACCACCGTTGCCCGGCCCCACGCAAACGGCAGCCCGGGCACTGCCGGGCTCCCCGTGCCTCCTGCAGCCGTCTGCAGCAGGGCTTCACCGGCACATCCCCAAGCTGCCGGGGAGGACGTGGGACGTGTTGGGGCACGGACACGGGATGTGTCAGGACGTGGGTACGGGACGTGTCAAGGCACGGCTGCAGGATGAGTCAAGGTGCAGAGAGCAGCCCCCGGCGCTGGACCTGACCCTGCAGCGGCTCGTCGTGGGGAGGAAAGCCAGCCCTCACCACAGCCGCCGCCATGGCTCTGCCCGCGGGCTGGGGCTGCGGAGGGCCTGGAGCAGCCTCGGGCTCATCTCTGAGACCTCCAGGACCCCCAGGAGGCTGCTGCCTCCCACCTGCTTCCCCACGCAGCCCCAGCCCCCCCGGGGGCTCAGGGCCGGGCAGGGGCTGCCTTGGGGTCTCCAGCGAGCGTTCGTGCGACGAGGCCACAGCAGGGATGGTCCCGGGCAGCCCCCAGCTGGGGATGGGGAGCAGCCCGGGGGCATGGCGGGGTTAGAGCCCCGAGCGGGGATGCCGGTCAGGGCTCCCGCTCCCCCCCAGAGTCTGGCCAGCCGCAGCCACCCAGCCCCTGGCCCTTGCTCAGCCCGGCATGGATTTTGCCAAGTTTGCACATTTTCGGCAGGCACAGAAGCTAGAAAACATCAGCAGTGCCAAGGCGGGCCACAGGCGAGGGGCACGGAGCCTTCCTCCCCCACGGCTCTCCTGCGGCCGTGTGAGGGCAGAGCCCTCCTCATCCTCCCAGGCACCCCGGGGCCATCGCATAGGGCTGAGCTGTGCTCCTGGCCCCATTAATTACCAAGCAATTAACTCAGGGTCAAGCTGGGCAGCAGCTGGTCCCACCTGGGGCAGCCCGGCTGAGCCGAAGCCGGTTGCACGTCACCTGGGGCTGGATGGGGACGATGGTGGCTGGGGGCCAGCCCCGGGCACAACCCCACCGCTCCCTCCCAGGTTCGGGGACACCGGGAAGCGAACCACGGGGTGACAGTGTAGGGTGCATGGCCTGGCGTTGCTCCAGCATGGCCCAAAATTAAAAGCCTCCTTGTCCAGGCAGGCAGCTCCAGGGGTGCAGGCAGGCAGGCAGGCAGCCCCAGGGGTGCAGGCAGGCAGCCCCGGCTCTCCCTTCGCAGCCCCCTCTCCTCTGTCCGGCGGCTCCTGCGGCACCTCACATCGTTTGTCACTCCGACAGGTTCAAACAAACCCGGCTGGGATTAATTAGGCTCCGTCTTCGTTTCCTCCAGCGCTTCGCAGGGGCCGGGCTGCAGAAGGCGGTGGGGAGGCAGCGGACGGCGGGCAGGCTCTGGCAGGCAGGGACCGGCTAAGCAGGCAGGGGGGAGAAGGCAAGCGGGGATCCCCCCCCGGCCCCCCCAAATCCCTGCCCCAGTGCTAACACAGTTGGTGCTGGGTGCTGTCCCGGCTGGCTGCGGGCCCCATCCCGGGAAGACGAGGCCGCGGGCGGCCGTGCGGCGTGGCCGGATCCAGGGCTAGATGGCTGCTGCCACCTCGTGCACGGAGCGCTGCTCCCACGCACACCCCTGTCCTCCCCAAATCCCCACAGAAGATGGGCCCCAAAAGTCCCTGGAGGCCGATGGGACCCCCCGGGGGGAGGGCTGGATCCTGCCGGCGAGGAGAGAAACAGGCAACAACAGCAAGTAAAACCAGAGCCCCCCGATTTATTAGCAGTTGGTTCGACAGGACCTTACACCAGCGCCCGGGAGCCTCTCCCAGCACAAGCCCACGGAGGGGCAGAGGGGAGGTGCAGCCCCCCCGGCCCCACACACGGCTACAGGGGCTCCTGCAAAAATAACGGGTGGGAACCCCAGCTGCCAGCGGGGACCCTCGGTCACCCAGGGTGAAACACCGTGTGTCCCCCCCCCGCCCTGGAGGCGAGGGCGGCATCCCGGGTACCGCGTCCACCTCCGTCGGCAACCGCTGCCATCCCGCATCCTGCGGAGCGGCTCCATCCGAGGGGAAATTTGGGCCCTTATCCCGGTAAACCCGTGATAGCTCCGTCTCGTTTGCCAGCCCTGGCAGCAAAACCCAGGGGGGAAGAGGACAGGGCACGGGAGAGGCAGAGCTGGGGCTGCAGCTCGGTACGGCACCACCGGGATAAAGACACGTCTCCAGCTGGGAAACCGTCCCCCGCTTCCCCACTGACCTTCATCCACGTCACATGTAACAACCAAAGAGACCACGTAAAACCCTCGGGGTTTAGGTACAAATTCTGGCACCGAAGAAAAACAACCCCCTGCAAAATGGGAACCAAACACCACCCCACCCCCCCGCACCCCAACATTATTAAAATACTTTCGCTTTTAATATTCAAGAGGTTTGAAGTTCTCAGAATCCTTCTGATTGCCGTTATTCCAATGTCCGCCCTGTCCCCGAGGGCTGGCTCTCCTCCGTGCCGGGGGACACCGGGCACCGCTCGGCTTTACCACAGGAAACACCACGCGTGTACAAGATCGCAAGGGGGAGCTTGGGGGGGACGGGAGCGTGCCGGGGAGCGCACCGGGGCCAGCACACCGGGCCCTTCTCCTGCTCGGCCGCAGTCTCACCGCGCTGCCCACGGACGGGGAGGAAGCGGTTGAGTAGCTTGAAAACAAACGGAGATGACAAAAGAAATCGTGCCCAAGACTTTGAAAGAAAAATCCATTTTGTTCGCAGCTTTTCCAAGTAGGTGTCGGGGGAATCCGGCAAACTCTCCTGCTTCCTGCCACGGGGCCGATGGCAGGAGCGGGTCTGGGTCCCTCTGTGCTTTGGGTCTCCACCAGCTCCACTCCTCTGCTCCGGCTCAGCAAAGTCACCTCCAGCGTGCCCAGAGCGGCTCCTCCACCCTCAGACCAGGAGGTGAGGGATGGCTCTGCCGCTGCCCTCAGGCCCAGGGGAGTCAGGGCCCGTTTTGGGCAGAGAAAGGGGGAATTTGTGCCACTTCCCCACATTGGAGCGGGGCAGGAAGGGACCTCACCGACAGGCCCAGGAATTAAAAAGGAAAACAAAATAAAATGAAAGAGAAACGGGCGTGGGGTAGGCGGAGAGGTGGCAGCGCGGGGACTGCAGAGTCAGGCCACCGCTCGGGCAGCCTCGGGCGCAGCCGTCCGCTCCTGGGGGTCCC